>NC_056747.1:421896469-422241469 GCF_019279795.1 Protopterus annectens | reverse complement strand
CAATAAAAAGGATGTAGACTCTGCATTAGAATCCATATAGAGGATTTCAATATTCTACCTTTCATGAAACAAGGAGGAAAAAAAGTGGGGCGTGATAACTTTTAAACACCTGCAAGTTTTCAGTAGTCTTTAAGATGATGTCGTGTTTCAGAAAATATGGTATGACAGAGAAAAAGGGCGCTCTGAAAACAGGGCTGGTGGCTCAGGAAAAGTGGAAAGAAATATTTTCACAGAAAGTAGTGGACACTTGGCCTAATCTCCTGAAAACGTTGCGGGGTTCAAAATAGTAAGCACATTAAAGAATATCTCAGGCAAATACATTGCGATTTTTGAGACCGTTGGGCTGGGAAATGTAATCTGCAGACTAACTTGATCAGCACCTTATCCAGGCTAGAGAAATAAGTAAACCAGGTGGGTCAAAAAGTCCTTATCTGTGGTCAAAATCTGAAGTTATTTTTTTTTGAATTATCAACTGCTGGCTGGCTACTTTTTATTCATATACTCCTATATAACAAAATATCATATAAAAACAAAATAGAACAAAATATACAACAAAAAACAAAAAGCAGGAAAAAAAAAACAAACAAAAGGGCACCAATGGGAAAACAAAATCTTAAATGCAAACATTTGTAAATTTTTAAATCTCAAACAATAGCATCAATTAGATGAACAGCATGCACATATTTTATATAAAGTGAACTCCATTCTGACATTGAGATAATATATATGAGGGCAGATTTCCAATTTGCTAAAATATGCTTTTTAGTGACCATAGTAGCTAATGAAATTTTGGAACAATCTACACTTGATAAAGCCTCCATCATATCTAATAAAAATAGCTAAGGAGAAAGATGTAATTTTTTTTTATCTAAAAACATTTGAATCAGTCTAGTATAGTTAACCAACATTAATAACCATATGGACAAAACTACTAACAGTGCCATAAATTGGCATTAGGGGCTTTACAGTGCCAACAAAAGTTAGAAACAGAAGGAATGTATGCCAGATAAAATCTTAAATTGAATATATTTGCTATATACAGATGTGTGTCTATATAAATAGTTGCTTCCATATTGTCCAACCAAAATTTAAGTTCAAAATTGAATGATAAAAGTTTATCCCATGTAAATATACCAGGAAAAGGCAAATCAATTGGGAAAGTACATAATATGTTATATACTAAGGAATAAAGCTTATTCTTAATAATCAAAGAAATTTTTGTAGCCACATATTCAGACTTAGTAAAAAGGGAATTATTTTCTTATATGATATGGTAACCAATCTAGGATATACTTGCTCACAATTCTTAAAGTTATCCCATGAAAGAAAAGCACAGTAAAACTTAATATTGCACTAAGGAAAACATTTAAATTTTGTGCTGCTCCCAAGGAATATCCACACATTTGGGAATATACAAAATATTAGATATCTATGATCTAAAGAGTTTAACAAGAGAAATACATTCATCTTGATCATATAATATCTATATCAAACATCTATTATATGGATTCATTAAATGCTTAGTAAATTTATAAACTGTCTTACAACTATATTGAATGTTATGTATATTTATAAAAGCACTAACACATATATATTTAAAGATAGGGAGATTTAATCCTCCTTGATCAACTAACACAGTAGTAACTACCCAAGGTATACTCATTGATCCACCTCAGCATAAAAAAATTACAATAACTCTTTTAACTTTGTTATATTAATAAATAGGAAGCACAACAAAGATATGAAACAAAAAAGGCATAAAGGAAGAATTATCATCTTAATAAATAATATCCATAATGATATCTCTTTATTTGAATAAATTAATGTGATCATATTCCTGATAATTAATGACAAACCCCTATTATATGTTTAACTTTCTCAAAAGTATCACACAGTTTCTTTATATTTTGAGATTAGTAATTATCATTATGTCAGCTGCATAAGCAATGTTAATATTAACACAATTAATAATATAGCCTGTTATAGAAAAATGAACTCTGTATAATAAAAGATTTAAAGCTAAAATAAAATGAGTTGATGACAAAAGATGTTCCTGTCAAACACCTGTTCTTACAGATATTCTACATTATTTTTTTTACCATTAATAACCAAGTAGTAAAATTTAAATGAAAACTCCAGCCAAGCTAGAACTTTCAATGAGTGACCTCCCAAACCTGTGTTTCTTATTCTTAGTCAAACACTCTGCTTGTACTATGCTGACGAGGTCATAACAAGGCTGAAATATGCATATCCATATCTAGTGGGGTTTGGCTTTACTGGCCTGAAATTGTCCATTAAAACGACTTCAAACATAAAAGTCATGGACAATCAGAATCACCATATAGCTGGAACACCTGATGTGCATAAGGATCATTTGCATATATCCCATCTGCCTCTGTTACAGGAGGTTTGGGAGGTCACTCATTGAAAGTTCTACCTTGGCTGGAGTTTTCATTTAGTTTTTACTGATTGTTTTTTCAGTGTGACCTTCTAACTCTTTGTTTTAATTTGTTAGTTGGGATATTTTGCAGTCACCCTAATGATAATGGACATCAGCTAGGTACAACAACCCTGTGTTTCTTATGCTTAGCCAAACACTCTGCTTGTGCTATGCTGACAAGGTCATAACAAGGCCAAAATATGCATATCCATAGCTAGTGGGGTTTGGCTTTATTGGTCTGAAGTTGTCCATTAAATCGACTTCAAAAGTAAAAGTCATGGGCAATCAAAATCGCCATATAGCTGAAACACCTGATGTTCATAAGGATCATTTGCGTATATCCCATGTGCCTCTGTTACAGGAGATTTGGGAGATCACTCATTGAAAATTCTAGCTTGGCTGGAGTTTTCATTTAGTTTTTACTGATTGGTTTTTCAGTGTGACCTTCTAACTCTTTGTTTTAATTTGTTAGTTGGGATATTTTGCAGTCACCCTAATGATAATGGACATCAGCTGGGTATAACAACCCTGTGTTACTTATGCTTAGTCAAACACACTGCTTGTGCTATGCTGACAAGGTCATAACAAGGCTGAAATATGTATATCCATAGCTAGTGAGGTTTGGCTTTATTGGCCTGAAATTGTCCATTAAAATTATTTCAAACGTAAAAGTCATGGGCAATCAGAATCACCATATATCTGAAACACCTGATGTTCAGAAGGGTCATTTGCATATATCCCATGTGCCTTTGTTACAGGAGGTCTGGGAGGTCACTCATTGAAAGTTCTAGCTTGGCTAGAGTTTTCATTTAGTTTTTACTGATTGGTTTTTCAGTGTGACCTTCTAACTCTTTGTATTAATAACCAAGTAGGTAAAATTTTCCTTATACAAATTTTTATTGATGGACAAAATACTGCATGTTAGACCATAAAAATCAAACACCATCCATATAAAATCTCTATTTAAATAATCAAAGGGTTTAGTAGCATCAACTTTAATCATATCAACCCCATATGTATTATACATTTCATTATTAAATAAAATAGTTTGTATCAGCTTATTAGCTTCAGACATCATTCTCCCTGGAGAAAATCCAACCTGGGAATCAATTAATACACTATTTAAATATACATTTAATTTATCATTTACAGCCCTAGCAATTATATGGTAATCAATATTCAAAATAGATATTGGGCAAAAATGACCAGGTGAAGTATCATCTTTACAGTCTTTCTTTATTAAAATAATTGTAGCTTATTGCATTGAAGTAGAAACCATCTAAATAGGTATAGTCATACATTGACTAAGCTGGTAGAAATGAGGTGCTATTTGCTCTTTTAAAGTCAAATAAAATTCACCTATAAACCCATTGGGGCCTGTCCCTTTATTCCTTTTCAAAAGATTAATACTCTCAATAATATCTTGCTCAGTGATGGTAATATCATGGAGTTTGAACATAGAAATATCACTCAATAACTCATCAGTATCTTCAACTTCATTATCCCATTTCATATTACAGATCTTTTTTGTAATATTTCACTATTAAATTGAATATTTGTTTGTTAGATGAATGGGAAATACCATTAATGCAAAACAGAATATTATTTATATTTTGTCTATGTCTGCCTTGGAAGGAACATTTTTATCAACCTTATCATCACATAGATAAGTATTTTAAAAAAAAATCTCACCACTCCTTAACCTTTGCAACTTAATTTCACAATCTACTTTTTCAGCCAAATGCTGCTTCCATTGTAAAACATACTTATCATAATTGACAAATACTAAATTTCTCATGAGTGTTATGAAATGTTTTCATAAATTATATTCAAACATATATGATGATATAACTAGAACTATAATTTTATGCATTAAAGCATCCAATTTTATGCTAAATGAGACATACTCAGATATATTTGTTTCCCGAAAGTTTATCTTTGTACAAAAAGTAGATGATGAAAACCATGTTACATACATTCTTTTGCTATAACAAGAATTAGAGTCATTTTTATATACTAAAGCTCTTGGAATTATGTGATCAGAATAAAAACATGGGTTTCACTGATTTAAAATAGATACTTTGAAACAGATCACCTGACATAATAAAACAGGTGATTTTAGAACATAGCTTAGCAACATGACTAATAACCATTGATAATTTACTATGATGAATATGATAAAATACTTCTTTGGCAAATATAATCTAATTTAACATTCATCAAAGCATTTCAATCCCCTCCAATAAGCACAGTGACATTATTTGTAGCTTGAAATAAATCACTAATATTACCTAAGAAAGAAGAAAAATTGTTAAAGGGCTCATAAACTGACAAAACAGAAATATGTATAGACTGAAATTTTAATTAAACAGCAATAACATGGCTAGAGTCCCTGCTTTAGATTCAATAATATCAGCACTAAAAGATTTCTTAATTAAAATTAAAATGCCTGCAAATTTACTTTACCATAATTATTAAATAATATTTCTAAATTATGTACATTTCGTTTTCAAAATGTACATTATTTATTACTATTGTGGGTTTCTAGCAGTAAGATATTATCTTCTAGACAACTTCTTAAATAAGCAAACACTTTCTTCAACTTGGAGAAACAATTTGCAACATTACTAGTCAAAGACATTATGCAAAAAACATCTGTAGAATTTAAACACATTTCCTCATTGTATGTCCAATGAAAAAAAATATAAAAAGAAAAAGCAAAACATACAAACAAAATAAAATATAAAGTCAATATAATGTCCAATAACAATGAGCATGGCTGAACTAATGCTGACTTTGTCCTGAAGTAAAGTGAATAAATTTAAATACACCGCTAATTCTCTTCAAGTTTCAGACTCAGTGGTGAAAATTAATGGCGTAGCTTTCCATATTGCTTTCAATTTTGTTGGAAAATAACATTTGATTTGCTTTTGCCAAAGCTTATTTCAGATTTTAAAAAAGAATGCTATTGCTTGACGACACCATATAATAAGTCCGAGTAAATCAAAATAACTGTATCATCTGTAATTTTCTTTTTTTTTCTCAGAGCAGCTGCAAGTATTTGTTCCTTATCACATTTTTTTACACGTTTTTCTACAACTGGTCTGGCATTTTTACTAGGTGGATTAGTATTTTAGGTGCAACAGTTCTAGGAAAATAATCCAGTTGAATTATTTCCATTTCCTTCTTATCCATAACATTCTGGAAAATTCATGTATGTTTTTTTATCATCCCACTCATCGGGAACCCCAACAATTCTCAAATTCTTCTTTTTCATTCTGGTCTCAATGTCAATTAGTTTCCTCTGTAATGAGTTATTTTCATGCTGATCCTGTTCCATTTTTTCCTTCATTAAACTAACCTCAAGTTTGTAAGATTGCATCTTCTCATTCATTGCCTTAAAGTTAGATTCACACATTGTTTGCTTCTCTACTTTTTGTTCACACCCCCTTGTAGAACAGAAATCAAGCTTGTCAAGTTTTAAAGAAATAGCAGAAAGTTTTCAGTCAACATATTCAGTAACTGCTCATTTAAACCACCTCTTGTTCCCATTCTTAAAACAGACAAAATTAAGAAAGTCATACTCTGCAACTGATTATCACTACTACCACTTCCCAAACTAAGCCGTCCACCAGTAGTTGTGTTGGTGACATGGGAACTGCTTTCATTATTATTTACTGAAGCATCTAGCTGTTAGAAATGATGTTCTGAACAGAACAGTCACCAATGGTATCAGAAACAGCAGTCTTCATGTTCTTAAAATGTGTGCTGAGCAGAACATGATATTGGACACAGTAGGCTTCATTTTCTTATGTAAAGTTGGTTTACCCATTTTCTGCAACTCTGTGGTGATTTCAGCATATAACTTTTATAGTGACCAAATATATTTTAGAGCAGGCAAGTTACTCAAAGAAACAGAGAGACATTCTTCAGTACTCCTTAGGCAAATGGGGGGGGGGTTCTCCAGTGTGTTTTTAGACCTGTTATTTAAACAAGGAGCAAAAATGCTTCACAAACATGCCAGGACATGTACACTGTTCACTCAATATGTAGATTCCACTTCCTCATCCCCACTACTAGGCCCTGGTTGCTGGGCTACCTTATTATTGTTTTAGTACTTCAGTGACATTAAACTATCACCTATAGTAAAAGTTTCTCCCCTGTATGTCTATTAAGACCATCTGATCTACAAATAAATGAAATCACACTTTGGTTTGATTCTCAGATGGGGTGCCTTCTGTGTGGAATCTGCATACAGTCCCTGTGTTCACATGGGTTTCCTCCCACATGCCAAAGACATGCAGTAGGTGGATTGTACACACTAAACTGGCCATTGGTATGAGTGTGTGTGTGAGTGTGGTGTGGAAGAACTACCATGATAGGGCTAGCCACTCAGCAGTGTAAACTTTGCCTCTAAATGATTGTCACTGTTGAAGTGACACCCTGACCCCGTGTGCAAAAATGGGAAAAGGGGTTGTGGATGGATGGATGGTCCCATTAGTACCCTGCATCATGGCATTTCTAGTCATTACATGTAAGGATGTTTTGGATGATTAACAGATTAGCTCACATGTTATCCTTAAACGGGTCTGACACATTCCCAGAAATTCTCTAGATTTTCTTTTTATAAAACATATAACTTCATCCTGCCTAAATTATCCAGTATACTTTGTACTGTTCAACAAATGAGTCAAATATGTGGTTCCTTAGTGTCGTTGGCCTTATGTGTGTGCTACAGTCCCCCATAAGCATGACCAGTGAGTCAGTAATATGAGTAGAAATGTTACTTCTAGGGAAATGTACAGAAAGATAACTAAATTGATTACACACATCTTCAAACAAGAAATTAGAATGACTGGATATTCTGCAGAAGGTTCAGATTTCACACACATTCAGCAGTAGCTAGGTTCCCTGCCAGGCTTTTTAAATCCTAATGGAAATTAACAAGAAAAGTTACTCTCTGACACTGACTTGAACCCAGCACCTTCGATGTTCTCTGTTGGCTAGTTGCCATTTTTATTGCCTAAGCATTGTGAACTGCCACTCTGATGTCCTCTGTTAGCTGTAACATAGCCCTGTCACCGGGATGTGCATGTTAATCACTGTACCATTATGTCTCATGCTTGATGATTCATGCAGTGTACTGTTGTAGTGAGAGACTTGTGCTATCTAAGGTGTACTTGCATTCTGCTGAACCTCTGCAATACATAATGAAAAAACTTAAAGCAAACACAGTGCAGCCTAGGCTTTGGGAGATGATCAAAACACAGCTTTAAATAACAAGGTTAGATATCACAAAAACATTTAAGAGCACTATAGAGACCATATTGTGTTTAAGTGTTTCACCTGTCCCACTGTGACCATAAAATATATCTAAAGCACATGGCTTTTATAAACTTAGAACACTCAGCAATATATGTTGTACTTTTTAGATCATTCTTGTAAACACTGAAGCATAAGTTGTGAGTGCCTCGTCATCAGAAGACAGATTTAGGTTTGGTTCTTATGATCTTTACATAAACACAGGTTGAGACCAACTAAGTCACGTTATTACTTAAACCATCTCTGAACACATAGTGCACTCTACACCTGTACCTTGACTACCTGGCCTGGGTTTACCACACAAAATAAAATCAGCTGTCAAGAGCTGCAGCAAATTTTCTCTCTCTACAGCAGAATAAAGCCTGAAATAAATCACTGCTAGCTAGGATTTCATAACAAGTCCTAGAAGTCTGCCTGGCTCTGTTTAAAGAAAGGCAGTCAGATAAATGTGCAATGTATCGACTGGTTAAGTCCCTCCTGATGGTTTGTGAACATGAGAATTAGGGATCAGCTAAGGAAACAGCATTAAGCTAAAGCTGACTATTAAGTGATAAACTGTATTACTGTTGGACTGTGCTTGTGGTTAGTGTTTGTACAGAAAGGAGTGTATACTAAACTTTTTAAATCAACAAACTTATTTTTGTTTTCACCCATCTTATATATTTTAGCTGCATTTCTTAATGTTTACCTTTTCTGGAGCCCTCTTCACATCCGTTACTCAAGGTGGCTGTCTTTGCTTTCCTCCAGTAGCCTCTTCTTTATTCATTACCTTTCTTACTTCATTATCTACATTTTGACAACAGGATTGTCATGCATCATCCATCATTGCCTTCATTGCAGACTGACTGGTAGGGGCCCCTCTTGATCTCCTTTACAGGCAGTGTCCTGTTTGTTCCTAATGGCAGCTGCAGGCTGGCTGCACTTTGGGTGAACTGTTATTTTAGCAATGGGAAACTTAGTTTTGCACCACCTCCACCCCCACACCACCATTCTGTACCATACCCTCGAACTTATATGTGTAACATGCAGTAGATTTTTAAGTGGTCCTGCTGTAAACTCTGTGCTACCCTAATTAATAACTTCATCACACATCTGGCATTCATCATAGGGATTGCAGTCAGTATCTTCTCCTGGTAACAAGGGACATCCAAATGATGTTAACTGTGTACTGCACGTGAAGTCCATTCCTACACCAAGATTACCAATGGAACAAATATCTTTCCCTGTTAATGTAGTACAAAAGTTAACGGAGTATCTACCCTCCCTTACCTCAATCACCCTATTTAAAAGCAAACTGAAACCATAACTTAAAGCACAATAGTTATGTCCCTGTGCTAACCCTGACTAACTACCTCACTTACCAAGGGGTATTACTCATCTTATCTGCATGTGCCAGATACTTTTCTGTTACCTAAAAATAGTATGCATCTGTACAGTTGAAACATTTTTACTTGTGATTTCATTGATATGACTTACTATACCGGATATGAACTAAATTTGTGAGTAAAATTCCAGTGTAAAGTAAAAATCTGTAATGTACCTCAATTTTTTGTAAAATCTCTCTTACTGTAAATGATATTGTAAATGTGGAGCTTTTCTCCCCGGGACTCTACTGAAAATGGACGTGTATCCAGTTGGACTAGCCCAGTCAACAAATGTAAAATAAAATAAATAAATAACTGAGTATCTAACAACTGAAGCTGCCCTAGAAATGCCTTTCTTTACTTTGCTATTACCAGGTTTTTTTCTCCTTTCTAGAATCCATGCAGGTACCATTGTACATGCCAAACCTGCTAATATTTAAACTAGTGCTGCAAAGTTATTAAATCATTAAGAAGTAATGTAGCCAGGAAGCAGAGGTTTTCTTAATCTGTTACTCCAGCTACAAAAACTGAGATTACAAAATGATTCCAGATGAGGTCACTGACAGACTTGTCAAGGTTGTTAAAAAGTTGCCTTTGCACTTGCTGATGAAATGACTGATGAATTGAACTACATTATGTTAACAGCAGTCATCACATGAAAATGGAATATTGTGGCCTATTTGAGATCATTTGATAAAAAATCTACAGAATTATAATTTCATGTAGCAGAGAACCAATCATCAAATGACATATATCTATATCTAGGTTTCCTTTTGTCTGAGAGGTCTTTGTAATTGAAAACCTGCAGTTTTGCAGACATTGCGCTCATCCATCCAGTTAGTTTACACTGTTTTTTTCAGTGATATGTTGTGCTACAGTATTGATAACAAGGGAATTGTGAACTTTCCTTCTCATAACAAGCTTGCCTTATGTCTGCCATATATGTGATTACCATTGGAATTTCAGGAGAAAATATTACAAATAAAAAAATATTATAGCATTCCAGCATTAGCCAGAAACCATACCACTTTTCCCTCACAGAATGTCTAATAAATCATTAAAGCAGTCCTTACTTTTAGTGTTGTCTTTTAATGTGGCCTAAAGCCAGGCATTATACTTAATGTTGGGGATAGAAAGGTGTATATAATGTTAGTAGTCATAGTCTTCTAGGCCCAGCCTCCCTACTTCTTGAATCTGACAAATACTTGATATACACATTTAAAACATAAACCTTTGTTTGTTTCTTCACGCATCCCCCCCCCCCCCCAACGCACACACACACACATGCACACATAGCAACAACCCTACAGCATACTAAAAACACTGGATGTACTAATTCACCATTGTTAGTTGTACGGATGCTCATTTCGCCATGGCCAAAAATCAAAATTCATGAAAACTGTTGTTGCCTCAGTTTTTCCTTATATGAAGAAAACAGCCCATTACTTATCGACTGACCTGACATTCCCACAGCACAACACTCCAGCCTATACTCATGCATTTCATCTCCTGTCACAGATGTACACTTACACCTCATGGAAAATGCATTTTAAGGAAAATATAACAACTTATTTAATCTTGTTTGAAGGTTTTAGTTCAATTCTCTTGGCATTGCTACTCATGGCTATGACTGCATTTTTGACATTTTTACCTTAAATTTGTAAAATACCATTGATAGATTCCTAAAATTAAAATGTACAGCACTTTAGGTAGAATTTGAGATGTTGCACCATATCAGGTTATTTAAGTAAGATATGTATGCTGAATATTTGGGGAAAACATGCAGAAAATTGCCAATATAAAATGTCAGCAATTTGAATCTAGACTTTCAACTATGCGCTTTTTGTAGCTCCTCATAAAATGACATCTCTCATTGTTTGTTCAAATCTCACTACAAACAGCATCTGAGCACTTTACCACATCCATTTAAAACAAAAAGATACATTTAAATAACAGCCAACGTGACAAATTTCAGCCCTGAAAACATATTTTATTTTAAGGAAAATATGACCATGAAAGAGATCAGCACAAAACTAGTTACTGCATTAGATACATAACCTTAACAGGATTCATTTACCTGCCAGTAATGTGCTTTGTTACATGTAAATTTGACTATACAGGTATTGAGAATAAAATAGTTACCCTAGTACTTAGAAAAAGGTAATTATACTGTTATCTCTCAGAATCAATAAATAAGATTGTATAGCCTTTGAAATTTTGCTCATTTACTATTTACAGTCCATTTTTTAGTGTTTTGTTATACTTGCTTAACTAAAACAGGAGCATTTCAGTAATAATACCAGAGGTTAGTGGAGGTAAAGTACAAAACAAATGCATTTGCTTGTGTTTGCTGTTGACTGGTTTACTGATTTATTGACTTATGATTATAATATTCACTCTCCCAGTACTCTACAGAAGGCAATTGCACAATTATGGATGGCATTTAAAAGCTTGTCCACAGTAAATAATGCATTTCCATATATACACTTGTAGAATTATACAACAAAGTGTAAATAAACAACATACACAACCAATAAAGGTATCAAGAAGTGCAAACTCTCTACAATGAACAATGAAGTCATTTGGTACTATGAATTGCAGAAAGGAACAGGAGTTCACACACCTTGTGCAGTTTTAAAGCACAACTAAGGCACAGCTCTTTTTCACTTCCCCTCCCCCAAGACTGTCACATTGTCACCTTCAAGAAACTGAAATCTGTCTCTTTTTATGGGTTAAAATTCTTGGGGGTGGAGAGGGGATGGTCAGTCCTATCACATAAGCTACCTCTGCTTCAATTAAAAAAAAGAAAGAAAGAAAGAAAAAAGCTTTTATTTTTTTCAATATTCTCTGTTTCAGTTGAAAAACAAGACATTGTTCTGCTTTCAAAGA
Organism: Protopterus annectens; assembly: GCF_019279795.1. Classification (NCBI taxonomy): domain Eukaryota; kingdom Metazoa; phylum Chordata; order Ceratodontiformes; family Protopteridae; genus Protopterus; species Protopterus annectens. Next base: position 422,229,454 of record NC_056747.1, on the reverse strand, counting down.
GGAGAAAAGAGAGGCTCGAAGCTGGACAGACTTTGAAAAGCTTTATACAAAACAGGAGGGTTCCAAAGTTCTTATTCGACCCTCCAAAATGTGGTCCTTTTTTCTTCTGCACTTTCTGCAGCTCCGCAGGGTTCCATCCTTTTTGTCTCTGTCTCTCAGTCAGAAAGCGCCTTTCTTGCTTCTTGCTATTTGCATAGGTAAAAAGGTTTCCCTTTCTCTCCTTTTTTCCTCTTCATCTGATTCTTTTCTTTCTGCTTTGGAAGGAGGGCCACTGGCGTGAGTACAAGTGGGACATTCAAAGACTCCTTTTATTCACGGTTCCAGCTTCTTAAAGATGCAGTTGCTTACCCCACCCCCTTCTCATGCCCTCCCCCCAAAAAAGGCAGTGAATCAAAAATCACCTGTTAATAGTCTTATACACTAAACTAAAGGGGAAGAGCGGCGGTATTTTGAGAATGTTTCTCAAAATATGCTCTAATCATTGATACAACATACATTTCATTTTATATTATGTTTATGTCACCTTGGTGTCTCCGTTTGTGACATCTTCTGATATGTACTTTGTACATCTAACCATTTTTTTTTTTTGTGGCCTTAATATCCTGTTTAAGTGCTGACTATGTGTATAATTTTCGGAATGATCTAAGCATGTGGCATGCTGTGTTTATGGCAAAATCATGGAGATTTCCAGAATAATATCTCCCCACTTTCCTGGAGTAGCATGCATACTGTATGGTTATGCATCAGTGGTGATGTTTTTTTCCTCATTCCTTCACTACCAACCATGCTATTACCCTAAGTATACAGTTGACAGTACTGACAGTGAGAACAGAACCCTGTCTGTACCTATGAGAGAAGGAAGCCCTGTGTATCAGCATTAATGCTGGGAAAGGCACATCCATCTACATTACTGATGTATTTCAGTCAGCACTGCCATAACTGAAGTTAGAACTCTTATGCCACTGGGCAGATCTGCATCAAAGCATACAGGAATTAAATATCAGCAAGAACCTTGGTTTTCCATTGTTTGTGCAAATGCCATACAGTTCTGGAATGCAGACCATCTGAGTAGTAGAAAAACATGAGATTCCAGGGAATTTGTCATTTTAGGCCAGAATACTTATGGATCATAACTTAGATTTCTTCTTATATTTACTACTTGCAAAACTGTCAGTTTGCTTTATTCAGTGTTGTGCACAGAGTAAGTTTTAACTTTGCTTACATTTACATGCATTAAAATTATAATGGAATCACAATAATGACTAGGAATTATACCTTAACAATCATAGAAGCACTGTTGTCTAGATCTCAAGGCTGAGTAGGATGCATTGTTGTGCTCTTGCCTAAAATGGAATTTCATTTAATATCGATAAATCCATGTTCTTGAATTTCACTCAAAGATAACAGAATTCCAATTGCAAGGCTTCTTCTATGAGGGGAATTAGCACACCACAGAGGACAGAACTTGCCAAGATACAAAATATTGTACCTAGAACCCCCCCCCCCCCCCGCCCACACACACACACACACACACACACACACACACACATACACACGCACACACAGACAAAGCAAGACACTTATTAGGCAATGTTACTTAGGCAAGGAATGAAACCAACGTCTTTTGATGTATCACAATAAAGCACACACTGGATGATGGCATGCAGAATAAAATTAAAAAGCACAATATGAATTCCACACAAAGAGTTAATACAGGAAATAGGTTTAATCTCTTTTGTCCTTAATTTAGAAAATAGATTGGTGTGGTTTACTGGGTTCTCTTTTGGTGTACCACAGTAATCAATGTATAATGTAGCTTGGCTTCCAGGCAGTAGGATTTGGTCACAGATTTTCTAGTAACAAAAGAAAAACTAATTGTATTAGTATAACCAGTCATCAGTACTTCCAGGTATCATCATTTATGTAAATGTCTGCACTGCACAGTTCCCTACAGATACACTCCTTCTCTTATTTATGGGGTGTGTGTGTGTGTGTGTGTGTGTGTGTGTGTGTGTGTGTGTGTGTGTGTGTGTGTGTGTGTGTGTGTGTGTGTGTGTGTGTGTGCGCGTGTGTCTGCAAATGCACGTGTGTGTGTGTGTGTGTGTCTGCAAATGCACGTGTGTGTGTGTGTCTCTGTGCATGTGTGTGTGTGTGTGTGTGTGTGTGTGTGTGTGTGTGCGTGTGTGTGTGTGTGTGTGTGTACGTGTGTGTCTGCAAATGCACATGTGTGTGTATGTGTCTGCAAATGCACGTGTTGGTGTGTGTGTGTGTGTGTGTGTGTGTGTCTCTGTCTCTGTTCATGTGTGTGTGTGTGTGTGTGTGTGTGTGTGTGTGTGTGTGTGTGTGTGTGTGTGTGTCCTTGCTGTCTTTGACCCCATTTCATTAAACAGAATGCCTAGATGTCACAGCTGAGTGGAATGTATCACTGTGCCCTTGCCTCTCATCTGCTTTGAATCATGGGCATTTTTGCTATTCACAATATCGTGACAGGTTTTTAATTGTGTGTGCTTTTAGCATAGCTTCACTAGTATGCACAGAATGGAGTAACAGCCAAAGGCAGCTGTACTGTATATAACTCCATTTTGACTACTGCCAAAATGAATAACTCTTTTTTGATTACAGGTACGAGGTTTCACTCAAATTGCATAGCATTAGGCCCACAATGTACTTGAGCAGCTTGCTGTTAGGTTTCTGTGCAGTGAGGTTTGTACATACCATAACTGTTTATGTTATTTTAATAGGATAAGTAGACTAGTCTAACCTGCATGTGAACCCTGTTCAGCTATGAACCCTGGCAGCAAAATAGATTTCTTTTTATAGAGGTGAAAGTCTGTAAATTAGGGGTCGGGCAAATAGTTTCATATCCTAGAGTTAACTGTGGAAAAGGCTTAGCGTTTACTATTCAGTTTGGTTTGTGGGACAGATAAAAAGGACTGGGCTTTAGTAAAAGAGCATACGTTTGTGAAGGTTAAAGTAAGGACAAGGTTAAGGAAGAAGGTATGGTTATGGAGTTTACAGACCAATCAGCCCATGAAGTACATAAAAGGTATAATAAGATGAGCAGTTTTTAGAATGGTGGTGTAATGATTCTAATATTCTGAGTGAAATGAAGAAGAGAACATGCATTTCGGTAACATTTGCAGGTAACTGGAGTTAGATACAGCTGCATTTATAGTATGCAGAGCATGCTCAGTTTGAAGACTAAACCCCTTTTTTATTAATGCATGAGTATATATTGTTTGATTTAAGAGCAGCTATATGATATTTAAATGATAGATTAGGTTCAAGCCATAAGCCCCAACAAATAAATATTTGGACAGATTCATTACGAGTGTTTCCAGGGGACATTAGAAGGTTTGGTGAGATGGTACCAAGCCTGGAGGCAGCACTGACTCTTATTGCTTTTTGTCTTACTATAGATTAGTTGAAGTGGCTTAGATGTCTTCTGCAGACGTAGAGAACATATAACTGCATATTCCCCTCCCATAAACAAAATTATGCAGCTTTTCCTATACAGTGCAGATCTAAACCCAACATTTTGCAGACAAGGCAGCAGGTAGCAGAAAGTAAAATATGTGAAATTTCTATGTCTGGACAACTCTTTATAATATCCCTAGCTTTGAGTATCTTCATTGCGAATGTTGTTAACTCTGTAAAAGTTTAATTAGATTAGAAATCACAGGCTTCCTTCTCAGATTGATTCTCACACCTAAGACATAGTAATTTTTCTGTACCATATTTAAAGTATTTTGAAACATTTGTTTTAGTTAAAGTTGTCACTGTTGTACCACTGTGCTTGGTCCACTCAGTTATGTTTTAAAAGTCCCACTTCCTTAATATAATGCTCAATAAAATAATAAAATAGTATTTTCCATGCCTCAATTTTATTTTAATGACCAGTGATGCCACGGTAGAGGTAACAGGGAAATGCATCCATAGCTTAAAAGGATGTACCTTCTTGCACGAGCAAGATGCATTCATTACAGTCTATGGACATATCCCGATTCTAACCTTATACTGATGTCACTAGATATTCCATAGGTTTATTTGGGTCACGGGTCAATAAAAGGTTTATCAAGCTTTTTAATTAAAAAAAGTAGCCCGGATATGTTTTAAGTCACATGGGGCAGAATGCGTTCCGAAACGTAGCTCATCGTGAGCTGCAATGCATATACAAAAGTGCTTCAAACTCTTTAAATAAGTGCTTCTCTGTGACTGCTTAGAGCAAGAATACTTTTGAGTAAGGGAGTAAGTGATTCTGGATATTGAGAGTACTGCTTGAATTTGTTCCACAAACTGCAACATTAACAGTTCTGTGTTACAGTAAAATGTAGGAATAATCCTGTATGTCAGGATTATATTACCAGGCTCCTTACATTTGTCCAGTTTCACACTCATAAAGTTTTAGTCACACAAGTTGTATTGTTATATGTCCAGATGAGAAGTCCAACTTTCGTCAATGGAGAAAACAGAATTCAAGCTACTAGGCAGCATCTGGATTCTAACTGTTAACTTTAAGCATGCAATAATGCCCTCCAGGATAGCATATACTCATCAAAGGACATTATTTCCCCAATAACACCTACCCTGGAGGACATTATTGCACTTAGACAATGGGCTATCTAATAAACTGTTTCATATTTGCTTTTTATTGGTCTATACATTTTTTTTTTATATTTTTGATGTAAAATTGTGCCTCTGCCTAACATTTCAAAAGTTGCTGTAGCATATGTAATTGTTATTGGAGGAAGTATTTTACATCTAAAATATAAGTTATATAAGTATTTAATGTCAACACACACACACGCACACACGCATTTTCTCTTAATTGCATTTTTTTCTTTATTTTTCTACTTCAATAAATTAGGCTTTTTTAAAACCGAGGTTATTGAGGAACAAGTAAAATGAAAAGTCTTCTTACTTTTGGCAGATGAGCACTTTTTTTCTTTATTGTTTTTGAATAATTATTATTTTTATGCCAACTAGGAAGCAAAGCTACATTTAGCGAGTGTAAAAAATTGTAGCCGTTTAATATTTTCATTCCATGCTTAATATGTTGCCATAAAACATTGGACTTGTTTGTTTTTTTTTTTACTGGGCTTTACCTGCACATTAACACCTTTTTACATAACATTTGTTCTCCAGTAGGGTGAATCATGTACATTTAGCCCATTGTCTAAAATAATGTAAAGCACAGTGGACAAATGGGGTAACTCCTGTAGTCCTAAAAAATCTGACCAAAATATTGGTAGAAACTTTGATTATAATAGTGCATTATTCTCCAACATAACAACCAATATCTGGTTATAGCAGTCAAATGTAACCCAGTTTTATAAATGGCAAAGTTAATGTAGTGGATTCAGTTTAGTTAGATTTTAGCCTTTGATTTTGTACTGTAAAGGGAACAAACTGAAAGGGATAAGGATGGGATTGATTTTAAAGAAGTGGATTTTGTCATCAGTGGAGGGTAAGACAGTTTTGGTGAGAAGGATGCTATCAGGGGTCTATCTTAGGCTGAGTACTTTTTATTGTCCATGTTTTAGGCATATTGTGTGATACAATATACAGAATTAATATTTGTACAGATGGCACATGTATCTGTGCAACTAAAGATAAGGGAGACAGTAATCTAAAGAGTAATTGGAAAGGCGAAATAAACAGAGTGGCTGTAGTTGAGGTTTAATGAAAGCAAATGTAAAAAACCTCAATCTGGGCTTTAATAACCCCAATGAATTACTTCAAATAGATACCGTGGATAGAGCATGAAAAAGAGCTGGCATTCTCTTCATACATTGTCATAACCCTCGAAAGCAAAGTGAGAAAGCTACAGTAGCAGTAAACAAAATGTTGGAGTATATTCTTAAAGATTCGATTCTGACAGGCATTGGGGAGACCCTGCTTCGAGTAGTATGTACAGCTCTGGAGGATTTCCCATTAATAGCACTTTACTTATCAGATCATAAGCAGTCTTATGTTTTAACTCAGGGTATGTTTCCCAAAAAGTGTACTTATTTTAAATTAATTTCCTTTTTTATTGTTTTGTTTTAATTTGGAGGTTTGAGTTGTGGGCAGTTTGTTTTTCACTACAATATTGCTAAGTTGTTCCAATGTTCTGTGTTTGTGTTTTGCTGTGATACATAGAATACATTCTGGAGGGCATGTGCAAACAAAACTTACCTTCCTGCTTGTGGTCCACAGCTGTGTGGTATTGCCAGCCGTCTTCCATCTATATCATTGGGTTGTGGAATTTTATTTTGCGAAATAAAGAAATTTCAAACATAGAAGTCATATGCTGTCTCTCTGCTGCAGCTGTAGCACTTCCCAGCTTTGTGTCATCATGCTTCGTACCTTGCTGATGCAAGGTTGGGTTCCCAGCATTGTGTCATCATGCTTCGTACCTTGCTGATGCAAGATTGGCTCATTCCTTGAATCTGGAGGCTTGTCAAGGTATTTGTCGGCTGTAGTCTGCTTCTAAGCACTGGCACACCTATTTAAAGCAAAACAATCACAATTTAGGACCTTAAATCACACTTTTGGATTACTACAAGGTTAGGAGAAGTTTGTGGGAAGAAGATGGTGATTGGTGGAACAATTGTGGCCTTTTCTTTCTTTTTTTTTTTGCTTTGTATACTTGAAGTCAAATCATGTAAGAACAGTGGTGATGTACATAAAAAAGGTATTTTTCATCTTTTTATTATTTTCCTGCTGAGGCCATACTTCTCAACTTTGTGATATTGTCGAGTGTCCATATTTATGTCTTACATTACATTGATTATTACAGTCTAGCAATACTGATAGCCTTCAGTGTGTCCTACACGTGCCTCTCAAGTTGATACTTCTTATTGTCGAGGCAAAACCTGTTGTTATATTAACCTTTTAAGTGATTTAGAGTATTGTTTCTCCAAAAATTGTATCTTAGTCTTGAATTATTGAGAAATCTATTGAAAGAAATCAAGAGATCAGCACACTATGCCTCATACTACCTAGTAAAACTTCCAACCATGACATGACGTCAACAAGGAAGCCAAATTTCCTGCACATATGGAAGAAGGTTGTAAAATACATTGGAAATGTTCACTGAAAATAATGGAAGAAAAGCAATTTACATTATAAGTAAAGGCTTTGAATAGTAAAATACTACTATAATTAAAAAAGACAAGGAAACATTTAGAAAGCAGCTTTAAGAAAAAAAAATTATTACATTTATGAAAAGTGTTTTAAAGAAAGTAATCAAAAGGTTAATTGGGGTAGAGAAAGAGAAGATTATAAGCTAAGGCTAAAGGAGTTGAAAGTTTACTCATCAAAGAAATGAACAGATGGAGGAAACATGACATGGGTTGCAAGATTACATAAAAGAAATATGAACAGATCACATTGGAAAAGATGATCAGAGAAAAAAAGAAGAGGGCAGAGTAAACCAAATGTAAGAGCAAACTTTTCCCTCTGAAAAAGTACTTCTTAACAGACAGGGTGAGAGAACCCAGAAAGACATTGGGCAGGCAGAAAATAAGAACAGGAGAGATAGCAAGGGACGTAAGTGGTTACACTTATTTTATGAGCAGACTAGTTAGACTGACACTGTCCTCCTGTCCTGCAGTGAAGCAGAAGGACCTACAGCGTGTGCCTCAGGAATATTTCACTGATGAGTTGCTATGGAAGCTGTGAGTGTAGTACTCCTAAATGGAAACTGCTCATTAGCATGGCAAAAAGGCTGTTCATAAGGAAAGTTTCCCTAAACTAACTGTACATTTAGTTAGCTAGTACATTACATTGATTTCATAGTTTTATGGGACACATCAAAAGAACATTCACCCAGGAGAGACCACGAACTGTACTGTAAAATATAACTTTTAGAAACAAATACAGCAATATTTAACACTCAAAATTAAGTTATAGGATACTTTGATATGAACATCTTTCATATATATAAATTTACATAAGTTAGCATATGAAAATGAATACACTGATGTATGGTATGCATGACTGTAATTATTAGACCCAGCTACACCCAGCCATTCATGATAAAAGTTAAAATGCGTTAGTGTGAACGATTAGCTTGATGTTAGCACTGCTTATCTAAACACCATCTCACTCAAAGCAGATGTGAAGGCATGTGAAGCTCTGAAAAGTCTTTAACTATTGCTTATATTTCTGTCATGTAAGGGAACAATGAGGTGATTAAAAGATGCTTTCCACAAAGAAAGTGCTAGGTATTTAAAAGCTGAAGATCTAGTCGTTTAAGTAAATCTACAGATGCCCAAAATATATGTCATTAAGCAGAGAGAACAGGAGACTGACAGCACAGTAAGCATCCTTTGTCACCTGCAGACCCTAACAAAGTTAAGCATGCTGAAAAAGTTATGCTAAGGATGGTTCTCTGATTGCCCAATGCAAAACCTATTGATGAAGATGAAGAAAAGGCCATGGAAGAGTATGCTGCCTATGCCAACATTGGGAATAGAGCCCCCCTTCCTAAATAATGGCATCCTTTGAAATGTTTTACTGTTTTATGTTACATGTTTCCTCCTTCTTGTGCCTTACCTGTTTATTTATTTTCATCAGACAGGCAACACAGCAGGAGGGAGGAAAGAACATGTTTTAAAACATCACTATGCAAATAAACATATTGTTTTTCCAAATAAAATATGAAATAAAATAGAGGCTCCTGCAAGTAAAGGGTCATAAAAAGGTCTATGTCAAATGTTCAAACCATACAAAGTTCAAACACTAAGATAGATGAAAATGATTTAAAAGAAAAAGATTTGAATGGACAATACTTCAAATCATTCAGATTCAAAGAAAAAACAAAACTGTTTTTCACAGAAGGACAAGCACCCCCCCCCCCCGCACACTCATACCCCCCCCCCCCTCTAATTATATATACCATCTCTGAGATTGTAGGGAAAGGACAAATTCCTCAGTCTTCTCTGTACCATGATCTCATGCACCTAAACAGGGGCAACATTTTGAAAAGTTCATTTCTGAACTTTCTGTATTCTGTCAGTATAGCAGCAATAAAAGAAAGATTGTATCCCTTAGTAAACAGAGACATAGAATAATGTAGACTTACAAAACTAAGCTGTACTGATATGCTGAACAGATTTACATATTGCATGGTAATACATGAATAGGTACTACACCTAAACTGAATTTTTATTTACTTACATACCTATCTGATGTACCAAGTCCTGATTCTGAAGGATATTCCATCAGAAGCAAATGCATTCAATTTTTTCCACAAAATAAATGGCTGATCAGTGACAGTGCTGAAATTAGATTTTTGTTAAGTGCTTTCCTTTATCACCACATTGGATATGCTTCTACATCTAGACCACACCAACAGATTTCCACAGAATACCAGCTTTCCTTTATCACCACATTGGATATGCTTCTACATCTAGACCACACCAACAGTTTCCACAGAATACCAGCTTTCCTTTATCACCACATTGGATATGTTTCTACATCTAGACCACACCAACAGTTTCCACAGAATACCATGAAATCCTGTGCAGTCGCATCTGACATTAGTCAAGTGATGACTGACAACATAGATCTACTACTCAAACAATAAAAGCGGCACATATGATGTAAAGACATCCCACCATACCTGGAATACTTCCCTCTCCACTTCCTTACCATTTTCTATTCTTCTTCTTACATCCCATCTTTCTTTTCATCACCACGCTGTTCTTCTTCACCCTCTCCCATCTCACCACCTTAACCCCCTCCTTCTTTTATCCTTTCTGTATTTCCCTCTACCCAGGCACAAACCATACACTGGTACCTTACAGCCTCTCTTCACGACAATAATCTTACGTTTTCTTTCTCAACCTTCTCCAACCTTCCTCTCACTCATCTTATCAACTAATTGCCTTTTTCAGCTTCTACTACATTCAAAGCTTAATCCAGCCATGTCCTCTGCAGGCACCTCTGCCTATTTTCTTGGTGTTGCTTCTCAAAATTACTGTTTTTTTTTTTACCCTTGCTCTTCCTGTACATTGCTGTCTAACACTCCCACTGGCACATTACTTAAATACTTTTTTCCTCATACCTCACTCTTTAAAAGCATACTCTTGCAAATGAATTTCTTTTGCCTTTCCTTCCATTTTTCTGCTTTGAAACATTGTTGTAATTGTGTATTAGATTTTATTCATGACCTTTAAAATGTTTTTATCTATTGATATGTACTGTTGTCTTTTGTAAAACTCTATTTATGTTTTACGGTGTGTTCCTTTTGCATTCATTCTTTTAAATTACTTAAACTAATTGTAATTTTTCTTACATGCTTTTTGAACCTTTTACTATATTATACCTGGAGCTTTTTCTACTGGCCTCAGCTGAAAAAGCACAACTTATTCCCAGATGAACAAATCCAGTTAACAAACAGTAATAAATAAAATAAATAAATAATACAGGTTAGCTGCTACTGACAACTGCTGTGGGAATAGCATTTCTACCTTTTTGAAGTGGCTTTACTGATCTCATTTTTGCTTATTAATTTTTAAAGCGATGGTAACCCATTTTCCAGGTTAGCCACATCTCATTATCATTCAAGGCTGACAGAATTATAAATTATATGAAAAACAATCCATTCCATTATAATATAAAAGAAATGATTCATCTCAAGTATGCACTATAAATATTCTGTTCAGAAATGCTGCTCAAGAAATTTCAAAACTTAAAAGTTATAAAAAAGCATGCTAAAATAATAACACAAGATATAAACAGGAAAACTGTCATCTCATTGAAATAAAACAGTCATTGAAAGCATAAGTATTAAGTATGCCAAGTCAAAGGTTATGCAGTCTTGGGGGTGTGGTTGCATTTGGATTTCTGTGATAATAAATTGCTCCATTACTACCAAGGCTGCACAACTTTGCAGTTAAGTAGTAGGGATGTGGAAGGTCCAGGAGGGGGATTCCTAGTACTTTCAGTACAGTTTCATAATTTTACCCACTTATAATAGAGTTTCCAATTATTTGTGACCTGATGGAAGTTTTGTTGAGTTGCCATGTACTTATATAAATAAGCAATAAAGACAACTATATGGACGCGGAGCAAAAAACTTAGAAATTCAAATGACTAAAAAAGAAAAACATGAATTTTTCGTATAAACCTTAAAGTCTGCAGGGCAGACTGTCTTTCTCTTTCTGTTTCTCTCTCTCTCTCTCTCTCTCTCTGATTAAAGGGTTTGTTAATATACACTCTTTTTAGTCTAGTTCTCGGTGCACTTTACATGAAAGTATACAAAGGCATTCACTGACTTGGACTCTTGTTGTACCTAATCTGTTCAGTAAATCATTTCAAATAATTGTCATTTAACAAAGAAATGTTGCAAGACAGGAGTATTCCACATAAAGGCAGTGACACTAATTGAAAATAAAGGGGAGAGGTCCAAGTAAAAAAAAAAAAAGGTGGCTTAAAAAGCAACCATCCTTGAATCATGGCATATCCCTGTTAGTTATACTTTTAGTCTGATACACTGATTGGACTCAGAAGAAGTGATGCAGTGAATTAAACTAAAATAAAAATAACTAATTAGAATTTTATTGCAGTATGTACAGCGGTTATGTTCCAAAACTGGGAAAAAGGCAAACCTGTAAAGTGCTTCTGTAGCATGAGACTTGACCATAACACGTGTGTAGCAATTGTTACACACCCCTAAGCACTGTTACTGTTGGGTCTTACACAAGGAATGTTCCTTCACTCTTAACTGTTCCTGAATACTTTGCTTCATATTTTTGTTCTCTCTGTGGATGTTTACAGACGTCAGTCTGTAAATAACTTTTAACACTAAATTAGACAGGCATTTAAAAACTGCCCCGGACATTTTCCTCCAATTATATTTACTTGTTGTCTTTGTGACAGTACTCACTAAGTAAGAATTCCAAGCAGGCAAAGGACACGCATGGCATAAAACCAAACAAGTTATTTAGTAAAAGACATGTCAGCGCTTTCGCATAGTACTATGCTTCATCAGACATAAAATTCTATCACAAGCCAAAACATTTTAAACACTGTTAAACCAATGACTGCTAGCAACCTTCTTCCCTCCAATTAAATAATTAGTGGAAACCAAATGATTTAAAGTAACCTAACACTTTAGCAAAATAAATACATTTTTAGTATGTTCTAACCACAACTTCATAGGTTCATAGGTAGATACTAGGTTATTGCCCGAGGGCATTAATAAGCCTAGCCAGAGTGTGTCGGCTTTCGCTGCCCCATTGATTAATTAACTGATCCTCTGTCAAGCAGAGCCAATGAAGTGATCCCAGGGGTGTATTTTCTGTTACCCATCCACTTGCAAGGCTTCTCTTGAAGAGTGTTAGTGAGGGGCTCTGCCTAATGTAGTTTGGAATTTTGTTCCAAAGCATGGGGAATCTCTGTGACAGGAATCTATCCCTCCAGCATGTTCTATTTATTGTTGTGGTGAGGTTAGAGCACATGGCTCACAGTGACTTGGATTTCTTTAGGTGGAGCATATCCATCAATTCTGAGTTGGACATGGCTTTGTAAGTCAGGCAGAGATCACCTCTGAGTAAGCGATATGCCACTGAGTACAGCCTGAGTTTTTTCAGTCAGGCTGCATAAGACATATGCTTGAGGCCAGTAATCCTCTTGGTGAGGTACTTCTGTGGTCTTTCCAGCTGTTGGAAGTGTCTTGTGAGGTACATCCCAAATGGGGCATTGTACTCTATGATTGGTCTAATGAGTGACGAGTAGAGGGGCACTATAACCTCTTTATTTCTAGATGCGAACCCTTTAGTAATTAGATGGGCCACATAGAAGGATTTCCTAACTACTTTGGCAATGTGATTGTCAAAGGAGAGATTACTATCTACCTGGGTCCCCAGATCTCTTATTACCTCTTCTGAATTAAGGGGGCTGCCACCTATGTGGTAATTCGTGGGTGTTTTGTTTTTCCCAACGGGATGCGTTTTTTGGCATTTAGCTTGAAGCCATGACTTTGACACCAGGTATCTGTCTCAGTAAGGCCCTTTTGTAGGATGTCCGTGTCAGCCGGAGAGTCAATTATGGCTCTCAGTTTGCAGTCATTGGTGAACTTAGTTTGCCATAGTCCTCCTGTGTTTGCCTGTACTTCTGAGAAGTATATGCCAAACAGTAGGGGTCCCAGGACCGAGCCAGTACAGCCCTCCACATTGGGAGGTGTGGGGGGCATAGCCCCCCCACATAATTGCAGTTTATGCACTATTATATACATGTGTATCCATTAAAACTATATTAAAACATATAACATCAGTACAAATGTGTTGCAAAATGTGGGGGGGGCTACGTCCCCCACCCCCCCAATACACCCCTCTAACTTTATATTCTCACTCCAGGGTCGCACTACAATGGGGAACTGGGCATATACCTGCCAGTGCTGTTTTTCGGTCAGATGAGTTTTTGGTCGTATGGGCTTCGGTCAAATGAACTTTCGGTCATATGTAGTGAAACCATATATATATATATATATATATGCACATATTCTTTATATATCATTTATTTATTTATGCATTTATTTTCTGCTTTTATTGTGTTTTTATATATACACATATTGTTTATGTAAGTAGTATTTAGATTTGATGTTTGGTTGTTTATATTTATTTTTAAATACATTTTTTGTTTATGTGCTTGTTTTTTGAACATCTTAGCAGACTGATGAGTGTTTATGTAGCAGTTTAAGTTTTTTATTGTAAACTTCACATAAGGTGTATACTTAGCTAACTATGTGCATAGCAGGACTGTTTCAGCCTTTGTTGACTCAGTTCTGCATTAAATTTTCTAAAACATTACTATATTTGCAACAGCATGATGAAATGTTTTATGTATGATGATTATTACACTGTTTAGATATCTGAAATCTTATTTATTATATCTGAAATCTGTTATATAAGTTGTGGTTGAAACATACTAAAATGTATTTATTTTGCTGAAGTGTTAGGTTACCTTAAATCACTTGGCTTCCACTAATTATTCAACTGAATGGAAAAAGGTTGCTAGCAGTGATTGGTTTAACAGTGTTTAAAATGTTTCGGCTTGTGATAGAATTTTATGTCTGATGAAGCATAGGAGTACTATGCGAAAGTGCTTAGATGTTTTTTACTAAATAAATCGTTTGGTTTTATGCCATGTGTGTCCCTTGCCTGCTTGGAATTCTTGCATGATATTTTTGGAGCTTGGTCTGGACTTTATCTGGTCTAGTGGTTTTGTTTGGATTTTTTGCATTATATTTTTTGGAGTCTGTTCTGGACTTTATCTGGTGCAGTAGTTTGGTTTTTGCATGTGAGCACTCACTAATTGTTTTACTGACTTTCAAAGCCACATTTCACTCTTTTTTTCTTTTGTAACTGGGAGTACATGGATTGGATATCACTGAGCATAAACAATTATTATGTGCTTTCAGCATGAACACCAAGATTCACCTCTCAGGCTTTGCTTTTGAGGTGAATTTCTTGACATCCATGTCTCAAATACAACAGCATGGTTACAACCAAGACTTGATCATAACCCTCTGTGTCACATACTGATGATTACTGAGAAGAATATAGTGGTGATGCTGGAGAGACTATCCAGAAATTGTCTGAAATTAATTATGCTAAATTAGTTATGGGTGTGTAAAATAAAGTATGATGATGACATGCTTTGTGTATATTTAGAACAAGATATATTACAGGATAAATGGCCTGTAAATTTCAAATTTAGCACGGCAGCACAGTATACATTTTATACATGAATATTTGAATTCTGAAAATGATTTTATTAGTAGAGGTTTAGGGAATAAACGACAGATTATTTTCATACTAACTCACTTTTGAATATTGGAGGTGTGAAATCTGAGGGACAGAGAAAAGACATGATTTCTAAACAGTGAAATGTCATATGTTATTTTACTGTTTTTGGAGTAAAGATGAAAATGAGAATCCTGTCAAACTCAAGCAAATTGCGAATACATTTGCTTGTCAGTTTTAAAATAAGAGGGATAAGAAGTTGCCTTCTGAATTATACTTAGATGGGTTAAACAAACTCAGATCTGTGTTTGGCCGCATAAATTTGTTCAGCAGTTTAAATTGGTTTGTATTGAAAATTACAATCCAAAAACAGTGAGTCAAAATATCTATGAAAATAAAAAAAAGGGAACATACCCCTCCACATTCCCCATATAACCAGGTAACACAACACGTTGCAGTGAAACTTACTGCAACAATAAATCTTCTCAAAGCGATGATTTGTAGGAAAGCCATTCAAATGTAATTATTTGGGATAATATGAGAACCCATATTACAGAGAACAGGTATGACTCACACCCACTCAGCAAGAGATGATTGCAGCTCTTTACACTTAGATTTTTAGAGTTGTACCTCAGCATTTAAGTTGGCTTCATGAAAATTTTCTGCTACAGCTTGAAATGTCTGGAATAACAATGAGGAAATTTATTTATTTCCTCTGCTGTAAGTTATACATTGCTGTTGATGTTCTGGCTGCCATGACAGTGTGTTCTTCCAGAACTCCACTTCCCTTAAGGGTGTTGTATTCAGGTGATTATTGTAAGAAATTAGCCCTCTGACTGAGATAACCAGCCACCTCTAAAAACCGAGGAATGCTGCTTTCCCTTGAGATGGAACAAGCCTGACAGCCATCACTGCCACTGATGGTAATGGAGGTAGGGGCTTTGCTACAGAGGCAGAAGCCATTTATCTAGGGGACACTGTCTACAGTGAGGCCTAGTCTAGGAGCGTCACTGTCCTGCCTCATAAGTGACAACACCTCCTGCCCAAGTCTGTCTAAAACCCTATTCTACTACATTATGTCTGCCTTTTTTGAGTCCTGTTCCCCGACAGGAATACAGAAAGGTCCACCCATGCACAGCATCATCCCATTTCTTTCTTGAGGTGAAGCAAGAAAGCAAAACCATGTAATTCATCTGACCACCCACACAAGCTGTAGCAGGTACTTAAAATTCTTGTCAGCTAGGATGCAGTCTAGACTTAATCTCTCTTCAGGAACTGAGTTGCCTGCAAAATGGTTTATTGGAATTAATATGTTTATAATACAAGAGGCCTGACCACCTAATTGTGAAATTGCACATATTCCCATCATTCTATGTGTTGTCTCCCTGCTTTTAAATCCTGCAAGATTGTTAAACATTGTGATGGAACTTAATAGTTTTGTTTAGAACTGAATCACAAATTAAAGCAAGTGCATTCAAAAAAGTAGTCAGCTTTATGATCTTTAATGAAAGTTAATTTATTACTGGATAGGTCTGTGCTCACCTTAAGTTACAAACAGTTGAAAAATACTTTATAGCTCATGCTTGTTATTGTGTTGGACATCTCTGTGTTTACAATAGAAGCTTCCTTTTTATCCTGTTTGATTAATTCAATGTAAGACTGAGTAGTTATGCTTTAATTATTACTGGAATAATTTAATACTGGGTGTTAAGCACCTGGAATGAAATTTATCACTGCTTAATCAGAGGTCATGGTTCTCTCCTAGAAAAGAGTGGATTGCTCTGCACAGGTGAAGGGATAACAGCTACCTCAGGTGGAAGAATATTTGTTCACATGTAACAGTAGAGGGGATCAGGAGCATGACCAGCAAACGGATGCAGTAGCTGCAGCAATTCAGACATTATAATGAAACTATGGTGATTAATGGAAAACTAAATTGCAGGATGAAATTATGAACATGCCTTCAGTCATATGCCTGTCATCACTTCAAGCTTTGAAAAATGACCAAATGGATAAAATCATAGGTACAAGTGGCAGAAATGTTGCCTTTGCAGATGTGTAGTTGGACTTACTCCCCATCATACAATGAGGACCCCGGCACTCCAGCAGGATCTTAAAATACAGCCCTTGCTCCTATGGGTTGAAAGAAGTCATCTGAGGTGCTTTGGAGACTTTCTGAGTATGATTTCTAAATGCTTTAAATGGTAGGTATATCAGGCACTGCACACTAGGAGGAGTCCCCACAGCAGACCATGGACACTTTGGAGGGATCACATCACTTACCTTACTTGGGAATCCCACATAATGACAAGATACTCTTAACGGGGTGGGGGAGGAAGAGTCAACCTTTCTTAGCTTGTTGTTACTGTTATGCTCAATAGGAATAATGGTTTTGAAAATGGATGGATGGATGGATGGATGGATGGATGGATGGATGGATGGATGGATGGAAGGAAGAAAAGATGGATGGATGGATCATAGGCTATCCCACTGAGTTAGGGTGCAGCAGTGGAGGAAGATGGAAGGAAGAAAGGATGGAACTGTAATAGTGTGCATTACTATAATTGTCTGTTTACAGTTAAAAGCATTCTCTAGAGTCTGCTTGCTCCTTGATCTGTTTAAAACTTTTATTTAGTGGCTACAGCTAGGAACTGTAATCCCCCCCAGTGTTGTGGTGTTCTTATACTTGGTGGCTTTGCAGTTGCCAGCCCATACTGTATATTTGATCTGTGAAACTCCTCCCAGTCTAGTGTCATTAGTTCATTCAATCTAATAGAGAACATTTGTAAAGGCCAACCCGCTCAGATTCTTAACGTTGAATTAACTTCTGTTCAAGCTTTCTCCATTTTCCACTTTTACTGAAAAAAAAAAATTCCAAGCTTGCTCCCCCCCTTTCCTGTGGCAGGTCTTGTCCAGATATGGATTTGCTGTGTCCAGGACTATTTGTGAGCTCCTGAGCCCCCCCCCCCACTTAACTAGGGTTAAACTATTCCTGGCGCCATAAAGTCTGCACTCAAATTTTCCCTTGAAACTAGCTAGCTTTTTAGTTTAGCACTCAAATCTGTTTCTTTGAGCTCAGCACTTGTTCAGAACTCATTGTAAGCACTAAATAAGTCACAAATTACTACAGCACTCAACTTTCCTCATTTGTCTACAGGAAAACAGTTTTTAGTACTTAATAAATAAGCACCTATTCAGGCATGTCTAAAGGTCAGCTCCCGGTGTTTTCTTCTGTCTACCTGATGAATCTGGGCATCTTGGGACAATGCAGCAATTACCTCATGTACATAGACAACCCTCTCCTCCTACCACCCAACACTACAACCTGTGAGAGATGCACTTATATAGCTAAACTGAAAGCAAAGCTCTCTTCACCGAAGACTGGACTAGACAGTCAAGAGGAGAAGGTAAACACTTGCACCACACCACACTCATCACATAGTCCCTCAAAACCTACACCACCAAAACATACACACACCTACATTCGCGGAGGCTCTCAGTAAAAATCTACCCAAACAACCTAGACCTCCAATGCAGAAATGCAAGCAACTTCCACACCTCAACACAACCCAAATGACACATAGCCCACATACTCAGTGTGCCACTCAACTACAGCCCATAAGGCATAATGTACTCAGCACTCTAGCCATAGGTGACTCTATAGTCAGACACACTGATGTTCCACTCACCAGGCTAAACAAGAAAAAAATTACTGTCAGCTGCCTGTGGGTTGCCAGGATCCGCCACATAACACACACACTCAGGTCACTCCACAGCAAGTACAAATATGACTCTGTCATTGTCCATGTTGGTGTGAATGACCTGAGACGTACCTCCTTGGACTACATGAAAAGAGACATGGAGGAGCTCTCCGATCTTGTAGCCCAGGCAGGTATGACACTAGCCCTGAGTAGCATCCTGCCGTCACCCAGAATGATACCACAGTACAAAGACAAAATGACTGACTTTAACAATTGGCTAAGCTTCTGGTGTCATTCTAAGGGAATCCAGTATCTGTCTGCCTGGGATGACATGATCGACAGACCACGCTGCTTTGCCAGAGATGGCCTGCACCTGTCGCCCTTGGATTCCATATACTGGCAAATGCTCTTGCCACCCCTATAGTGCCTTTTTTAGGCAAGGTTCAAATGATGAATTTACCACAATAACAGGTACAAGCAAGCAAAATCTAAGGGCAATGCTACTCAGTGCTAGAAGTCTAAACCTCAAAATGCACTCACTCAAGGCACTCCTTAAAATGGAGAACATTGACATCTGTGCAGTGACAGAGACCCGGTTCAAAGCTCCAGAGAGCACCCCTACATTACCACGCTATAAGTCATACCACACCTTTCGGCCACCAAACCCGGACCGAAACACTAAAGGTGGAGGCGTGTCCATAATCATTAAGGATATCCACACCTCCAAGCTAGTTGCTCAGCATAATGCATCCGAGATTATCCAAGTTCAACTAACTCTGGGCAAAACCACAATCCTGAGTGTAGCTTGCTACAGACCCCCCTACACCATGTCCCAGGATTCCCACTCCTCTTTTCTTGATACACTGGAAAATATTGAGGTACAACCCAACACTCTAATAATGGGTGATTTCAACTACCCTACCATTAACTGGGAAAACTACTCGTGTACCAACTCTTTTGCTCAACGTTTTCTGGAAATCATCAATTCCAACGCCTTGGATCAACTTATCCACACCCCCATCAGGGGAATCAATATCCTAGACCTGGTCATCACCAACATGGGTGACCAGTGTTCCACACCAGAGGTCAGCTCCTCATTGGTCAGATCCGACCACAAGCTAATCACCCTAGACATCCACATCCCGCTCCCACCCCCCATTAGGAAAACAACCGTAAAAAATGTCTCCAAAGCCAACTTCACACTTCTTAAGACAGAAGTGGCAAACTTCACGACATCCATGCAGATGGACAATAGAGGTACGACTGCTGAATCCTACACAAAGGCCCTTTATAAGCACTTACATGAGTGTATGGATCATGTTATCCCTAACAGAACCAAGATGCTATCCTTCAAAAAAAGGAAGACAATCTGGTGGTCTTCTGCCATAAACAAACTCTACAACAGAAGAAAGAAACTGTTGCAAAAAAGAGTAAAATCTCACGATTGGAGGAACTCCCTGGTCAGCATCAATAAGAAGCTGAGATCCCTCATAAAATCCTCCAAAGCTAGTTATGAAAACAAAATCGCCACTGATTCTAAAGACAACCACAAAGCATTCTATAGCTATGTCAAGAATCTCAATGGCAACACTCAGATCTGCTCTGAGTTACAGCACAATGACACTAAATATACAGAACCAACTGATATTGCCAACATCCTGGCAGATAGGTTCAGTGCTAACTTTACCCCCCCCCACTCCCTAAAGGGCCCATCTTTATACCGGAAGAATGCAAAGTTCCTGTAATCACAGCTGCTTGGGTAAAAACCTCACTCTCCAAAGTCAAGAACACAGCATCCATGGGACCTGACAACATCCCAGGCTGCCTTCTACATGAACTACAGAATGAACTGGCACTCCACCTAAGTACCATGTTTAATCATAGCCTCACATCAGGCTTTGTGCCCATTGAATGGTGCACCGCGATGGTTATCCCACTCCACAAAGGGGGGGGGGCACAACAGACCCTGGAAACTACCGTCCCATTAGCCCAACGAGCCTGGTCTGCAAGGCCATGGAACATATCATCATGGAACAAAGACATTGGAGATCTCCAAACTCTGAACCCCACACAATTAGGGTTTGTAAGAGGCAGATCATGTCTCCTAAACCTGATAGACTTCTTTGAAGTAGTCACCAAAGCCATAGATGAGGGTATCCCCCTGCAGTTTTTCCACCTTTTTTAAATGCTGCTGTGCTCCTGAACCTAGTCGGCCTCTGAAACACAGGGTATGTAATTTGCTGTTGGCATATATGACTATTTTCTTTGTAAATATTTATCAGCGACTGCTACGTGAGTTCATAATTGCGTATATATCTATCAGCGATTGCTACATGTGTTCATAATTGTGTAAACATCTCATTGCGACTTAATCTTGTTGGTCTACATGACTTGTTGGCATACATCTCATAGCGACTACTAGAAGAGTCATATTTGTGTAAAATATCTTTTTTACGTCTGCTAGAGGAATCTATACTAGTGATTACCTGCCTGAATATTTGATATTACACAACGTAAAAGCAGTAAAACATGTTTACCGCATGTGGGGTTTCTCGAGGTAGCAGCGTGTCATAAGAACGCTGAAGCTGAAACAAATGTAGAGTATGGTTCTCTGAGAAACGCTAGCACATTTGTCTACTCTTAGCTTGTAATTTCACAACTGAGCATATTCTCCTGTGAATACCTAATTGACTAGTCGCTAGAGTCTGCATATCCTAAACTGGCTTAACTGTATAAAGGCATGCTT
Source organism: Protopterus annectens (assembly GCF_019279795.1). NCBI lineage: Eukaryota > Metazoa > Chordata > Ceratodontiformes > Protopteridae > Protopterus > Protopterus annectens. The sequence continues at coordinate 422,208,269 of NC_056747.1, read as the reverse complement.
GAGCAAGGATATATACCTAAAGTGCTTACTTCAGGAAGATGGTTTACAGATATTTACAGTTGTTGTCTGTATAATTAAGTTACATTATATTTAATTAAGTTACTGTGTTTAGCGCTAACTGTGGCATTATATTTCAAAGTGATTAACTAACTTTTCTGCTGTCATGCCTAAAGCTGCATAGATTCACTACTAGATTAAGCACGACACAGCTATTAAGCCCTAGCTGCTATAGAGCAAACTATTCAAATACGCTCTGTTTATATGATTAATTAGTAACCTGACTGCTACTTGATTGCATATGAAATTGAAACTGTGTTCAATGTGATACTAGCTCTACTAAACAAACTGTGTTACCGCATTGTATCTCCACTTAGGTACTGTCCCGTACTTCTGTACTTGGCTATAAACTAAATAATCCACTTTAAGGGAAGGTCACCTCACCAGGTGCGAACGCACAGACAAGGCAACAGTATAGCCCCACCACCACCAAACACTTGACCAAGGTTAATATGATCTGTATTTAAGGAAAATAACACCCTTATGTGATTTCAGTCAAAGCCATATACTGGGTTCTAAAACACAGCAGTAAACCCCTTAGCTATCAAATAAATCAACTTCCAGCATAATAACAGTTAAAATTGTAGCCTGTACTCCATTTATGTTTACTTACTCTACTCATAGGCCCTAAAACGTCTGGGGCTGGTTTAGCCCCGCTCCAATTCGCCCTCGCTACGCTCGGGCTCGCTTCGCGCCCCACCCTGCCCCCTTATCCCACCCGCCCCACTACCTCCACATTTATAGCCACCAAGCCACACCCCCACATCCTTTCCAACCTACATAACTTCCTCTCCATAATCTCCCTCCCCCTCCCACCATTTTACAGATTAATCACCACTATTCCTCTGAAGCATATCACCCCCATTCATAGATGAAATAAACCATTCCATACACCATGTCTATATCTAATTGTAAAATCCTTCCCCTTATCTTACCACTCTTAATTCTACCATACTTTCTTACTAGCTATGAACATCTACCATTCGTAGGTTTCTCCTATCCAAAACGTCAAACCAATACCCCCCTACCTCCACTGATTGCTGAATTTGCCCACTACTACACAACCCCAAAAACTACAAATTCTAACTACCTGTTTCTTAATAAACCACTCCAAACAACCCCAAAATCTAAATATGGTCTAAAACTACTATTTAAAGTTCTAAGACTACTAGCTTATCTAAGAAAAAACATCACCATAGATGGAGACATTCATCCTAATCCAGGCCCAACCTCAACTCCAAATTCTACCAGCCCTCCACTCTCCCACAAACTGGTTAACTCCCTTCTAATTTGCCACTTAAACATAAGAAGCCTAAATAACAAGGTACATAGCCTGCATGCTGTGCTAGCTACCTACCTCCCTAACATAATGTGTCTATCTGAAACCTGGCTCAGGCTATCAACCAAAGATAATGAGATCTTGCCACCCGGATACAATATACTTAGGGTTGATCGCATAAAGAAAAGAGGAGGAGGAATAGCCGTCTTATATAATAGCACACTTAACATCATAACTAATCCCATACAACCACCCCAGGTCTCTAACGCTGAAACACTAGCTCTAAAACTTCTACTAAACAATCAAAAAAGCATAAATCTAATTGTTATCTACATTCCCCTGGGAACAATGTAGAAACACTAGAGGTCATTCTACATTGGATAGCTAACAACTACCCTCAAGAAACTATTGTCCTGGGCGATGTTAATATTGACTGGAACCAATGCTCAACACAGTCCAACCCCATCTCTATTAACCTACATGGATTCTCTCAGATCATATCCTCTACCACCAGACCAGGAAATTCTAACCAAAAAGAGAGTATACTTGACTGGATACTCACCAACAGACACCCCCAGAACTATATGTCTGGAACTCTCCCCAATGATCTTAGTGATCACCTGATCACATACATTATGAAAGACAAAACCAGTTGTGCAAGCTTGCCTATCTATAGGTCCATCAGAACCAAGAAAAACTTTGACCCAACAAAATTTCAATTAGAACTCAAATCCTGTAACTGGTCAAAACTAAAGTACCTTCCCCTTGATGAGGCAGTGTCATTCTTTAACAATATATTCCTTACCATACTTGACTCACATGCTCCAAAACGCTCACTCAGAATTAAAACTCAACTAGCACCCTGGCTAACAACAGAATCCAAATCCAAAATAACAACTAGAGATAAAGCATGGGATAAATGGCGTACTACCAAGTTACCCCTAGACCATATCAAATTCCAACAATTAAGAAATGAGACTAAAAAAGCCATCACACTAGACAAGAAAAACTACTTCTACCATCTGCAACATAAACATCAAAATAACCCTCAAAAGTACTGGGCAGGCTTAAATAAACTTCTCCAACCAGGCAAATCCACCACTCCTACCCCAGGAACACTATCTGACAAGAACCAAGAAGAAGTAGCAAATTCCTTCAATACTTTCTTCACTGAAACCATTCAGTCCTTAGCTAACCAACTTTCTCCTCCCTCCACATCAATAAATACAATACCCGACTCACCACTCTCTTTTAACTTCCAACCCGTGTCCACATCCTTTATCAGATCCCTTTTGAAAAAGCTGAAGCCAACCACCCTTTCTGCCGATCTTCTCCCAGCTGAATATCTGCAAATAGCTGCAGATGTCGTAGCCTACCCTATCTCGATTTTGATTAACAGAACCATAACCGAGGCCACAATCCCCTCAATATGGAAAATATCCTCCGTTATACCACTCCACAAAGGAGGTTCATCCACAGAACTATCAAACTATAGACCTATAGCTATACTATCACCACTCGCCAAAATTATGGAAAAGTGTGTGCACAACCAACTAATGCTCTATCTAACCCAGAATAAACTACTAACAGACACTCAACATGGATTCAGACCCCATCACAGTACAACCACTGCCCTCCTCTCTTTTACTGAAAATATAAACCTTAACCGGAATTACAAAAAAATATCCTCCGCTCTCTTCCTGGACCTATCGAAAGCCTTCGATATGGTAAACCACCAGTTACTTCTACACACTCTAAAAACCCTGCATCTAGATATTCCAGCTCTTGACTGGTTTCAAGCCTACCTCACTGGGAGACAACAAGCAGTAATGTGGTAGAACAAGCTCTTCTGCATGCTACCAAATACCATAGAAGTTCCTCAAGGCTCCATATTAGGACCTCTCCTCTTTTCAGTCTTTATAAACGACCTCCAAGCAGTCATCCCTGAAGCCACCTGTATTCAGTATGCAGATGACTCAACTCTAATATGTTCCAATGCCTCTCTTGAAAATCTACTAACTACAACCCAGCACAGTTTCACTACAGTCGAAAACTGTCTCGCCAACCATCTCCTGATCTTAAATCCAAATAAAACCAAACTACTTATCTTCTACCCAACTAATAAATCACCTACCGAACACTTTACTATACAATCCAATAATGGGACCATTATTTCTCCTGACACCTATGCAAAGTTACTTAGGAGTAAAAATTGACAATAGACTCAGATTTGACATGCATATCAACCAAACCATTAAGTCAGTCAACAAGAAACTTGGGACCTTATACAGAATAAAAACCTTCCTTACTCCAAATGCCAGGGCAGCCACTGCCCGCTCACACCTTCTCTCTACCCTACTATATGCCTCTCCTGTGCTTACTAACCTTAACAAATCTGACCTAAATAAGCTCTCATCCTGCTACAATCACATTGCCAGATTCGTTACAGGTCTACCCTACAGAACGCACCATTGTATTAACCTGAAAAAACTTGGATGGATAGAATTTCCATGCCTCCTTCAGCAGTACCAATTCATAGAGGCATTCAAAATCCTTAAACAACCTGAGAATACCCCTGCTCTAAAAAACTTAATGACTCCTTACTCTAATCTAAGTTGCCTTCACTCAGCAAATAGATTCCTTGTCCAAACAACTAAATCTTACAACCTAGGCGGCGACGCACTGTTTGCCAATACCACTGGTAAAATATGGAACTCTCTCCCCAATTACCTCATGCTTGTAACTTCACTAGCCCAATTCAAAAATAGTCTAAAACTCCACTTTAAGTCACATTGGCTGTGTCCTTGCTCAAACCCAGACTAGCTCTGTGCCATAAACTAAAACCAAAACCAAGCCCATAAAAGTTCTTCGTATTATCCATACCCAAAAAGAACAACCTAGCTAGGGTGATAAGAACTATGTATGTTGTCAAACTCTAAGGCATAATACGGCCTATCGACTTTGCTAGCATGTTATTAATGTATATTCTAATGATTAGTAGTATTTTGCATAAGATAGAGCATGGTAGTTTTGTAATAGTATGTAAATAGTCTATTTTCTTTTTTCTTTTTTTCTCTCTTCCTCATTATTGTTCATCTTATATACTATTTTCTGTAACAACTTGTCATTGTAACTCTGTTGGAGCTTTTCTCCCCGGGCCTCCGCTGAAAATGGACATGTATCCAGTCTGACTATCCCGGTTAACAAATGTAAAATAATAAAATAAATAATAAATAAGGTGGTTCACACAGCCTATCTAGATCTCACCAAGATGTTCAACACCATCCCCCACTCTGGAATTATAGATAAACTCACTAAACTAGGTAAAACTCCCTATGTCACAAGATGAGTTGCCAACTGGCTTACTGACAGAACCCACACTGTGAAAGTAGCAGACTCCAATTCAGACTTCAAACCAGTGACAAGTGGAGTACCACAGGGTTCAGTCCTGGGTCCTCTCCTGTTTGGTATCTACTTCTCTGAAGTACAGGCTAACACAGAAGGACTTTGGCTAACTAAATTTGCAGATGACTGCAAACTAGGAGCCATAATTGAAACTTCTAACGATGTGGACATCCTACAAAAGGGCCTCACTGAGACAGATGCCTGGTGTCAAAGACATGGTCTCAAGCTCAATGCCAAAAAGTGCATTGTCATCCCCTTTGGTAAAAACTCTGTACCCATGAACTACCACATAGGTGGTAGTCTACTTAACACCGAAAGTGTGATAAGAGACCTTGGGACACAGGTGGATAGTAGTCTCTCCTTTGATAATCACATTGCCACAGTGGTCAGGAAATCCTTCCATGTGGCACACCTCATCACAAACGGTTTCTCATTCAGAAAAAGTAGTCATTGTTCCCCTCTACTCATCACTCATTAGACCCATTATAGAGTACAATGCCCCTTTTGGTATGTACCTCACAAGACATCTACAACAACTGGAAATGCTGCAAAAATACCGCACAAAGAGGATTACTGGCCTCAAACAGATGCCTTATGCAGACTGACTCAAAAAACTCCAGCTTTACTCCATCGCATATCACCTACTCAGAGGCGATCTCTGCCTAACATACAAAGCTATGTCAAACCCAGAGCTGTTGGACATGCTCCACTTAAAGAAATCCCAATCCCTCCAAGCTACACGCTCTAGGAACATAAACCTTGTCACCACAATAAATAGAACATACTGGAGGGATAGATTCTTGTCCCAGAGACTTCCCATACTCTGGAACAGACTACCTAGCTATGTCAAACAGAGCTCCTCATTAGCACTTGTCAAGAAAAATCTTGCTGATTGGATGGGTAATAGGAAATTCACCCTGGGGATCACTTCTGTGGTTCTGCTTGACAGGGACACATTTAAATAATTTTCTTGGGTGGCGAAAGCTAGGGTACCTTTTTGGCTAAGCTTGTATAGGCCCTAGGGCCAATAGCCTAGTACCTACCTATGAACTTATGAACCTATGAAGAGTGTAGAGAAGGATATGAAAATGATGATCAAGTGGGCAGAATGGAGGCAGCTAGATTGTTTATGATACAAGTGGCCTGGGATGGACTAATGATCTAAGAAAGGTCCTGCACTCCTGTCTTGTGGGAGGCGGAAGAAGGATAATTTTCAATTGTATCACTCCTTGGAGGAACCCACTGAGAGATACAATGTTATTTGGGTCTATATTATATCATCGAATGCTTAAAAAAGCGAACGCTGATTGATCGACCTAATTTAAGTGAAAGCTTACAATCTCGAACTGTCAGATCAGTGATTTTTTTCCCAGGGAAAAAAATCGCTGATCAAAACATACACACAACACAAGCACACCAAACAAACAGAAATCCACACACATACACCTAAAATCTGATACCTAACCCTACACTAAACTATGCACACACCACTAACTACCCACTTACCTTAACCCAAACCCTAACCCTAAGGTCCGTCACTATCGTACACTCACCTCACTTGCTCCCTAACCCTAACTCACTTAAATCCACCCTAAACCTCATGTCCACTCAATCGCACACACACACCTAACCCAAGCCCTAACCCTAACTCACCTAAATCACCACTAACACTCACATCCACACAATCGCACACTTACCTGAATCCGACCGGTAACTTTCCACCATAACACTGAAAATACTGAAGCAACAGAAACGGACAACTAAATTCTTTCCCTAGGAAAAAATTCGAGTTTCTGCTGCTTCGATATTTTTCAGTTTCATGAAAATAAGTTCGATCAATCAGCGTTCGCTTTTTTAAGCGTTCGAGGATATAATACAGACCCTGTTATTTTACCTTACAAAGGTGCGACTAACAAAGTGATTTGAGTTATTTGCATGAGACAGTGCATCCTGGAGGAAAGGTAGGCATGAAAAAACAGCAGCAGACCTAGATGGATTAATCTGCCTATGGCTAGCTCTGTTTCTGTAGTACTGATGATTTGGTGTGACCATGGTCCTCTAGCGGTGGCATTACCTCTTTACTTCTGGAATCTATTCCCAGAGGATACATCCAGCCATTCAGTTTCTACTACTGCCCTCTCATGGTGTTCCTGTCCAAATGAGATCAACACCTCTAGATTCCTTTTGTACTCTTTTCCCATGAATTTCACTCCATTCTTCTAATAGAATTTTTATGGTCTAAGTTCAGTACTTTGCACTTGTTTGTACTGAAGGTCAGTTGTCTTCTTTCTGCCCACGTCATCACCATTTCCAAATCCTTCTGTAGACTCTTCCTCCAGTGCTGCACCAATCTTTGTGTCATCACCAAAGAGGCTGATTGTGTTCGCTATTCTCTCAGATACGTCTGTGAAGATTACTGGACCCAGGATAGACCTCTGTGGTACTCCACTAGCCACTCCCATAATTTCTTATATTGTCCATCTCATCACAACATTCTTTATCCTACCATTCAACCATGCAGCTCTACATTTCTGTAGTCATGCTGCTAACCCGTAACATCTCCAGTTTTGCTATCAGCCTCCTGTGTAATATATACCCAGAGGCCTTGCTGAAGACAAAATACACTACACACACTATTACTCCCCATCACGTACACCTGCAACCCATGTTGTTTGCTGTCTTGCAGATTATTAACCTCTAGAAATGCCACTAGCTTTCCCTTCAGGACTTTCTCCATGAATTTTCCTACCTTTGTTGATAAGCCAGCAAACTTACAATTCCCAGAATGTTTTTCTGCCTCAGCCCCCAAGAGTTCTGCAATTGTTGTATTCTACTTCCAGTCCTTTGTTGTGTCTACACTAGCCAGTAACCTGCTTGAAGATCTCCATCAGGGGGTCTGCAAACCCAATTGCCAGAATTCAGATGATTCTGGTAAGCAACCCATCTGGTACTTCTGCTTTATCCTCATTAAACATGGCTGTGTTACCTCTGAATCTTCTCCCCCCTATCCTGGTGCCCATCCAGTAGTCTCCCATTCTGTAATGCCTCCCTTCATACATGCACCCTTCTCTTGCTTTCCTTTGTGACAACTGAAGAATTCATTCTATACCTCTTCCTTTTTCTAGTCTACTGTCATATCCGTCCCATCTTTGCTCAATCTGTTCAGTTCTGAATTCTGTCTCTCCCTTCCTTCCTTCCTTCTTTCTGCTATATATATCTAAAAATACATTTCTTCTGTTATCCCTTCTTCTGACTCCCTTTCAGTGACAGCCTTTGCTACTCTTATGATCTTTGTTGTCTTTTCACTATCCCCCTTAAACAATACTCCTTTCACCTCTCCACCCCACCCTTTCCACTTTTTGTAGGCCCCGTCTTCTGCTCTAATTGCATATCTTGCATTCCTATGTGGCTAGAATGGCCTTCTGCTATTTTTGCCTTTTTGTTTCACCTCACACCCTTGTTCCTAACTCTGACTAGTCCATCGCTGACCCATCCCCTAACTTCGTTACTCTCTTGATTTCCTCACAGTCTCTTATTGTATCCTTGACCACTAATCCACATAAGTAAGGAAGTGTTAATATCCAGACCAGAAGAAAACATCCTCAACTTTTGAATTATCTACCGATGTGCACCTTTTTGTACATTTGACCCCAGATTCTGAAATTATTTTGCACATTTTGGTCTTCTGTCCTTAATTTTTGCATTTCTGGCACTATCATTCTCACATTCAGTAGCATTTTCACATGTAAGCCAAAATCTAATGGCTTTTTCATGGTTTTTAATACTCATATGCAGACAAATGCTGAAGTGTTGGTATATGATTGTTGAAGTTTCTTCTAGGTACTAGTAAATTCCAACCCAGTTTTTGAGGTTTCACAACTTCATTGGGAAGACTATTCCAGGCACCAACAAAATCGCCATCATCATTAACTGCCTTTATAACATTTTCTAAATGTGCTTGGGATGCCATGTCAACTGTCTCCATCTCTCCCTGTTTAATACCACTCTCCTACCTTCTTTGACACTCATGCTCGACTGTCATATGTCTTCTCTCCACAATCCATCCACCTCTTTGCTGCACACCCTTTTTTCCTCTTACCATCTTCATGGCTGTCCCACGTGTTCTGCTTCACCAGATTGTCTTCTGCTTTCTGCATGTGCCCAAACCACTGTAATCTGTTCTCTTTCACCTTTTCTGCAATTGGAGCTACTTTGGCTTCTGCTATTATGTCGCAATTTCTTCATCTGTCCTACAGGGTGCATCCTACCACCCATCTCAGGCACTTCATTTCCATCACCTCTAGCTTCCTGATCTGCTTTGCCTTTACTGCCCAGGTTTCAGTACTATACAACAGCACTGGATGCACCACTGTTTGCACACCTTACTTTTCAGCTTATTTGGCATCCTTCTGTCATACGGTAGGCTGAAGCTGTTTGACCCCTTGCAAAACATGAAGATGGTACCTACTCTTTGCCTGTACTTAAATTGCTCCATTTAAGTTCCCATGTTAAAGTACATATTAAACCATAACTCCTCTTCTGTCTGAAAGATAATGTTTAGAATGTTCTTATTTTGTTGTTCTGGCAATGATTTCTACAGATAAATCATCTGTGCTGCGTGTTGCATTTTCATTCCCCGTGTCACATATAGTACTGCATCTTCTCCTTGTTCACTTATTTTCCTGCTGTCTTAATCCGCTCTTTTGTACAAATAGTTGCACCTTCTCCTGCCTTTTTTAAACAAAAAATCATTATTGAATTATCACTTATGACATAGGCAGTCATACAGTTTTATAAATGAAACCAAACCATATTGACTTTTTTTCAGTTGCAAACATTATACATCACATGTGATCTTCTGTACAGTCATTGTCAATCAAACATTACATAGCTTATTCGGTTCCTGCCTTCCCTTAAACCTTGTTCCTCCTACAAAACATTATTCTGCATGCATTGCTCTCACAATTCCCATTTTCTATGTAGTCTGCCCCTACTCTTTGCTGAAGATCCCATTCCCATGTTTTATATCTGTTACTATATTCACTACTTCTAATGTGGTTGGTTTAGATTTTGATTTCCATTTTCTAGTCAATGCTTTTTTTGGCGACCACCACAATTAAACTCATCAAGGCCTTATTATGTCTATGCAATTCAGATCCTGTATCACAGCTCAGAAAAATAATTTCCTTACTTACACCAATTTGCTTTCCTAGTATTTCTGATAGAGTGATCTTCAATTAATTTATAACGTCTGTCAACTCATTATACTCCCAAAAAATATGCTCCCAGTTATCTCTTTCTTCCCTATCACAACTCCAACATTTACAATCTACTCAAGGAAAAATTCTTTGGCATCTGCTTGGGTATAAAAATACCTATGCAAATACTTCCAAATAAAAATGTCCTACATTTTCTAGACTTTGTTGCATATTTGGGAGACATACATATATCCTCCCATTGTTTCTTTATGAATTGCTTTTCCAATCTCCTTTCTCAATCCTTTCTAACCTCCTCTGATTGATTATTATAGTTATCATGCAATACATTATATGCCCTATTAATTATCCCTTTTTTAACAGCAGCTTCTGTTCTAGATTCAACTAAAAGCCCTACCAGTGCTCGTATTTCACTTAGGATCCTCTATTTCTTTCTTTTTGCCTATACTCTGATATCAATCCTTGATAGGGAGGGCACTCTCTAGCCTGCAGTCCAAATGCATTCCTGACATCTTCCCATTCTGTTACCTTTCCCTCTCTAATTGTTTGCTCCCGATACCATGGTTCCTTTGCCATTTTTTTCAGTAAAATCCAGCCCCCTTTTGCCTACTCTCTGTACCCATAACTGTAGTCATCCCTATTGGTAGAACCTCCTTTCTATGTTCCCATGTTGACTTAGTTCTTAGAATACTTTCTGCTGCTTTATAAATATAATATTCTGTATGGCTATTATTATTGTTATTCTCCTTAAGGATCTGCATCTAAAGTTCCAGTCTTGTTTCTTGAGCTTCCCCCTGTTTCATCATTATCCCTTTCCACTTTGAATTATAACTTTCTGCTTGTGCTATGTATATGAGTCTTAACTGTGTAGCTCTGAAATATCCCTTCAAATCAGGTAATCCCAAACTACCTTGTTCTATTGGAAGGATCAGTGTATCCCACTTGACTCTTGCCCTCTTCCTCTCCCAGATAAAATCCTTCACCTCTTTATTAATTGTTATCTACAACTTCTCTGTTTGATAAAAAATATGCCTGACCTGTGTATAAGACTAGAGGGACTAAAAATATTTTCACTGCTTGTATCCTGCTATTCGTATCCATAAACCAGAGCTTCCAGTTTCTCAGTTTTTGTAGTATATTTTCTGTAGTCTCTTCTCACATAACCTTAACTGCCATAAGAGACTTCTTGTTAACCCATACTCCTAAGTACTTCATTTTATCATGTCCCCATAAATCTGGGTAATGCTGAACCAATTTGACTGGGTTACATAATTTACAGCTATTGCCTTTATTTTATCTTTATTAATTTTATACACTGAAAATACATAAAACTGCCTCAGAATATTCCATAACAGCAAAATGTCCTTTTAAATAATATCATCTGCAAATAAAGCCAACTCTTCTTGATTACCATACAAATTATATCCTTGAATTTCTGAGTCCCTTATTTTCTTTGCTAATGGTTCTAAATATAACACAAATAACTAAGAGGAAAGAGGACACTGCTGCCTGGTTCCTCTGTTCAAGCAAAGCACTGGAACAGAACAACAAATCCAAAAACAACGATAGTTGAGTTAAGATACCTTTATAATCAAGACAACACAGCTTTCAGGTTCAAAAACCCTTTCTCAATGTTTTACAACTGGTATAACAAAACACCCACTTTTATACACAATAAAATAGGTCATATGACCTGCAGCCACCATCACATGACCATAGAGATTTAAAAACATATAACAAATTTTTTAATTTGTTATATGTTTTTAAATCTCTATGGTCATGTGATGGTGGCTGCAGGTCATATGACCTATTTTATTGTGTATAAAAGTGGGTGTTTTGTTATACCAGTTGTAAAACATTGAGAAAGGGTTTTTGAACCTGAAAGCTTTGTTGTCTTGATTATAAAGGTATCTTAACTCAACTATCGTTGTTTTTGGATTTGGTTCCTCTGTTCAAACATAACTTATCAGGGATGAACCCTCATACAACCTACTAATTAGCTTATTATCTGTGTGGAGTCTGCATGTCCTCCCCACAGTTGGGTGGGCATTCGAAAGACATGTGTAAATGGGCGTGCCTTCGTTGAAGGTTGGACGTCGAGCTGGCACCTCGGCATTCATGAAAATCTACTGCCAATCATTAGCGGACCGGAGTTCCGCTGTGGCGACCCCTAACTGGGAAAAGCCGAAAGACAACAACATTGTGTCCGGAAACACAAATTCTTCCATTGCCTACACATAGAATCCCAGCTTACTCTGTTGAATGCTTTCACTGCATCCAGACGCACCAAGAGCAGTGGTATTTTCTTACATTCTACTTCCCTCTAGTCATTTTTATTTTTTTAATGTTGTCAAATGTCTACCTTCCTTCCACAAAACCACAATGATCCATGTCTAGCAATTCTGGGAACATATTTTCCATTCTTTTAATGATTATAGAGATAAACACTTTATAATCATGGTTTAGAACCAAAATGAGCCCATATGAAGCTGGATCTGATCGTTTTTTACCATCTTTAGGTATTACAGCCATCACAGATTTCTTCCAGGATGTTGGTGCTTCACCTCCTTTTAAAATATAGTTAAACAAAACCTTCCAATTGTTATCACGTTCTTCCTTCCTAGCTCCCAAACTATTTACTTATTTATTTATTTAAGTTTGATGACTGGGGAAGTCCACTGGGCCATAAAGAGCCCATTTCACTGGAGGCCTGGGGAGAAAAGCTCCAGCATAATCTAGTTACAGTTTATTACAAATTACAAATTACATGTTACAAAGTATAAAAACAAAGATTTGTACAGAAACAATTTGTATCTATCACAGGAACACCATCTATTCCTGGAAACTTCCCTGTAGACTGGTTAACCATAACCAATTTTATCTCATCTCCTCCAGTCCTGCTAATAATTGAGCCACATCAACCTCTGACCTAGGCATATTTAATTCTTCCATTAATATTTCAATTTGTATTTTTTCTTCATTTCTGCATTTTTCTGCTTTATACAGAGTTACATAGCATTTCCAAAATATTTATAATACCTTTACAGCATATCTGGTTATTTTACTTGTTTTAGGCTTCCTATGCTTGGCAACAACCCCTTCTACTTTCTGTTGCCTGAGCCGTTGTATTAAAAGCCTTTGTGCTCTGGAGTTATTATCAAAAACAGTTGTTAAACAACAATCTTTCTAAATTCATGCATAGTATCCAGATAGTCCTTTTTCTCTTTAGCACTCTGCAATTGTGTCTGCTCTTATTCTGTGAGATTCACCTTATTCTGTAATACTTTAACCTTTGTCAGTCCCTCTAAATAACTCTGGTTACTTCTTAGCCATATTTCTTTCTTTTATTTCTACCCTATTCGTAAACTCCATTTTCATTTTATTCTACTCCCTACCTATATTTTCTGAAGAAATTTCTATTTTCCCTAATAATTCCTGAATAATTTCCACTACCTATTCCTTAAATTCCTCTCTGTTTAACAGATAGGTTGGGAAGTGCCAGTGTCTCATTTCTACTTCATTAGCCTGCATTTTTATCTTAGTTATTATTGTGCATGATCTAAGATAATTATTGGATGGGTATTAAAACTTTCAACTAAATGCACATGTTCCTCTGAAATATAATTTCTGTCTAACATAGACCCGTTTTTGTACCTTGGGGAATAATATATAAACTATCTCTGAGCTCTTACTACTGAAGTTACATCTTCCATATCAAATATTTTCATAAATTTCTTCAAAAATGTACCCTATTTTGTTATGTTATTCCTTCTAGGTCCCCAGATACATCCTCACTGTTGTAAATCAAATTCCATTCCCTATCTATAAGTAATATTTCCCACTGAAAGCTGATTATTTCTCCCAGAATTTTCTTAAGCTCCATCGTAGCAGTTTTAGGTGGAATATAAATACATGTTAGTGTAATCCTCCTCCCTTGCTAGCAACCTCTTACTACTACAAATCTACCAATATTATATTTTTCCCTCTTCTATCACTATTGGTGCTCATGTAGCAATTAATATAAGTACTCCATATTCCCTTTCCTTTGTCCCAGATATTATGCTGAATAACCATTCTGAAATCCTTTCCTTATCAAATTCACATCCTCATCTCTTTCCAAATGTGACTTCTGTAGCATGGCTGTTTGCACTCTGCATTTCTTAATATAACTCACTACTCTTTCTTTTTTGTATTTACCTGTGAGAACATTCACATTCAAAGATAACATGGAAAGTGTTGCCATTATGATAAGAAGATATCGTTCTCAGCTGTTATGTATAACAGCTTTTTTTTAAAGTGTCTAGTTTCAGTTTTTGTGTTACATGCATACAGTAATGTTTGGCAGGTTGATCTTTTATACAGTTGTTTCTTGTCAATTCCATTTGAATCCAGATAACATTTTACAACACTTTTTGTTTTAATGAAAATGCTCAAACAAAAAATAAACACACCCCCAGAACACCCCAAGAACCTATTAACTTACTAAAAATGCACAAAACTACACACATCTTCAAATAATGAAGTTTAACCCTCCTAATAGGAACAATTATCTCGTACTGACAGCTACACTCACAGGCTTTAACTGATGTATAATTAAGGATATCCATTCTAAGATGTATGGTACAGTCTGTGTTTCTACTTGCACTAAGTACTGTCTGTTTTTGTTTTATCTTTATTCCTCTCCAAGATGTAGAAAACAAATTGAATTATTTTAGAAAATATCAGATTGATTGTCTCCACAGAAATATAAAAACCAGATACACAGTTGCCTTCAGGTTCAAGCTTCTTATGTTGCACTGTGAACATTAATTTGCTAAAGGAAAACTTTTCATTATATTCAATGTTCTCCTATTTACTTGCTTCCTCTTAAAACTTGTTCTTAGATCAAGTCAAGGGCCTTAATTCAGTCATTCCCCCTATGCAAAAGTAAGAAAAAGCATATCAGCTTTACTTATATCATATTCTATATACTTTTACAACCCATCCCTCACATCAACAAAATGAGATTATAGGCTATTATGTTAAACATGCTTTTGCCCAGGATTTCTTCTATTTTTACACTGCAATGCCTACATTTCTTAAAATTAAATAAGAAAAAAGAAGAAGACAAAAAGGGCATCTATTTACTTTTGTATCCAAGTAACACACTAACATAACTGAAAATGGTTTTCTGTATAACATGCAGTATATGTCAGCAATACTGCTTCTTCTTCTTCTTTTCCCGGTTAGGCATCACCACAGCAGATCACCTGTCTGCTTATGATTGGCAGTGGAGTTTTACGGTGTCGAGTTGCCAGCCTGGTGCCCAACCTTCCACAGAAGGCACACACATGCACGCACTCACACCTAGGGCCAATTTAGAGTGTCCAATCCACCTACAGCATGTCTTTGGGATGTGGGAGGAAACCGGAGCACCCGGAGGAAACCCACACGACCACAGGAAGGACATGCAGACTCCACACAGAAGGCACCCCAGCCGAGGATCGAACCGGAGTACCTCTTGCTGTTAGGCAGCAACACTAACCGCTGCACTACCACGGCCACCCACAAAAATTGCTTTACTTACAGTAACCTCTTTCCTTCCTCCTCCGCTCTCCGTAATGCTCTTCCAAACATTAATGACACAAAGTTGTGCATGCTTTGGAATCTACAAGTTAAACAAAGTCAAAAAAGCCAATAGTTCCCAGTTTTATTGTTCAGCCATATTTCACAAATGTAACTGATGCTTGGTAATCCCACATGCATCCATTAATTTCTGAGTTGCTGGTTTTCTTCCTGTTGATCCTCGTCTCATAACTCCAGTCTCTGGTTCATTTCCAGTGTACTCCTGTTTTTTCTAGTCAACTCCTGTGCTTTTCTCTGTCTCTTAATCATTTTCCTTTGGAACATTGGAAAAGGTTTCACTAACAGAGTCTCTCTATGAGCTTTAGAATAAGAAACAGAGTCCCCTTCTGTTTGATGGCTCACTTTTTGTTGGACAAACATTTGTATTTCCTCCTTAGCATGCTCTGTATCAAAAATGACTTTGATCCTCCAGAAAAAAAATATTCTGAAGATAGCTTGAACTGCTTTTTGCTGATCAGCTGCAGGATTTTTCACAGCCAGTGTTTTCTCCTCACCTTTTGTGGTTGTTTTTCTCTAAATTTCTTCTTTGCTGGCATCCAGGCAATGCATTTACCAGCTAGTAATTGAAAGTTATCCAAAAAGACAAATTCACAGACTCTCTTTTCTGAGTTTCAGTTTTCACCCTGGGAGAGCTTAAATTGAGCTGTTAGTGTGCAGCCATTTTGGAAGTCACGTCTTTTCCTGCTTTATCCCTCAATCCATTATATAAAGAGTAAACCCTGCTATGTTTATCTTTAATCATAGATCATTGTGTATCATGTTTGATCATTACTTTCACTATATCACAATATTCTTCAATGAAAATTGCAAGGTCATGCAGCTTTTAACAAGACTCGGTGTTGCTATTCAGATTCATTTTTTTCACCCTTTTTGTTTGTATTATTACTGCATTTTCCTATTCACCACTAATTTTATCTTTACATTTATGTTACTAACTAGTTCATTGTTTTGAAGGGAGAAATCATACATTTCATGAATATAGACTGACTTGTGATACTTTTGTCAAACAGTCAGCTAAAAAGCAGTATAGTAACTGATGAAATTACAAAAAAAGTGTTTATGTTTATAGGGACATTTCACCTTCCCTATACACAGCATGCACAGACACTTGCTGACCCCATATAACTAACTCCAAAGTCATCACACCTCAAAGAAAGAGACTCAGCAATATCTGAATTGTGGTAATGTCACTTCTTTCTCCTTCTGATATAGCAACTTAAAGACACATCTCTGCCAGAAAAGCCTAAGAATTGTAGAGGTACATACAGAGACATATGCATCCATTCCACCAATTTCTGTTCTTGGATAATACTGTATTGCTGTGTTCCTTCTTTTTTGTCATGTAATGGTGGCAACCTAATTATTTATCCCTGTGTAGGAGAAGCAGTTCATTGTAGGATGGTTAGCTCTATTTTAAAATAAGCTACACCATTTCAGTGTCCACAATGGTACCTACAGATAGATTATACAGAAAGGTCTTGGGAGGGTGGCCTAATGGTTAAGGTGTTTGCCTTACAAGCAGAAGGTGTGGGGCTTGACTCTCACAAGGGATAATTGGCTAGGCTTAAAATGGCTCACAAGGGCAGTTAGCATAGTACTAATCTATGAACCTATGAACCTATTAACACTGCATCTCCAAAGCTTCTCACTGAGTATTGCTTCACTTAGATATTGAACTGCACACGCCCATTGTCACTTACACTCACTCTTTTATAGTTTTGCTTGCTAGTTTGTCTCTATTTGTTTTCTCTATTTATTGTGATTTAGACCTCCAGCTGCTGTCAAATAGCAGGAAGCTTTTCTGGATGCTTTTGTGAAGATTATTTGCCATCAGATAGGAAATTTATATAATCTATCAAGACCTTTTCCTATAAAAGTAGCCCTAACATTGGCTTAGTTTGAATGGTTAGGAAGGAGAGGAGTTTTCCTGAGTCACCTTTAGAAGCTTAGTCATACTTGGTTTACAAAGAATGCTTAACAATCAGAACACTGAATTTTAATACAAAACTTGTGAGGAGAAACCACTTAATGCCTAGACAGACATATGAGTACTGGACTTCAGAGGACTACTGGACTGGATTTCATAGCAGAAAGCAACTTTTGAATGAATGCTATTCAACTGACATTTCTGTTATCCTGCAGTTAGATGGTACTGATTTTATGTCACTAAAAGGAGCAAATTAGACTATGCAAGCTTAAATGTGTTTCTCCAACTTGCATCTATCTCATGAAGATTCGGTGTTAATAAAACATAAGTGGTATTATTGGAGCAATTGTGTTACATAAAATGCAGTAAACATAAGTTGGTGAAATTCATTTGTTAACATGTAATGCTTAACACATTTTGTTAACTGGAATGATGTCAGTATTCTGAGTGTAACTGTATACAGTTCCAAAGAACTCAGAGCAATTCCTTATATAATACAGTGCCACAGTAATATGGAAATATCCAAATCTGAACACTGTACATTTTATTTATTGGGTCATAAAATGTTTAAATGCATATAATTTCCATTCTTAGTGGGACAGATTCATTAATGTCAACCCTAAGAGTACACGATCTGTATTCAAGAACATCCCTACCAACTTTTTGGGGCTTTCTAGTTACTCAGAAATCTGTCCACACTAAGTGTACATGAAGCCTACAGCTTTTGGTAACTTTTATGAATCCCCCCCCTCATATTTAAGGATGCAAGAAAATCAGTAGGAAAACTAAACTTAGGAGGAAGAAGGTGTGAGTTATGCTTGTGTTGTCTGTTTCATAGGGACTGCTTATTTACTTGTGTTTAATAATTGCATTCAGAATATTATTGTTTAAAAATATATTAGGAAGGTGTAGCACATACATTTTGATTTACTTGTTTGTTTGCTTGTTTGCTAACTGGGTAGGTGGACTGGTCTGACGATGTTTTTCAACTGCAACCAAGGCCCAAAGGCACATCAGTCTTAAATCACAATACACAGAATAATACATCCAGCAAATTTGTTAGATCAGACTGAATAGAAAAAAGGTCACTTGTGTAACACAGACATCAGTACAAACCATTTCTAAAGCAGGAGCAGTCGATGGATGGTGGTTCCACCAGCAAGTATTCGGTTCGATCATCACTAGTGCGCAGTTCCTAATGGCAGTAATTACAGCAAGTTTAGTAGTTAGCAAGACATTCATCTCAAGGACAATACTACGAGTAACTCATACAAATCAGACAATAACTGTGTTTACATTACCACACGAGCAGCAAAAGGTAGCAGAAAACAGACATATTTGAAGAAGAAATTCAGCTATAGAAACTACAGAAAGCATGCAATTAAATTAGCCTAATGCATACATTTTAATTAAATTACTGAAACAGTGCAGTGACAAAAGTGAATGGCATCAAAATACTTCTTGCAGGGCAGCAAAGTACGATTACGTTTTTCCTGCTTACTCTGAATTTGATTTGTCATTAGCTCAGGTTAAGTTTTTTGTAGCCAGAAAGAGTCAATTTTATGTTTTAAATCAGATGTTTGTGTAGCAATTTGCTGCATGTGTCCAACTGAAAGTATTAGTATATTGGAAAGGGGGGGGCTTAGAGGTCAATGTAACTTGGCTGAGCATGATATGTGCTAAATGAAAGCAGAAATGTTAGCATTCAGGCCCAAGGACAGATCAGCATATATTACATAAAGTTGCTGGCTGTGGCAGAACTCTTACCAGCCAGCAACTGTACAAGGAATGAATTACTTGGTCAGAGTTTTTTAAAAAAGCGCAGTAAACTGAGCTAAGGTAGGAAATCAGGCTAAAAATTCAAACCATATTTGTCTGAATGTGTTTCGTATAATACTGCAGTACGGCCTGTGTACAATCCTCTTCCTTTACGAGTTTGTGTTTATGATGGGACTTCTACACATGAGAAACAAGCTGAAAGCTAATCTGAGTAAAGGTAAGTGCAACACATCTTTAATGCTGACAAGAATTATTTAATTAAGAAACACGGTGCAGTGTAGACATACATCAAGTCTGATGGTACCACTGGTGATATCTCTTACCAAGCAACAAGTCTAAAAATGTGAAAAATAATGAGGTTTCCTGGCTTGCCAACATCACTGCCATCTTTGCTAGCTAGGATAAGCAGACCGTCGAGTAGGTGTTTTTTCTCTATATGCAACACTTTTCTTGGTTTCTTTGACATTTCCTGCATGACTAATTTTACAAGTAATAAATAAATAAATATGAAAGTGGAAAAATAATTCATGCTAGCTAAGTCAGTGACATCCAAACTGAACTGTTGATTATGCTCGAGAGCAGGATGTTCTGGCCTTCATGAGAACCAGTCAACTCCTTTGCCAATGGTAAGCTTCATTTTTTTCATATGCTTATTAAGTGTAGTTAGAGCATCTTCTGTGTAGCGACATGCATGAATGGGTGTTCCTTTGTTGAAGGTTGTGCGTTAGGCCCGGCAAACCAGTACGTAAAACTCTGCTGCCAATCACTAGCAGACTGGAGTTCCGCTGTGGCGACCCCTAACCGGGAAAAGCCGAAAGACACAAACAAACAAACAATTAAGTGTACACAGCAGAATAGTCATAGGATGCCCATGGCTGGCCTTATGCATAGACAAACTAGGCAACCGCCTAGGGCACCTTTTTGACAGAGGCATTTTTCTGGCTTCCTTAAAAAAAAATAGAAAAACTTTTATAATTCACTAAATCATTACAGAGGCGGCACACTCCATTGAAACCCGTGACTCTCAACAGTCCCGAATTCTGCAGAAAATACAATTTTTTTAACTTCAGTAACAGTCTGAATACAGTGTGGTGCCTTTAAATATCTTTTTCCTGTTTACAGACATGCATCGAAGGGGAAGGTTACAAATAACCAATGAGAGAAGAGCTGCACGAGACTTGTAGAAAGAAAGCACTCAGTTTAAACAAAGACAAAGTGGGATGGAAGTGTGTTGCTATGCTTGCCGTGTTATGGTTGTTTCATTTCTTTATTCCAATTAACAGCATGCTTGCCAACCTTGTGGCTGCAGTAAGATGGAGTACAAGATGGAAAGTAACTGTATGCATCAGGCCAGGCTCAAAATCAGAAACAGATCTTAAACTTTGCTCTCATAATCATAGAAAGTTGTTAGAATAACATGTTTTGCATTAGCATGCATTTTCTGAAGGATAGGAAGGTTGAAAGTCAAATGTGTGTCTTTAATGACTTCAGTCCTCATTGATTTTCCAGAAAACCACACATTTTATGAGGATCATGTCAACAATAACAGGCAAAAATCTGGACATTCTGTAAAATAATGGATAGCTGAGAGGTATGTATAATTTTCATGCTTTTTAGGGTTGTCATCTTCATTTGTTGCCAAAACTGGACCAAAGTCATGCCCTCTCGCATATCCATAACCTCAGTCATCTCCACCCCTCTTCCCGCCCCTTTTGGCCCATTTTGCAACATCATAGACTTGTCTGGGGAAGGGGGAATGTCCTCTTTTCCTGGATTGTCACAGTCACATCACTTTAGCAATGCTTTTCTTAAATAAAAATAGAGATTTTACAAACTCTGATAGTCTGTTTTTTTAAACAGAATACAGGAGTTAGTACTGTGTTTTCTAGACTACCAGGCAATGCATTTTATTTCCAAATAGTCCAAAAAAAACTGATAGGTGGCAACCCTAATGCTTCTGCATCCAAAGACAGTTGGACTGCAAGTCCCTTGTCAGTCTAGTTTGTTACAGAGCTAATTAGGGTTCATATTTCTCTGTAAAATTTATGCACCTTATGTTGTTGGCTTGGGCACAAGGAAAGATGTTAAAAACTGTAACTCTTTATTTACTGCTGATTAGTCTGAGGTACCTACTAAAGTAGCTTGTGCATTTGTATATAAATGGGTGGGGTGCTGAGGATAGTGTGGTCATTGCTACTATAGTTTTCATTACAATCAAACCTCTAAGATGTGCGCAGAATGTCAGCATAGCTTCTGTGGGGGCTGTGCACAGTGTAGCCATTATTCCTTAAACTTTCCTAAAAACCTCAGCAGTATGCACAGAAGGTCACCATAGATTTTCTAGGAGCAGTGTACTGTTTAGGACAAACAAGCTGGAATTCATTATTATAATTGTTACATTTTATTTCACTTTTCTGACAATCAAAGATTGGATGCATATACAGATTATTTTTTGTGGATGAGGTAAAGAGGCATACTGTTAAATATGCCTGACAGCAACAGGTTGAACTATGTAACTGTACTTCTTTCAGTTTTGTGCCAGTCTGATGCCCAAGTGGTAGACAGAAGAAGGTGGCTGTCTTTTGAGTGTAGGGGTGAAGAAAGCATGCAGCTACTTTGAATGTATGACTGAAACTATGTTATTCTTCATCCCAATGTAATACCATTTTTGAAGGGTAGAGAGGTAGTCATTATTCCAATGCCATTTGTGTATCCTTGAAAGCATTTGTCTTCTCAGTTTATTGTGATCTGCTGTTTTGTCAAACACGAAGAACAAAACACCTGTTCACAAATAGAACAGTCCTCAGGTTGAAGCAAGCTGTAGCACAATCCAAAATAACACAAGTAATGTTAATCTTCTGCTAAAGTACTCAAGATAAAAAAGAAGATGAAACAATTCAAAGTTTATTTTCACACAGACAAATGTTTTCATTCCCCAATGGAAACTTCACCAGATAAAAAAAAAAATCACCAAATCAATGTTTTATACTAAAACACCCCTTGAAATCATTCCAAAACCACATCTCCAATTTCATTCTTAAAAAACTATTAACAAATATTCCACCCTACAAATTGTAAACATACATAAAAAAATATTATATATGCATATACAAAAATATATACAATCATATGCTTACACACATATATATAAATATATATATATGTATGTATATATATATATATATATATATATATATATATATATATATATATATATATATATATATAGATATGGGAACACTTTATAAGCTCGAAATACTGAAATCTCGAATTCCAGCATTTTGAGTTCATAAAGTAGAAGGATCGGAAGATCGCAACCCCAGAAATGCGAAATTCAAAATCTCGAATGCGGGAGATTTTGAATTAGAGGTTCTGGTGTTGCGCTGTGTTCGTGGATTCAGGTAAGTGTTTATGTTTAAGGGTGTTGGGTAGGTGTGTGTTAATGTGTGTTGTTACTGTGATGTGTGTGTGTGAGAGGAATGTAGTTTGTGTGGTGGTTTTTGTCTGTGTGTATGTAATCCAACCTTAGAGTTAGAATATTTAAGTAGCGGGGTGTGGGGGGCTTGCCCCTCACATGGGGGGTACAGGGGGCTTGCACCCCTGCATATAATAAGGTTAGGTGTGTGTGCTTGTTTAGTTGTGTGCGTGTGTGTTATAATGGTGTTTGAAAGTGGTGGAAGTTTGAATTTCGCAGTTTTGCGGTTTCAGGATTTAGGGCTTCGTGATTGTGTGGTTTTGGGTATTTGGATTTTCTACTTTATGGGCTTGAGATTCTGTAATTCAAGATTTCAGAATTTCGAGCTTATAAAGTGAATATATATATATATATATATATATATATATATATATATATATATATACATATATATTTCCATAAAACTATGTATATAATTCAGTGTGTAGAATTAAATAAAATTTAGTGTATGTAAAAACTGGGAATCAAACCCAGGACCTTCTGCATATTAAAGAGATGTCATTACCACTACAATACAGAATCTTTAATGTATGCAGTTCCTTCTACTTTTGCATTGCTTTCAGCTTTAAAATGCTACTAATCGACACCCGTTCATTTGGCCGTGGCCAACACATAGCATTCAAACATAATTGCCATATAAGCTCACATTTTTCTAACAATAAGGTCCAGGGTCCTTTTCTTTCATTTAAAACTAGAGATTCCAGAAGAAAAAACTTGAAACTATGAATATCTTTGCTCATACAATGCTTAAGATATTTGTCTCCCTTTTCAATGTAATTTCTCTTGGATGTTCACATATATGTGCTCTAATTTTCCTATCTGTTTTCCAACATAAAAACATGGACATTAGCAACAAAGAGCACAGTATACTACCCTTTCTGTCATACTAGGGTATTTCCCATCTAACTTCAGTTCACGTATATATAAACACTGTGAGCAAAATTCACATTTTGTTTTCATACACCCACTTGGTCTTTCTTTTGTTTGTCTCTCTAGCCAGTGTCTCATACTTAATCCTTTTCTATATACAAGCATGGGACTGTCCTCTACAATGTCCCTATTGTCCTTATCCATTTTCAAAACTTGCCAGTTTTTCATAAGTATATCACAAATCTGCTTACTATTTACACAAAATGTAGTGATAAATGAGGTTGTAAACACATTGCTATGGTTTTGGGGGTTCACCCCTATCTCAACACCCCTCCCTTCCATCTCAAACAGCATCCTATTAACACTTGATATATCTGTTAAACACGCCTCAGATCTTGTCACATTATTAAACATAGTCTAATGATGGTAGCAAAGTATCCCATTTCCCTTTTATTCAACACCTCCAGCGTCACTTCATTTATTACGTAAATAGGATAACCTCATCCTAAAAACATACTCTTCAAATTATCACATTTGTCTAGAAACAACTCCATTGCAGATACCATCTTAGCTGCCGTTACAAATTGTCCCTTTATAACTGCTCGTTTTTGTTTAAAAGGGTGGGTGCTAGAAAAATGGAGCAACATATCTGAGTATGTCTCCTATCTAAAGATTTTAGATACATATCTCTTGTTTACTCTATCTTTAAAAAGATGCACATCTAAAAATGAAATGTTATCCACCCCCACAGAATGGGTGAATTTCAAAAAAGATGCTGTCTCATTAACATAGTTAAAAAAACTTGCAATCTCATCCACTGGACTGTTCCATAAAAGGAACATATCATCTAGAAAATGTGTGTAGAGGTGACAATACTTAAATTATTTTGAATTCAGTAAATATATTCTCTCCCAATACAGCATAACAATATTTGCATATATACCACCACAGGAGGAACCCACAGCCACCCCTATTTTCTGCACATACAATTCTTTCTCAAATAAAATAAAATTATTAAATGACAATATTTCCAACTATTGTACCAGCACATTTACTTGTACTTGTGGAATGCCTTTCTCTAAAAGTTGTTGTTTGTCTTTCGACTTTTCCCGGTTAGGGTTTGCCACAGCGGAACTCCGGTCTGCTAATGATTGGCAGTAGATTTTCATGAACGCAGAGGTGCCAGCTCGACGTTCAACCTTCATTGAAGGCACGCCCATTTACGCATGTCTTTCGAACGCCCACCCAACCACGAGGAGGACATGCAGACTCCACACAGAAGGCACTCCCTGCACTCCAGCCGAGAATCGAACGGGAGAACCTCTTGCTGTGAGGCAACAACGCTACCGCTGCACCACCACGGATATAACGCCTTTCTCTATAAGAAAATCACAAAACCAACTTACACCCACATCATGTGGATAACAGAGTATAAATCTTTAATATCAACCATGATGAATACAAAATCTTCTTGGCAAGTTTTGAAAATGGATAAGGACATTAGGGACATTGTAGAGGACAGACCCATAGTTGTATATAGAAAAGGAATAAGTTTGAGAGACTGGATAGAAAGACAAATAAAGGAAAGACCAAGTGGGTGCATGAAAAAAATGTGGATTTTGCCCACAGTGTTCACGTATACATGAAATTGATGTAGTTACAGTCAATGGCCATGAACTGAAGTTAGATGGGAAATATTCTTGCATTACAGAAAGGGTAGTATACTGTGCTCTTTGTTGCTAATGTCCATGTTTTTATGTTGGAAAAACAGATAGGAAAATTAAAGCATGTATATATGAACATCTAAGATAAATTAGATTGAAAAGGGAGACAAATGCCCTGGATAAGCAATGTATGAGCAACGATACACACAATAGCATCAGAACTACTCGACCTAAGGATTTAAATTTTGATTGCGACGTAAATAAGACATGGTGTAGATACAGATATATATGTCAGAGAATTCCCATTCTCTAGTATAGGCTCCCCATCTATGTAAAGCAGAGGCCAAGCATAGCCTGGACCAGTGGGGGGAAACCAGATATTCTCCTCAGTCTGGCTCCTATGTAACTGATGGAGAGAGGGAGTCATTAAATTATGGCCTAACTAACATATACCCTTTTTAATAACATCTAAGATACAATAACTCATGGGACATATTTGGGTTGCACGGCTTGTCTTAAAAAGGCCCTAGTAGTCAGCCTAGTATAAATCTATAAACCTCTAAACTTGTATTACTTATCACTAAAATAGCTGTAATTCTATCTTTAAGTGTTTTGCCTCTTAAGTAAAACACAATATCAGTCTCTTGTAATTTTCCATCAGTAAGATAAATTACAAGGTCATAATATGTAATATTCTTAACCTGTTCAGTGTTTAGTGACTGCTGCTACTGTCTAAATAAAAAAAATAAATAAAAAAATAACTTTTGCAAGTCCACCTAGGCTTATCAAGAATATATGGACTGGTCATTAAAAACCCAATATATGACATTTTAATGGAATTTTTAAGGGGATGTTCATCTCAGTATAGATTGTGTTTATTGTCAAAAAATGTGGGCAATATACCTAATCTAATGCTGATCCTGTAAAATATGTTTTTTCATAGGTTTTCCAAATGTGTTGCTCTGCTTAGATAGCATTATAGGTGCACAGTTCTTTCCATATATGGAACAGATTTGTAATAGGTTTTATGCTCCTATCTTCAACTATCTTCAATTTGTTGTCATTTTTACTGTGATTTTTTTTTGGTGGGGGCGGGGCAATTCATTCTGGGTTAAGGCTATTTTTTTCAGGTTTTCCTATCACTGCAGCTGCCATCTTGAATGATGGTCTAATAGAACAATATGAGCATTTTTAATGGTTATTTTTTAATGTTAAAATTCTTTTATGATATATATTTAACTTTACTTCTCTATTTTCTGTTAGGTAATGCATAAATGAAGTTTTAGTTCATTGTTTTTTTTATTTTCAGGGGGCTGCTACAGTTATGGCTTTTATGTATTTCTGTGTTTTTTATTTGCACTTTAATATGCTTAACGTTGCTGTTGTATTTGTTTTACTTTTGACATTATGCTTTAGGCTACTGTAGCTTGAATTATGTCTAGTTACTAATGATATTCATAGAGGGATAAAACAAGAATATGTTGTACTCTTACACAGATAAATGTTTTATAGCACCCTTCTAGCAGTGTCCATTTTATATAATACATAGATAAACACACAGAAAATTCTCTGAGCTTGTAGCCACCTGGATAAATAGTAATAGATTTTTTTAAAATTATTTTAGGGATCTCTATGTCTCTGAACTGTAGTGACCTTGAAGAGCGAGTAGCAAAGTATGGATGATGTGAAGGCTGGTTTGCTCTATCTAAAAATGTCTTTTTTATGTTTTTCATTGTTCTGTGTTTGGTTGACATCAGTACAACATCAAGCACATATGTCTCAAAGATTTGCATACACAGGACGTTCAGTTACAAACAACTTTTGCCTAGGAGAGTAGTCTTAAGCAATTATAGTGTACTACACACAAATAAACACACACGCACATATATATATATATATATATATATATATATATATATATATATATATATATGGGTCTAGGACTATTCACTGAAAGCACATTTCACTGAAACACATTTGACTGTGCACAATTCACTGAAAACACAATTCACTGAAAAACATTTCACTGAACGTTATATATGGCCTTTTCCCCACTGTAGTGCAACCCTGGAGTTAGAACATATAGTAAGGGGGGGGGGGTGTGGGGGGGCACCACCCCCCACATTGGGGGGGTGTCGGGCGTAGCCACCTACCTATTTTAAATATTTTGAACTATACATATGGATACTTGCAATTTCAATAAATTACTCTTTTCTAAACTTAATATATGTCCAAACTATGTGGGGGGCTACCCCTTACTATATATTCTAACTCCAGGGTCACACTACAGTGGGGGAAAGGCCATATATAACTTTCAGTGAAATGCGTTTCAGTGAATTGAGTTTTCAGTGAATTGTGCTTTCAGTTATTTGTCCACAGTTATTTGACTTTCAGTGAAATGTGCTTTCAGTGTATAGTCCTACACCCATATATATATATATATATATATATATATATATATGTACACACACACACACACACACACACACACACACACACACACACACACACACACACACACACACACACAGATGTATGTGCGTATATCATAAAAAATAACATGTAGAATGGCTAGTGATAGAAATCAACTGGTCGATCATCAACCAATCAAAAACACAGAAAAACAAAATTAAACAAGTTAATGTGTTTTTGCAGGGGGGGGCAAGCCACCCCCTGGTACCCCCCCCTGATAATTATATACACAAATTCAGCGATTGTTATACAGTGGAAAAAGGGTAAATTCACCAATCCCCCCTATGCTGCAATCTCACACAGAAAAAAGCCAAAATATGCGGTCAGCTGACCATTTTTTTTCTCTTTGACAATAAGAACTCTCGACCAATTGTCAGCGACCCATATTTACACACTTATGTATATATTTCAATATATAAGGAGCATGGACTTTTATCAGTATGGACTTTGATTTGTACTATTGATACAGTTATATTACTGCTGTGTAGATGTAGTGAAGGGCAATGGCTATTTGCGTGCCATTCACTGATACTGCAAATGGATAGCCCATTTTGTGTTTCAGTGAAATCAGGAGAATCCAGATAAGGGATTTAGTCACTTCCCTACTGTTATGCAATAACACAGACATCTATGGAGACAATGCAACAATTCATTATGAACTTACAGAATCATAAGAAGTAATTAACTGCATATTGAGAGTTGTACATATGTAGGTAAGTTTAAAACTATATAAATATATACATATAAAAATTGTTACAGACAACACATACACATATATATAGCTGCAAACCTTTTAAAATATTGGTTAATTAGTGTGGGTAATAGAATGATTCAAAATGTTTCCATTACAGCTGCATCATAGGAATGATATTATTACACAGATGAAAATGTAAACAGAGCTTTAAAATCAAGTATGTTTTACACATTAGCCGCGTATGCATAATGACAGACTGAAATATCTTTTGCACATTTCTAGTAAGTGCACCTTGACAGATATATTTACATATTTTCAGTTTAAGCACCTTGGCAGAGTGATATGTGTTTTACACATTTCCAGTATATGCGCCTTGGCAGAGTGAGGTGTGTTTTATACATTTCCAGTATATGTGCACCGGCAGAGTGATGTGTGTTTTACACATTTCCAGTATATGCGCATTGGCAGAGTGATGTGTGTTTTACACATTTCCAGTATATGCGCATTGGCAGAGTGATGTGTGTTTTACACATTTCCAGTATATGCGCCTTGGCAGAGTGATGTGTGTTTTACACATTTCCAGTATATGCGCATTGGCAGAGTGATGTGTGTTTTACACATTTACAGTATATGCACATTGGCAGAGTGATGTGTGTTTTACACATTTCCAATATATGTGCCTTGGCAGAGTGATGTGTGTTTTACACATTTCCAGTATATGCGCCTTGGCAGAGTGATGTGTGTTTAACACACTTCCAGTATATGCGCCTTGGCAGAGTGATGTGTGTTTTACACATTTCCAGTATATGCACCTTGGCAGAGTGATGTGTGTTTTACACATTTAAATTATATGTGCACCAGCAGAGTGATGTGTGTTTTACACATTTACAGTATATGTGCACCAGCAGAGTGATGTGTGCTTTACACATGTGCAGCATATGCGCATTGGCAGAGTGATGTGTGTTTTACACATTTCCAGTATATGCGCCTTGGCAGAGTGAGGTGTGTTTTATACATTTCCAGTATATGTGCACCGGCAGAGTGATGTGTGTTTTACACATTTACAGTATATGCGCATTGGCAGAGTGATGTATGTTTTTCACATTTCCAGTATATGCGCATTGGCAGAGTGATGTGTGTTTTACACATTTCCAGTATATGCGCCTTGGCAGAGTGATGTGTGTTTTACACATTTCCAGTATATGCACCTTGGCAGAGTGATGTGTGTTTTACACATTTAAAGTATATGTGCACCGGCAGAGTGATGTGTGTTTTACACATTTACAGTATATGTGCACCAGCAGAGTGATGTGTGTTTTACACATGTGCAGCATATGCGCATTGGCAGAGTGATGTGTGTTTTACACATTTAAAGTATGCCCACATTGTCAGAGTGATGTTTTACACATTCACAGCATAACTCATTGACAGAGTGATGTGTGTTTTGTACATTTACAGTGTAAACATGTTCGCAGAGTAATGTGTGTTTTGCTCATTTACCATATACACACATTGTCAGAGTGATGTGTGTTTTACACATTTCTCATACAGTATAAACACATTCACAGAGTGATATGTGTTTTACACATTTCCAGTTTATTACACATTCGCAGAGTGATATGTGTTTTATACATTTCCAGTTTATTACGCATTCACAGAGTTATGTGTGTTTTATACATTTAGGTTCATAGGTAGGTACTAGGCTATCTGCCTGAGGGCATTTATAAGCCTAGCCAGAGTGTGTCAACTTTCACTGCCCAATTGATTAATTAACTGATCCTCTGTTAAGCAGAGCCAATGAAGTGATCGCAGGGGTGTATTTTCTGTTACCCATCCACTCGTCAAGGTTTCTCTTGAAGATTGTTAGTGAGGGGCTCTGCCTGATGTAATTTGGAATTCTGTTCCAAAGCATGGGGAGTCTCTGTGACAGGAATCTATCCCTCCAGCATGTTCTATTTATTGTTGTGGCGAGGTTTAGCTCACTAGAGCGTGTGGCTCACAGTGACTTGGATTTCTTCAGGTGGAGCATGTCCATCAATTCTGAGTTGGACATGGCTTTGTAAGTCAGGCAGAGATCACCTCTGAGTAAGCGATATGCCACTAAGTACAGCTGGAGTTTTTTCAGTCGGGCTGCATAGGACATAGGTTTGAGACCAGTAATCCTCTTGGTGAGGTACTTTTGTGGTCTTTCCAGCTGTTGGAAGTGTCTTGTGAGGTACATCCCAAATGGGGCATTGTACTCTATGATGGGTCTAATGAGTGACGCATAGAGGGGCACTATAACCTCTTTATTTCTAGATGTGAACCTTTTAGTAATTAGATGGGCCACAGGAGAGATTACTATCTTCCTGTGTCCCTAGATCTCTTATTACCTCTTCTGTATTAAGGGGGCTGCCACCTATGTGGTAATTCATGGGTGTTTTGTTTTTCCCAAATGGGATGACTATGCATTTTTTGGCATTTAGCTTGAGGCTATGACTTTGACACCAGGTGTCCATTTCAGTAAGACCCTTTTGGAGGATGTCCGTGTCAGCCGGAGAGTCAAGTATGGCTCCCAGTTTGCAGTCATGAGTGAACTTAGTTAGCCATAGTCCTCCTGTGTTTGCCTGTATGTCTGAGAAGTATATGCCGAACAGTAGGGGTCCCAGGACCGAGCCTCGTGGGACACCACTTGTGACTGGTTTAGAGTCGGACCTGGAGCCCACTATTCTTACCGTGTGAGTTCTGTCTGTAAGCCAGTTTGCAACCCATCTCATGACGTAGGGGTTTATGTTCAGGCTGGTGAGTTTTTCTGTAATACCCGAGTGGGGAATAATGTCAAAAGCCTTGGTGAGGTTAAGGTAGGCTGTGTGAACCACCTTTCCCTCGTCTATGGTCTTGGTGACTGTCTAGAAGAAGTCAACCAGGTTTAGTAGGCATGATCTGCCCTTAACAAAGCCAAACTGGGTCGGGTCAAGTGTTTTGAGGTTCCCAATGTCTTTGTTAATGAGTTCCATGATGATGCGCTCCATAGCCTTGCAGACCAGGCTAGTCAGGCTTATGGGGTGATAGTTACCAGGGTCAGTTGTGGCCCCTCCTTTGTGCAGAGGAATAAACATTGCTGTGCGCCATTCTATGGGCACGTAGCCTGTGGAGAGGCTGAGGTTGAACAGTATGTTTAGGTGGGGGGTTAGTTTGTTCTGTAGTTCATGCAAGACGCAGCTTGGGACACCATCTGGTCCCATTAATGCTGTGTTTTTGGCTTTTGAAAGGGCTTTTACCTGTGCGTCTGTCATTTCTGGGACACTACACTTTTCCGGTATCATTGTGGGGCCTTTTGGAGGTGAGAGAGAGGTGAAGTTTGCACTGAATCTATCTGCCAGGATGTTGGCAATATCAGTAGGTTCAGTATATTTTGTACTATTTTGCACTAGTTCAGTGCATATCTGCGGGTTGCCACTTAGATTCTTAACATAGCTAAAGAAGGCTTTTTGGTTATCTTTTGAATCCTTCGCTATTTTTCTTTCAAAGTTAGCCTTGGATGATTTCATGAGGGACCTCAGTTTCTTACTGATACTGATCAGGGATGTCTTTCCTTCTTGGGATTTGCTTTTTTTCTGAACTAGTTTCCTCCTTCTATTGTATAGCCTGATTATTGCAGGGGTCCACCAAACTGGTTTCCTTCTCTTAGAGGCGTGAGTCTTGGTTTTGCTAGGGATGGCATGATCCATGCATCCTTGTAGGTGCTCATAGAGCGCATTTGTAAAGGTTTCTGCATCTTGGGCAGCGTTATCCTTTAGCGTGGAGGCTGTGAAACTTACCACCTCTGTCTTAAGTAAGGTTAAGTTTGCTTTAGAAAAGTTTTTTACTGTGATTTCCTTAGTTGGGGGTGGTGGTGGGGTGTGGACATCCAGAGTGATTAGTTTATGGTCTGATCTAACCAGTGATGGGTTGACCTCCGGTGAGGAACACCTGTCACCCATGTTGGTGATGACCAGGTCCAATATGTTTTCACCTCTGGTAGGGGAGTTTACCAGCTGATCCAGGGTGTTTGAGTTGATGAATTCCAGAAAGCGCTGGGCCTGGGAATTTGTACTAGAGAAATTTTCCCAGTGAATGGTAGAGTCATTGAAATCGCCCAATATCAGGGTGTTTGGTAGGACCTTCATGTTTTCCAGTGTCTCCAGAAAGGTGGAGTGGTGGTCCTGGGTCATGGAGTGTGATCTGTAGCAGGCCACAATTTGCATTTCAGATTTGCCTGATGTTAGAAGCACATGGATGATCTCAGAGGTATCATGCTGCGCCACTAATGGAGATGTAGGTATTCTTGATGAATATAACTACACCCCCTCATTTTGTGTTTTGGTCCGTGTTCTGTGGCCGAAATGTGTGGTATGAGTTATATCCCGGTAGTGCTGGGGTGCTCTCTGGAGCCTTGAACCAGGTTTTAGTTACTGCACAGATGTCACCGTTCTCCATACTGAGGAGTGCTTCAAGCGCATGCATTTTGAGATTTAAACTCCTGGCATTGAGTAGCATAACCCTCAGTTTTTTGTTAATTGTGCTGTTTACAGAGGTGGGTTTGACTTTTAAGCCTTGCCTAAAAAAAGCACTATGGGGGCAGCAAGAGCCTTGGCCAGTATGTGAAAGCCTTGGGGTGACAGGTGCAAGCCTTCTCTTGGGAAGCAATGTAGCTTGTCGAGCATGTCGTCCCAGGCTGACAGACACTGGATCCCTTTGAATGACACCAGAAGCTTAGCCAATTGTTGAAATTGATCATTTTTTCTTTATACTGAGGTATCATTCTTGGTGAAGGCAGGATGCTACTCAGGGTCAGGGTCATACCAGCCTGGGCTACATGATCAGAGAGCTCTTCCATGTCTCTTTTCATGTAGTCCAGGGAGGTATGTCTCAGGTCATTCACACCAACATGAACAATGACAAAGTCATATTTGTACTTGTTCTGGAGTGACCTGAGTGCTTGTGTTATGTGGCAAATTCTGGCTCCCGACAGGCAGCTAACAGTAACCTTCTCCTTGTCCAGCCTAGTGAGTGGAACATCAGTGTGCCTGACTATAGAGTCACCTATTACTAGTGTGTTAGGTGTTATTTCGCCTTAAGGGCTGTGATTGTGCGGCACATTGATTTTGTGTTTTATGTGTTGTCTGGTTTGTGATGGGAAGTGCAAGTTGTTTGGGTGTCTGCTTTGCAGGTCTCTGATGCTTTTGCAGGTTTTTATTTAGAGCCTCTGAGTATGATTTTGTGTATTTATGTGTATTTTTTTCCAGTGCTGTTTTTAGTAGGTCTGTGTGCGGCTGGAGTTGTGGTGCAAGTGTTAACCTTCTCCTCTTTACTGTCTGATCTAGTCTTGGGTTGAGACAGCTTAGCTTCCAGTTTGGCTGTATAATTGCATCTCTCTCATATGTTAGTGTCTTGTGGTAGGAGGAGAGGGCTGTCTGTGTACATGAGGCAGTTGTAACATTGCCTCAGGATACCCAGATTCACCAGCTGGACTGGAGAGTGCACCTGAAGTTACCCTTTGGTCATGCCTGGATAGTAGGGTGAGCTGCTTAGTCGCTTGGCTGGTGAGGGGTGAATAAAGAGCCTTGCCCTGCTGGGCAATCTGTGTCAGGGTACATTAGTGCTTCCTATTAGGTCTGAGCAAGTGCTGGGCTGTAAGATGCTTTTTGAGTGCTTAGGTTGAGAGTTAGACTAGTTTCAAGGGAAAAACTGAAGAGGAGACTTAGTGGAGCCGGGAATAATTTAACCATAGCTAACCAGCACTGCCTGGTGCGCAAAACCGTGCAAACATGTTTTTTTTATAGAAATGAAAGAGATAGAAATTAGCCCAAAATGGCAATAAACTACTAACTTCTGGGCTGGAACCACTCCTCCAGGGACAGATAGGTTGCTCAAAGCTTCCCTCTCTTACAGGTGAACAGAGAAACTTCCTTCTATCCAAGTAAGGTATGGGCAACTCAGAAACTAGTATCACAGCACTAGCCTGAAAAATGGACTATACTAGCTTAGAAAGGCGGGAAACAAGGATTTTTTTTTTTTTTTGAAAAGATAAGG
The DNA here is from genome assembly GCF_019279795.1 of Protopterus annectens. NCBI lineage: Eukaryota > Metazoa > Chordata > Ceratodontiformes > Protopteridae > Protopterus > Protopterus annectens. The sequence goes on along the minus strand of NC_056747.1, from coordinate 422,173,752 downwards.
CAAAAACAGTAAAAAATACACTTAAAACAGCTTTAAACGACTACAAGCGATTAGAAAAGGCTATCACACTTTAGTGTGTAGCCTACAACAGTTAAACAAATTAAACAAAAAACTTTTTAAAAGTGCAGTCAAATAAGTACAATATGTGAAAAAAACAAGCTTTTAAATCACAATAAATGCTGGAAAATCTGCGTTTTGGCGGAAAACAGTTAAGTACAGCAAGAAAGTACAGAAAACTGATATGTAATCACTCCAAAGTCTCTCTCCTAAGCTAGAAGGCGTGTATCAATTTAAGGGTTTACACATTCACAGAGTGATGATGTGTGTTTTATACATTCCCAGTTTATTACACATTCACGGTGATATGTGTTTTATACAATTCCAGTTTATTACACATTCATAGAGTGATGTGTGTTTTATACATTTCCAGTTTATTATATATTCACAGAGTAATATGTGTTTTGCACGTTTACCATATACACACTTTGTCAGAGTGATGTGTGTTTTACACATTTCTCGTACAATATAAACACATTCACAGAGTGATATGTGTTTTACACATTTCCAGTTTATTACACATTCGCAGAGTGATATGTGTTTTATACATTTCCAGTTTATTACAAATTCACAGAGTTATGTGTGTTATATACATTTCCAGTTTATTACACATTCACAGAGTGATGTGTTTTATACATTTCCAATTTATTACACATTCACAGAGTGATGTGTGTTTTATACATTTCCAGTTTATTACACATTCACAGAGTGATGTGTTTTATACATTTCTAGTTTATTACACATTCCCAGAGTGATATGTGATTTGAACGTTTACCATATAGACACTTTCTCAGAGTGATGTGTGTTCTACACATTTCTCGTACAGTATAAACACATTCACAGAGTGATATGTATTTTATACATTTCCAGTTTATTACACATTCACAGAGTGATGTGTGTTATACATTTCCAGTTTATTACACATTCACAGAGTGATGTGTGTTTATGTATTCCCAGCATATGCCTCACGACAAAGTGCAGGATGCTATGAAGAGGCAATCAATAAAATGATGTGCAATAACTTTCAGTGTTACACAAATAATGATAGTATAATTGTATATAGTTTGATACAGATATATTATAAAATGATATAGTTTGACAGTTAGCCCAGAGAATTAAGGCTGTGAGCAGTTAACAATCTGCTTCCTGTAGTCCAGGGTTTGAATCCCTCAGCCTCCATTTGTCCACTGTGTGATTCTGTGCAAGTCACTTAACCAGAAAGTGCTCCCAGGGTGAGCCTGAAAAAAGTCCATGTGGATCAGTGCTCTACCCCAGTTAACAAATAAATATATATTATTTATAGCGTAAGGTCCTTAATCATCTTGCTTGCAACATAATTAAAAACAGTGCAGTTGTATCAGTTGGGCACCACTGTTTTTGTTTTGAAATTATAGTAAGCTGTATGGAACAGACATATATGTCTCTTGTAAGTGCTTTCTAATAATGTTAGCCTGAATTTGTTTTGTGAAAGATAATTTCTAATGTACTATGAGAGTGATGGGAGTGTGCACCATAATCTGAGGCCTAGAAATGAAAATGCATTTTAGCTGAAGATTAAGATACCTGTAGCTCATTGGAGTACTTTTGCATTTTCTTCCATAGGAACAAAGTTAAGAGGTGAGTTTTCCTCACTATCTTGATCTGCATGTAGGTGCAGTGCTACTATTCTGGATTTTGTATTTTAGAGTAAGGAGGAGGAACATCACATATTTTTAAATCAGTAGCCATCATACTTCAGAGAAATACAGTGGTGCTCCACTTGGAGTGAGAGTGGAATGAAGTGGCAGGTCCTGTGGGACATAATAGGTAAGTCAGTGACACTTTTCTCTAAGGTATAGATAAGGAGAGCAGTGCATATGTTAAATGTGGTGTAAATTGTACACTTTGCTTTTATTTTTGCTTGTATGACGTTAATATGAATTGACATAGTTAAGACTAAGCATTTGAAGGAAAACACATGTTGAGCATTGTTTGTTGTAGTTCTGAGTCTGTAAAGTTAGGAAACCTTTTAACTTTGGGTGATATGCCAAACAGCCAAAGAGTATAACTGTATTATTATTAATTATTACTATTACTATTATTATTACTATCGGTAGTAGTAGTAGTATTACAGTAAGCTGTCAGTTAATCAGAACTCATTCAATTAGCACTCTCAAGCAACTAGCAAAAAATATTGAAGAAATACAGTACAATTTTCATATGTTGCACTTTCTGCCCCCCACCCCCACCCCACCCAGAAACATATCTTGCATTTTCAGAGTTTTAGAGTTTTAAAAAGGAAGATAGGAATAAATTCCCTCTTTCCCCAACATGAAAACAAGTTAAACCAAATAAATAGTGTAGGGTACAGTATTAGTCAGGCCTGTTTTTAATAGTAACTCTCAAGCAACCAGAAACTACAGTTATCTGGCATCTACCAATCCCCATGGGTGCCGGTTAACTGAGAGTTCAGTTTACTGTATTATTATCTGTATTCAGTATGAGTTATTTTTTTTTTATTTAGGTAGATAGATAGAGTTTATTCAGAATTTCTTGAAAGGTTTCTAAAACTGCTTTCCGGGCAGGGGAATATACAAACAGGACTAGATCATTTGCATAAAGAGTAAGGATGTGTAGGTTTAGTTTAATGAAAAGATGTCTAAGGAAAAACTTCAATGAATGGAGTCTAACACAGACCCTTATGATATACTTGTGGAGATATTCTAAGCGGATGATATTGGATTGATAGACTGAACAGCAAATACTCAGTCAGAAACATAGCTTGTGAACCAGTAAACTGTTGAGAAGCTGAAGATAAAGGCTGCCAGCCAGTTTAGCAAGTTTTTGTGTTTTTTTTCAGTTAAAACTTTTTCCTAATAAAAAAATATTTTATTTGAACTCTTAACATACAAAAACATACAAAACTGGAAACACTTTACACTGAGCATTAACTCTATTAGATTATAAACTTTAACTTGTAAAACATAATGTAGTCAGAATCTTTGATAAAGTCAATGAACAGCACAACTCTCAAGTGACTTTCATTCATGTGTATTGTATAAGCGTGACTAGGACAGCTTTAGTATACCTTCGTCTTTGGAATCCACGTTGATGAGTGGCTCATTAACAAGTATGTGAAAAACTATTAAGAGAATAGCACATTTATAACTATATAACAGTGAAGTTACACATTTTTAACTTTTCATAAAAGGGAACAAAAGCTAAATATGCTAGAAACACACAGTCATATTCCTAAAGGACATATGAACAAGCAATTTGCTTTGGATTGAAAGGTGATGCACTCCCTGTACCTTACACCCCTGTTATTTACAAAAAAATGAAGTACAGGTCACTGCTGAAATCTTCTTTGTTGAATCTCCTTTATTAAAAGTAAGCGCTTTCGGAATAATCCTTCATCAGACATAATTCAAAGTAACAAAAGCAGCCATATTTAAAACACAGATAATCCAATCACTTACTCCTAAAAGCCCGCCTTTTTTGTTGGTAAATCATCATTAAGACCAGGTGGTCTATGTGCTCTTAAATCTACTATCCACTTAGATTCAGCTAATGCTGTTCTATGCTGAATGTCCCCCCCCCCCCTCTCATTGGTAGCAATATTTACAATGCATCTGAACTTAAAAGTGTGTGTGGGATTAGCCTCTATATGTCTGAATAAAGCATTGCTCACTTGACATGTTCTAATATTACTAATATGCTGTAAAATCTGAACCTTCAGCATGTTATTTGTCATACCTACATAAAAACTTTCACATTGTTCACAATTGGCCATATATACTAAGTGTTTTGTCCTGCAAGTAGCCCTCCCTTTAAATATAAAAGTTTGTGTCTTATCGGGGTGTTTATATTCAATGTCACTATTAATATATTGACAGGCCTTGCAGTTGCCACAGGGATATGTGCCTGCTCTAATATCTATTGTAGGTCTCTATTCAAATATGTCTCCTTACATAGCAGGTCCTTAAGATTGTTGTTTCTCCTATAATTGAACATGGGACGTTCTGCCACCACGTCCTTAAGACTAATATCACTTCTTAGTATATTCCAATTATTCTGAACTATATTACATATGTCTTTAATATTACTACCATACGTAAAAGTATTCTAGGTTGTTCCTTCCTGCTATTACATAATCCTGTATCTATTTGTCTGCCACTAACAGGGCCTTGCATCCATGGCCTATTCTTCGTCTTCCTATGTAGTATATTGTTACTAACGCCTTACTAACCATGTTCCTCTCATAGCCCTATCCAAAAATGTCCACTCAGCCTAGAAAGTTCCTCGTCACAATAAGTATCTTCAGAACATACCCTAGATATCCTACCCACTTGACTCTTAACAATATTGGGAAAGATATGCCTCGGGTGCATGCTGTCATAGGATAGCAATGCATTTTGCCAACATTGTTTCCTATACAATTCGAGGTGAAACCAAGGTTACTCTGTTCCACACAAACATCCAGGAACTCTATCTGAGTAAAGAAGTTTTGGCACTAAAGTCAAAAGTGGTGGTGGTGTGGAGAAAGGCTAAAAAGCTCTCAAGGTGGAAGTATCCCATCCACAAAATAAAAGCGTCATCCACAAATCTGACATACAAAACTATGTACTTATTCCATTCCTGATTATTAAGAATTTCCTTGGTTTCCCATTTGGACATAACCAAATTTGCATATGTATTAGCACAGGGGTGCCCATAGCTACCCCTGTGCTTGTATATGGACCCTGGTCCTATAAAGACATTGTTATTCAATACCAAGGATAGTAAATTCTCCACTACCAGTCGCTTATGCTCAGTTGCTCCCAATCTACTTATTACTTCACCACTGCTGTTATCCCATATTGTTGTTCTATGACAGTAAACAAACTGTTGACATCTAGTGTGGCCATCAATAATCCACCATGTTTGGGCTTGGTAGCCGCAGCTAATAGCCCAAGAAATGCCCTGTGTCTCTTAGAATGTTATCTATCTGTTCTAAATACGGTTTAAGTGTAAACTCCAACCATATAGAAATGTTCTCAGTGACCACCCTCTCGAGACAATGGGTCTGAGTGGTGGGTCTGTCAATGATTTATGTATTTTGGGCATAGCCTTGAATACAGGTGTAACTGGTTTATCTACCTTAAGGAACTCATAGACTTCATGTTCTAACAGACCCCTCTCTAATAAATTGTTTAACTGACTATGCACATTATCTATAATCATTCTAACTTGTAAAGGGTTGATGGGTACATATGCTCCATCTAAAGTCAGTGTTTCTATCAATTTCCTTTCATACCAACAAGTATCTAATACAACGATGGCTCCCCCCTTGTCAGCCATCTTAATGGTTATTTCTTTCTTGTCCATAAGGCCATGTAAAGCAGTCCTTTGTGTCGGTGTAAGATTATAATATCTGTTAGCACACCTTTTCAAATATTTTGAGGAGAGAAGTGCTAATAGATATTATAATCTTACACCGACACAAAGGACTGCTTTACATGGCCTTATGGACAAGAAAGAAATAACCATTAAGATGGCTGACAAGGGGGGAGCCATCGTATTAGATACTGTTGGTATGAAAGGAAATTGATAGAAACACTGACTTTAGATGGAGCATATGTACCCATCAACCCTTTACAAGTTAGAATGATTATAGATAATGTGCATAGTCAGTTAAACAATTTATTAGAGAGGGGTCTGTTAGAACATGAAGTCTATGAGTTCCTTTAGGTAGATAAACCAGTTACACCTGTATTCAAGGCTATGCCCAAAATACATAAATCATTGACAGACCCACCACTCAGACCCATTGTCTCGGGGAGAGGGTGGGTCACTGAGAACATTTCTATATGGTTGGAGTTTACACTTAAACCGTATTTAGAACAGATAGATAACATTCTAAGAGACACAGGGCATTTCTGGGGCTATTAGCTGCTACCAAGCCCAAACATGGTGGATTATTGATGGCCACACTAGATGTCAACAGTTTGTTTACTGTCATAGAACAACAATATGGGATAACAGCAGTGGTGAAGTAATAAGTAGATTGGGAGCAACTGAGCATAAGCGACTGGTAGTGGAGAATTTACTATCCTTGGTATTGAATAACAATGTCTTTATAGGACCAGGGTCCATATAGACAAGCACAGGGGTAGCTATGGGCACCCCTGTGCTAATACATATGCAAATTTGGTTATGTCCAAATGAAACCAAGGAAATTTAATAATCAGGAATGGAATAAGTACATAGTTTTGTATGTCAGATTTGTGGATGACGTTTTATTTTGTGGGATGGGGATACTTCCACCTTTGAGAGCTTTTAGCCTTTCTCCACACCACCACCACTTTTGACTTTAGTGCCAAAACTTTTACTCAGATAGAGTTCCTGGATGTTTGTGTGAACAGAGTAACCTTGGTTTCACCTCGAATTGTATAGAAACAATGTTGGCAAAATGCATTGCTATCCTATGACAGCATGCACCGAGGCATATCTTCCCAATATTGTTAAGAGTCAAGTGGGTAGGATATCTAGGTATGTTCTGAAGATACTTATTGTGACGAGGAACTTTCTAGGCTGAGTGGACATTTTTTGGATAGGGGCTATGAGAGGAACATGGTTAGTAAGGGTTAGTAACAATATACTACATGAAGGCGAAGAATAGGCCATGGATGCAAGGCCTGTTAGTGGCAGACAAATAGATACAGGATTATGTAGTAGCAGGAAGGAACAACCTAGAATACTTTTACGATGGTAGTAATATTAAACACATATGTAATATAGTTCAGAATAATTGGAATATACTAAGAAGGGATATTAGTCTTAAGGACGAAGTGGCAGAACGTCCCATGTTCAATTATAGGAGAAACAACAATCTTAAGGACCTGCTATGTAAGGAGACATATTTGAATAGGAGACCTACAATAGATATTACAGCAGGCACATATCCCTGTGGCAACTGCAAGGCCTGTCAATATATTAATAGTGACATTGAATATAAACACCCCGATAAGACACAAACTTTTATATTTAAAGGGAGGGCTACTTGCAGGACAAAACACTTAGTATATATGGCCAATTGTGAACAATGTGAAAGTTTTTATGTAGGTATGACAAATAACATGCTGAAGGTTCGGATTTTACAGCATATTAGTAATATTAGAACATGTCAAGTGAGCAATGCTTTATTCAGACATATAGAGGCTAATCCCACACACACTTTTAAGTTCAGATGCATTGTAAATATTGCTACCAATGAGAAGGGGGGGGGGACATTCAGCATAGAACAGCATTAGCTGAATCTAAGTGGATAGTAGATTTAAGAGCACATAGACCACCTGGTCTTAATGATGTTTTACCAATTAAACCTGCTTTACAAAAAAGGCGGGCTTTTAGGAGTAAGTGATTGGATGATCTGTGTTTTAAATATGGCTGCTTTTGTTACTTTGAATTATGTCTGATGAAGGATTATTCCGAAAGCGCTTACTTTTAATAAAGGAGATTCAACAAAGAAGATTTCAGCAGTGACCTGTACTTCATTTTTTTGTATTTATTTGGTTTGGTACAACAGGTCTTCAGCATAACTTGTTATTTTTGCTTGTGCTCTATATACCCCTGTTATTTATGTATACCAATGAAAGCGTCAGAATGGAAGGTGATGCACACCCTGTATCTCACACCCCTTTATTAATGTATACCAATGAAAGGGTCAGAATGGAAGGTGATGCACACCCTGTACCTCACACCTCTGTTATTTATGTATACCAATGAAAGTGTCAGAATGGAAGGTGATGCACTCCCTGTACTTCACACCCCTGTTATTTATGTATACCAATGAAAGGGTCGAATGGAAAGTGATGCACTCCCTGTACCTCACACCCCTGTTATTTATGTATACCAATGAAAGGGTCAGAATGGAAGGTGATGCACTCCCTGTACCTCACACCCCTGTTATTTATGTATACCAATGTGAGGGTCAGAATGGAAGTTGATGCACTCCCTGTACCTCATACCCCTGTTATTTATGTATAGCAGTGAAAGGATCAGAATGGAAGGTGATGCACTCCCTGTACCTCACACCCCTGTTATTTACGTATACCAATGAAAGGGTCAGAATGGAAGGTGATGCACTCCCTGTACCTCACACCCCTGTTATTTACGTATACCAATGAAAGGGTCAGCAATGAGGTTGATGCACTCCCTGTACCTCAGACCTCTGTTATTTATGTATACCAATGAAAGAGTCAGAATGGAAGTTGATACACTCCCTGTTCCTCACATGCCTGTTATTTATGTATACCAAATGAAAAGATCAGAATGGATGGTGATGTACTCCCTGAACCTCATATCCCTGTTATTTATGTATATTAATAAAAGGGTCAGAATGGAAGGTGATGCACTCCCTGTACCTCACACACCTTTTATTTATGTATACCAATGAAAGGGTCAGAATGAAAGGTGATGCAACCCTGGACCTCACACCCTTGTCATTTATGTATACCAATGAAAGGGTCAGAATGGAAGGTGATGCACTCCCTGTATCTCACACCCCTGTTATTTATGTATACCAATGAAAAGGTCCGAATGGAAAGTGATGCACTCCCTGTACATCACACCCCTGTTCTTTATGCATACCAATGAAAGGGTCAGAATGGAAGTTGATGCACTCCTTGTACCTCACACCCCTGTTATTTATGTATACCAATGAAAGGGTCAGAATGGAAGGTGATGCACACCCTGTACCTCACACCCTTGTTGTATACCAATGAAAGGGTCAGAATGGAAGGTGATGCACTCCCTGTACCTCACACGCTGTTATGTATGTATACCAATGAAAGGGTCAGAATGGAAGGTGATGCACTCCCTGTACCTCACACCCCTGTTATTTATGTATACCAATGAAAGAGTCAGAATAGAAGGTGATGCACTCCCTGAACCTCACTCCCCTGTTATTTATGTATACCAATGAAAGAGTCAGAATTGAAGTTGATACACTCCCTGTACCTCACACTCTTGTTATTTAAGTATACCAATGAATGGGTCAGAATGGAAGTGATATACTCCCTGTAACTGAAACCCCTGGTATTTATGCATACCAATGAAAGGGCCAGAATGGATGGTGATGCAACCCTGTACCTCACACCACTGTTATTTATGTATACCAACAAAATGGTAATATGGGAAGGTGATGCACTCCCTGTACCTCACACCCCTGTTATTTATGTATACTAATTTAAGGGTTAGAAAGGAAGATGATGTACACAGTGTACCTAACACCCCTGTTATTTATGCATATCAATGAAAGGGTCAGAATGGAAGGTGATGCATTCCCTTTACCTCACACCCCTGTTATTTATGTATACCAATGAAAGGGTCAGAATGGAAGTTGATGCACTCCCTGTACCTCACACCCCTGTTATTTATGCATACAAATGAAAGGGTCAGAATGGAAGTTGATGCACTCCCTGTGCTTCCCACCCCTGTTATTTATGTATACCAATGAAAGGGTCAGAATGGAAGTTGATGCACTCCCTGTACCTCACACCCCTGTTATTTATATATACCGATGAAAGGGTCAGAATGGAAGTTTATGCACTCCCTGTACCTCACACCCGTTATTTATGTATACCAATGAAATGGTCTGAATGGAAGGTGATGCACACCCTGTACCTCACACCCCTGTTATTTATGTATACCAATGAAAGGGTCAGAATGGAAGGTGATGCACTCCCTGTACCTCACACCCTGTTATTTATGTATACCAATGAAAATGTCAGAATGGAGGGTGATGCACTCCCTGTACTTCACGCCCCTGTTATTTATGTATACCAATGAAAGGGTCAGAATGGAAGGTGATGCACTCCCTGTACCTCACACCCCTGTTATTTATGTATACCAATGAAAGGGTCAGAAAAGAAGGTGATGCACTCCCTGAACCTCACTCCCCTGTTATTTATGTATACCAATGAAAGGGTAAGAAATGAAGTTGATACACTCCCTGTACCTCACACTCTTGTTATTTCAATATACCAATGAATGGGTCAGAATGGAAGTGATATACTCCCTGTACCTCAAACCCCTGGTATTTATGCATACCAAAGAAAGGGCCAGAATGGAAGGTGATGCACTCCGTGCACCTCACACCCCTGTTATTTATGTATAACAATGAAAGGGTCAGAATGGAAGGTGATGCAACCCTACACCTCACACCCCTGTTATTTATGTACACCAACGAAATGGTAATATGGGAAGGTGATGCATTCCCTGTACCTCAAACCCCTGTTATTTATGTGTACCAATGAAAAGGTCCGAATGGAAAATGATACACTCCCTGTACATCACACCCCTGTTATTTATGTATACCAATGAAAGGGTCAGAATGGAAGTTGATGCACTCCCTGTACCTCACACCCCTGTTATTTATGCATACAAATGAAAGGGTCAGAATGGAAGGTGATGCACTCCCTTTACCTCACACCCCTGTTATTTATGTATACCAATGAAAGGGTCAGAATGGAAGTTGATGCACTCCCTGTACCTCACACCCCTGTTATTTATGCATACAAATGAAAGGGTCAGAATGGAAGGTGATGCACTCCCTGTACCTCACACCCCTGTTATTTATGAATACCAATGAAAGGGTCAGAACTGAAGTTGATGCACTCCCTGTATTTCACACACCTGTTGTTTATGTATACTAATGAAAGGCTCAGAATGGAAGGTGATTAACACCCTGAACCTCATAACCCTGTTATTTATGTATACCAATGAAAATGTCAGAATGGAGGGTGATGCACTCCCTGTACTTCATGCCCCTGTTATTTATGTATACCAATGAAAGGGTCAGAATGGAAGTTAATGCACTTCCTGTACCTCACACCCCTGTTATTTATGTATACCAGTGAAAGGATCAGAACAGAAGGTGATGCACTCCTGTACCTCACACCCCTGTTATTTATGTATGCCAATGAAAATGTCAAAATGGTGGGTGATGCACTCTCTGTACTTCACGCCCCTGTTATTTATGTATACCAATGAAAGGGTCAGAATGGAAGTTAATGCACTTCCTGTACCTCACACCCCTGTTATTTATGCATATCAATGAAAGGGTCATAATGGAAGGTGATGCAACCCTACACCTCACACCCCTGTTATTTATGTACACCAACGAAATGGTAATATGGGAAGGTGATGCATTCCCTGTACCTCAAACCCCTGTTATTTATGTGTACCAATGAAAAGGTCCGAATGGAAAATGATACACTCCCTGTACATCACACCCCTGTTATTTATGTATACCAATGTAAGGGTTAGAATGGAGGTTGACGCACACCCTGTACCTCACACCCCTGTTATTTATGCATATCAATGAAAGGGTCAGAATGGAAGGTGATGCACTCCCTGTACCTCACACCCCTGTTATTTATGAATACCAATGAAAGGGTCAGAACTGAAGTTGATGCACTCCCTGTATTTCACACACCTGTTGTTTATGTATACTAATGAAAGGCTCAGAATGGAAGGTGATTAACACCCTGAACCTCATAACCCTGTTATTTATGTATACCAATGAAAATGTCAGAATGGAGGGTGATGCACTCCCTGTACTTCATGCCCCTGTTATTTATGTATACCAATGAAAGGGTCAGAATGGAAGTTAATGCACTTCCTGTACCTCACACCCCTGTTATTTATGTATACCAGTGAAAGGATCAGAACAGAAGGTGATGCACTCCCTGTACCTCACACCCCTGTTATTTATGTATGCCAATGAAAATGTCAAAATGGTGGGTGATGCACTCCCTGTACTTCACGCCCCTGTTATTTATGTATACCAATGAAAGGGTCAGAATGGAAGTTAATGCACTTCCTGTACCTCACACCCCTGTTATTTATGCATATCAATGAAAGGGTCATAATGGAAGGTGATGCACTCCCTGTACCTCACACCCCTGTTATTTATGAATACCAATGAAAGGGTCAGAATGGAAGCTGATGCACTCCCTGTACCTCACACCCCTGTTATTTATGCATACAAATGAAAGGGTCAGAATGGAAGTTGATGCACTCCCTGTACCTCCCACCCCTGTTATTTATGTATACCAATGAAAGGGTCAGAATGGAAGGCGATGCACTCCCTGTACCTCACACCCCTGTTATTTATGTATACCAATGAAAGGGTCAGAATGGAAGGTGATGCACACCCTGTACCTCACACCCCTGTTATTTATGTATACCAATGAAAGGGTCAGAATGGAAGGTGATGCGCACCCTGTACCTCACACCCCTGTTATTTATGTATACCAATGAAAGGATCAGAATGGACGGTGATGTACTCCCTGAACCTCACACCCCTGTTATTTATGTATATTAATAAAAGGGTCAGAATGGAAGGTGATGCACTCCCTTTACCTCACACCCCTGTTACTTATGCATACGATTGAAAGAGTCAGGATGAAAGTTGATGCACTCCCTGTACCTTACACCCCTCCCCTGATATTTATGTACTACAATGAAAGGGTCAGAATGGAAGGTGATGCACTCCCTGTACCTCACACACCTGTTATTTATGTATACCAGTGAAAGGGTCAGAATGGAAGGTGATGCACCCTGCACCTCACAACCGTGTCTTTTATGTATACCAATGAAAGCGCCAGAATGGAAGTTGATGCACTCCCTGTACCTCAGACCCCTGTTATTTATGTATACCAATGAAAGGGTCAGAATGGAAGTTGATGCACTCCCTGTACCTCACACCCCTGTTATTTATGCATACAAATGAAAGGGTCAGAATGGAAGTTGATGCACTCCTGTACTTCCCACCCCTGTTATTTATGTATACCAATGAAAGGGTCAGAATGGAAGTTGATGCACTCCCTGTACCTCACACCCCTGTTATTTATATATACCGATGAAAGGGTCAGAATGGAAGTTGATGCACTCCCTGTACCTCACACCCCTGTTATTTATGTATACCAATGAAATGGTCTGAATGGAAGGTGATGCACACCCTGTACCTCACACCCCTGTTATTTATGTATACCAATGAAAGGGTCAGAATGGAAGGTGATGCACTCCCTGTACCTCACACCCTGTTATTTATGTATACCAATGAAAATGTCAGAATGGAGGGTGATGCACTCCCTGTACTTCACGCCCCTGTTATTTATGTATACCAATGAAAGGGTCAGAATGGAAGGTGATGCACTCCCTGTACCTCACACCCCTGTTATTTATGTATACCAATGAAAGGGTCAGAAAAGAAGGTGATGCACTCCCTGAACCTCACTCCCCTGTTATTTATGTATACCAATGAAAGGGTAAGAAATGAAGTTGATACACTCCCTGTACCTCACACTCTTGTTATTTCAATATACCAATGAATGGGTCAGAATGGAAGTGATATACTCCCTGTACCTCAAACCCCTGGTATTTATGCATACCAACGAAAGGGCCAGAATGGAAGGTGATGCACTCCGTGCACCTCACACCCCTGTTATTTATGTATAACAATGAAAGGGTCAGAATGGAAGGTGATGCAACCCTACACCTCACACCCCTGTTATTTATGTACACCAACGAAATGGTAATATGGGAAGGTGATGCATTCCCTGTACCTCAAACCCCTGTTATATATGTGTACCAATGAAAAGGTCCGAATGGAAAATGATACACTCCCTGTACATCACACCCCTGTTATTTATGTATACCAATGTAAGGGTTAGAATGGAAGTTGACGCACACCCTGTACCTCACACCCCTGTTATTTATGCATATCAATGAAAGGGTCAGAATGGAAGGTGATGCACTCCCTGTACCTCACACCCCTGTTATTTATGAATACCAATGAAAGGGTCAGAACTGAAGTTGATGCACTCCCTGTATTTCACACACCTGTTGTTTATGTATACTAATGAAAGGCTCAGAATGGAAGGTGATTAACACCCTGAACCTCATAACCCTGTTATTTATGTATACCAATGAAAATGTCAGAATGGAGGGTGATGCACTCCCTGTACTTCATGCCCCTGTTATTTATGTATACCAATGAAAGGGTCAGAATGGAAGTTAATGCACTTCCTGTACCTCACATCCCTGTTATTTATGTATACCAGTGAAAGGATCAGAAAAGAAGGTGATGCACTCCCTGTACCTCACACCCCTGTTATTTATGTATGCCAATGAAAATGTCAAAATGGTGGGTGATGCACTCTCTGTACTTCACGCCCCTGTTATTTATGTATACCAATGAAAGGGTCAGAATGGAAGTTAATGCACTTCCTGTACCTCACACCCCTGTTATTTATGCATATCAATGAAAGGGTCATAATGGAAGGTGATGCACTCCCTGTACCTCACACCCCTGTTATTTATGAATACCAATGAAAGGGTCAGAATGGAAGCTGATGCACTCCCTGTACCTCACACCCCTGTTATTTATGCATACAAAAGAAAGGGTCAGAATGGAAGTTGATGCACTCCCTGTACCTCCCACCCCTGTTATTTATGTATACCAATGAAAGGGTCAGAATGGAAGGCGATGCACTCCCTGTACCTCACACCCCTGTTATTTATGTATACCAATGAAAGGGTCAGAATGGAAGGTGATGCACACCCTGTACCTCACACCCCTGTTATTTATGTATACCAATGAAAGGGTCAGAATGGAAGGTGATGCGCACCCTGTACCTCACACCCCTGTTATTTATGTATACCAATGAAAGGATCAGAATGGACGGTGATGTACTCCCTGAACCTCACACCCCTGTTATTTATGTATATTAATAAAAGGGTCAGAATGGAAGGTGATGCACTCCCTTTACCTCACACCCCTGTTACTTATGCATACGATTGAAAGAGTCAGGATGAAAGTTGATGCACTCCCTGTACCTTACACCCCTCCCCTGATATTTATGTACTACAATGAAAGGGTCAGAATGGAAGGTGATGCACTCCCTGTACCTCACACACCTGTTATTTATGTATACCAGTGAAAGGGTCAGAATGGAAGGTGATGCACCCCTGCACCTCACAACCCTGTTTTTTATGTATACCAATGAAAGCGCCAGAATGGAAGTTGATGCACTCCCTGTACCTCAGACCCCTGTTATTTATGTATACCAATGAAAGGGTCAGAATGGAAGTTGATGCACTCCCTGTACCTCACACCCCTGTTATTTATGCATACAAATGAAAGGGTCAGAATGGAAGTTGATGCACTCCCTGTACTTCCCACCCCTGTTATTTATGTATACCAATGAAAGGGTCAGAATGGAAGTTGATGCACTCCCTGTACCTCACACCCCTGTTATTTATATATACCGATGAAAGGGTCAGAATGGAAGTTGATGCACTCCCTGTACCTCACACCCCTGTTATTTATGTATACCAATGAAATGGTCTGAATGGAAGGTGATGCACACCCTGTACCTCACACCCCTGTTATTTATGTATACCAATGAAAGGGTCAGAATGGAAGGTGATGCACTCCCTGTACCTCACACCCTGTTATTTATGTATACCAATGAAAATGTCAGAATGGAGGGTGATGCACTCCTGTACTTCACGCCCCTGTTATTTATGTATACCAATGAAAGGGTCAGAATGGAAGGTGATGCACTCCCTGTACCTCACACCCCTGTTATTTATGTATACCAATGAAAGGGTCAGAAAAGAAGGTGATGCACTCCCTGAACCTCACTCCCCTGTTATTTATGTATACCAATGAAAGGGTAAGAAATGAAGTTGATACACTCCCTGTACCTCACACTCTTGTTATTTCAATATACCAATGAATGGGTCAGAATGGAAGTGATATACTCCCTGTACCTCAAACCCCTGGTATTTATGCATACCAACGAAAGGGCCAGAATGGAAGGTGATGCACTCCGTGCACCTCACACCCCTGTTATTTATGTATAACAATGAAAGGGTCAGAATGGAAGGTGATGCAACCTTACACCTCACACCCCTGTTATTTATGTACACCAACGAAATGGTAATATGGGAAGGTGATGCATTCCCTGTACCTCAAACCCCTGTTATTTATGTGTACCAATGAAAAGGTCCGAATGGAAAATGATACACTCCCTGTACATCACACCCCTGTTATTTATGTATACTAATGTAAGGGTTAGAATGGAAGTTGACGCACACCCTGTACCTCACACCCCTGTTATTTATGCATATCAATGAAAGGGTCAGAATGGAAGGTGATGCACTCCCTGTACCTCACACCCCTGTTATTTATGAATACCAATGAAAGGGTCAGAACTGAAGTTGATGCACTCCCTGTATTTCACACACCTGTTGTTTATGTATACTAATGAAAGGCTCAGAATGGAAGGTGATTAACACCCTGAACCTCATAACCCTGTTATTTATGTATACCAATGAAAATGTCAGAATGGAGGGTGATGCACTCCCTGTACTTCATGCCCCTGTTATTTATGTATACCAATGAAAGGGTCAGAATGGAAGTTAATGCACTTCCTGTACCTCACACCCCTGTTATTTATGTATACCAGTGAAAGGATCAGAACAGAAGGTGATGCACTCCCTGTACCTCACACCCCTGTTATTTATGTATGCCAATGAAAATGTCAAAATGGTGGGTGATGCACTCTCTGTACTTCACGCCCCTGTTATTTATGTATACCAATGAAAGGGTCAGAATGGAAGTTAATGCACTTCCTGTACCTCACACCCCTGTTATTTATGCATATCAATGAAAGGGTCATAATGGAAGGTGATGCAACCCTACACCTCACACCCCTGTTATTTATGTACACCAACGAAATGGTAATATGGGAAGGTGATGCATTCCCTGTACCTCAAACCCCTGTTATTTATGTGTACCAATGAAAAGGTCCGAATGGAAAATGATACACTCCCTGTACATCACACCCCTGTTATTTATGTATACCAATGTAAGGGTTAGAATGGAAGTTGACGCACACCCTGTACCTCACACCCCTGTTATTTATGCATATCAATGAAAGGGTCAGAATGGAAGGTGATGCACTCCCTGTACCTCACACCCCTGTTATTTATGAATACCAATGAAAGGGTCAGAACTAAAGTTGATGCACTCCCTGTATTTCACACACCTGTTGTTTATGTATACTAATGAAAGGCTCAGAATGGAAGGTGATTAACACCCTGAACCTCATAACCCTGTTATTTATGTATACCAATGAAAATGTCAGAGTGGAGGGTGATGCACTCCCTGTACTTCATGCCCCTGTTATTTATGTATACCAATGAAAGGGTCAGAATGGAAGTTAATGCACTTCCTGTACCTCACACCCCTGTTATTTATGTATACCAGTGAAAGGATCAGAACAGAAGGTGATGCACTCCCTGTACCTCACACCCCTGTTATTTATGTATGCCAATGAAAATGTCAAAATGGTGGGTGATGCACTCCCTGTACTTCACGCCCCTGTTATTTATGTATACCAATGAAAGGGTCAGAATGGAAGTTAATGCACTTCCTGTACCTCACACCCCTGTTATTTATGCATATCAATGAAAGGGTCATAATGGAAGGTGATGCACTCCCTGTACCTCACACCCCTGTTATTTATGAATACCAATGAAAGGGTCAGAATGGAAGCTGATGCACTCCCTGTACCTCACACCCCTGTTATTTATGCATACAAATGAAAGGGTCAGAATGGAAGTTGATGCACTCCCTGTACCTCCCACCCCTGTTATTTATGTATACCAATGAAAGGGTCAGAATGGAAGGCGATGCACTCCCTGTACCTCACACCCCTGTTATTTATGTATACCAATGAAAGGGTCAGAATGGAAGGTGATGCACACCCTGTACCTCACACCCCTGTTATTTATGTATACCAATGAAAGGGTCAGAATGGAAGGTGATGCGCACCCTGTACCTCACACCCCTGTTATTTATGTATACCAATGAAAGGATCAGAATGGACGGTGATGTACTCCCTGAACCTCACACCCCTCTTATTTATGTATATTAATAAAAGGGTCAGAATGGAAGGTGATGCACTCCCTTTACCTCACACCCCTGTTACTTATGCATACGATTGAAAGAGTCAGGATGAAAGTTGATGCACTCCCTGTACCTTACACCCCTCCCCTGATATTTATGTACTACAATGAAAGTGTCAGAATGGAAGGTGATGCACTCCCTGTACCTCACACACCTGTTATTTATGTATACCAGTGAAAGGGTCAGAATGGAAGGTGATGCACCCCTGCACCTCACAACCCTGTTTTTTATGTATACCAATGAAAGCGCCAGAATGGAAGTTGATGCACTCCCTGTACCTCAGACCCCTGTTATTTATGTATACCAATGAAAGGGTCAGAATGGAAGGTGATGCACTTCTTTTACCTCACACCACTGTTATTTACGTATACCAATGAAAGAGTCAGAATGAAAGTTGATGCACTCCCTGTACCTCACACCCCTGATATTTATGTATTCCAATGAAACGGTCAGAATGGAAGGTGATGCACTCCCTGTACCTCACACACCTGTTATTAATGTATACCAGTGAAAGAGTGTGAATGGAAGGTGATACACCCCTGCAACTCACAACCCTGCTATTTATGTATGCCAATGAAAGCATCAAAATGGAAGTTGATGTACTCCCTGTACCTCACACCCCTGTTCTTTATGTATACCTGTACCTCACACCCCTGTTATTTATATATGCCAATGAAAGTGTCAGAATGGAAGGTGATATACTCCCTGTACCTCACACCCCTGTTCTTTATGTATACCTGTACCTCACACCCCTGTTATTTATATATGCCAATGAAAGTGTCAGAATGGAAGGTGATATACTCCCTGTACCTCACACCCCTGTTATTTCTCTATACTAATAAAAGGGTCAGAATGGAAGATGATGCACTCCCTGTACCTCACACCTGTGTTATTCATGTATACCAATGAAAGGGTCAGAATGGATGGTGATGCACTCCCTGTACTTCACCCCCTGTTATTTATGTATACCAATGAAAGGGTCAGAATGGAAGGTGATGCACTCCCTGTACCGCATCACGCTTGTTATTTATGTATACCAGTGAAAGGGTCAGAATGGAAGTTTATGCACTCCCTGTACCTCACACCCCCGTTATTTATGTATACCAATGAAAGGGTCAGAATGGAAGGTAATGCACTCCCTGTACTTCACCCCCTTTTATTTATGTATACCAAAGAAAGGGTCTGAATGAAAGGTGATGCACTCCCTGTAACTCACACCCTTGTTATTTATGTATGCCAATGAAAGGGTCCCAATGGAAGGTGATGCACTCCCTCTACCTCAAACCCATGTTATTTATGTATACCAATGAAATGGTCAGAATGGAAGGTGTTGCACTCCCTGTACCTCACACCCCTGTTATTTATGTACACCAATAAAAGGGTCAGAATGGAGGTTGATGCACTCCCTGTACCTCACACCCCTGTTATTTATGTACACCAATAAAAGGGTCAGAATGGAAGTTGATGCACTCCCTGTACCTCACACCCCTGTTATTTATGCATACCAATGAAAGGGACAGAATGGGAGGGGATGCGCCCCCTGTACCTCACACCCCTGTTGTTTATGTATACCAATGAATGGGTCTGAATGGAAAGTGATGCACTCCCTGTACCTCACACCCTTGTTATTTATGTATATCGATGAAAGGGTCAGAATGGAAGGTGATGTGCTCCCTGTACCTCACACCCCTGTTATTTATGTATACCAATGAAAGGGTCAGAATGGAAGGTGATGCACTCCATGTACTTCACACCCATGTTATTTATCTGTACCAATGAAAGGGTCAGAATAGATGTTGATGCAGTCCCTGTACCTCACACCCCTGTTATTTATGCATACCAATGAAAGGGTCAGAATGGAAGTTGATACACTCCCTGTACCTCACACTCCTGTTATTTATGTATACCAATGGAAGGGTCAGAATGGAAGGTGATGCAGACCCTGTACCTCACACCCCTGTTATTTATGGACACCAATGAAAGGATCAGAATGGAAGGTGATGCACACCCTGTACCTCACACCCCTGTTATTTATGTATAACAATGAAAGGGTCAGAATGGAAGGTGATGCACACCCTGCACCTCACACCTCTGTTATTTATGTATACCAATGAAAGGGTCAGAATGGAAGGTGACACACTCCCTGCACCTCACACCCCTGTTATTTATGTATACCAATGAAAGGGTCAGAACTGAAGTTGATGCACTCCCTGTATCTCACACACCTGTTGTTTATGTATACTAATGAAAGGCTTAGAATGGAAGGTGATTAACACCCTGAACCTCATAACCCTGTTATTTATGTATACCAATGAAAATGTCAGAATGGAGGGTGATGCACTCCCTGTACTTCATGCCCCTGTTATTTATGTATACCAATGAAAGGGTCAGAATGGAAGTTAATGCACTTCCTGTACCTCACACCCCTGTTATTTATGTATACCAGTGAAAGGATCAGAATGGAAGGTGATGCACTCCCTGTACCTCACACCCCTGTTATTTATGTATGCCAATGAAAATGTCAAAATGGAAGGTGATGCACTCCCTGTACTTCACGCCCCTGTTATTTATGTATACCAATGAAAGGGTCAGAATGGAAGTTAATGCACTTCCTGTACCTCACACCCCTGTTATTTATGTATACCAATGAAAGGGTCAGAATGAAAGGTGATGCACTCCCTGTACCTCACACTCTTGTTATTTAAGTATACCAATGAATGGGACAGAATGGAAGTGATATACTCCCTGTACCTCAAACCCCTGGTATTTATGCATACCAACGAAAGGGCCAGAATGGAAGGTGATGCACTCCCTGCACCTCACACCCCTGTTATTTATGTAAAACAATGAAAGGGTCAGAATGGAAGGTGATGCAACCCTGCACCTCACACCCCTGTTATTTATGTATACCAACAAAATGGTAATATGGGAAGGTGATGCACTCCCTGTACCTCACACCCCTGTTATTTATGTGTACCAATGAAACGGTCAGAATGTAAGGCGATGTACTCCCTGTACCTCACACCCCCTGTTATTTATGTATACCAATGAAAAGGTCCGAATGGAAAGTGATGCACTCCCTGTATATCACACCCCTGTTATTTATGTATACCAATGAAAGGGTCAGAATGGAAGGCGATGCACTCCCTGTACCTCACACCCCTGTTATTTATGTATACCAATGAAAGGGTCAGAATGGAAGGTGATGCACACCCTGTACCTCACACCCCTGTTATTTATGTATACCAATGAAAGGGTCAGAATGGAAGGTGATGCGCACCCTGTACCTCACACCCCTGTTATTTATGTATACCAATGAAAGGATCAGAATGGACGGTGATGTACTCCCTGAACCTCACACCCCTGTTATTTATGTATATTAATAAAAGGGTCAGAATGGAAGGTGATGCACTCCCTTTACCTCACACCCCTGTTACTTATGCATACGATTGAAAGAGTCAGGATGAAAGTTGATGCACTCCCTGTACCTTACACCCCTCCCCTGATATTTATGTACTACAAAGAAAGGGTCAGAATGGAAGGTGATGCACTCCCTGTACCTCACACACCTGTTATTTATGTATACCAGTGAAAGGGTCAGAATGGAAGGTGATGCACCCCTGCACCTCACAACCCTGTTTTTTATCTATACCAATGAAAGCGCCAGAATGGAAGTTGATGCACTCCCTATACTTCACACCCATGTTATTTATCTGTACCAATGAAAGGGTCAGAATAGATGTTGATGCAGTCCCTGTACCTCACACCACTGTTATTTATGTATACCAATGAAATGGTCCAAATGGAGGTGATGCAAACCCTGTACCTCACACCCCTGTTATTTATGTCTACCAATGAAAGGGTCAGAATGAAAGGTGATGCACCCCTGCACCTCACAACCCTTTTTTTTATGTATACCAATGAAAGCTCCAGAACGGACACTGATGCACTCCCTGTACCTCACACCCCTGTTATTTATGTACACCAATGAAAGGGTCAGAATGAAAGGTGATGCACACCTTATACCTCACACCCCTATTATTTATATATACCAATGAAAGTGTCAGAATGGAAGGTGACGCACTCCCTGTACCTTACACCCCCGTTATTTATGTATACTAATAAAAGGGTCAGAATGGAAGGTGATGTACTCCATTTACCTCACACCCCTGTTATTTATGTATACCAATGAAAGGGTCAGAATGGAAGGTGATGCACTCCTTTTACCTCACACCCCTGTTATTTACGTATACCAATGAAAGGTTCAGAATAGAAGGTGATGCACTCTCTGTATCTCACACCTCTGTTATTTATGTATAGAAATGAAAGGGTCAGAATGAAAGGTGATGCACTCCCTGCACCTCACACCCCTGTTATTTATGTATACCAATGAAAGGGTCAGAATGAAAGGTGATGCACTCCCTGTACCTCACACTCTTGTTATTTAAGTATACCAATGAATGGGACAGAATGGAAGTGATATACTCCCTGTAACTCAAACCCCTGGTATTTATGCATACCAACGAAAGGGCCAGAATGGAAGGTGATGCACTCCCTGCACCTCACACCCCTGTTATTTATGTATAACAATGAAAGGGTCAGAATGGAAGGTGATGCAACCCTGCACCTCACACCCCTGTTATTTATGTATACCAACAAAATGGTAATATAGGAAGGTGATGCACTCCCTGTACCTCACACCCCTGTTATTTATGTGTACCAATGAAACGGTCAGAATGTAAGGTGATGTACTCCCTGTACCTCACACCCCCTGTTATTTATGTATACTAATGAAAAGGTCCGAATGGAAAGTGATGCACTCCCTGTATATCACACCCCTGTTATTTATGTATACCAATGTAAGGGTTAGAATGGAAGTTGACGCACACCCTGTACCTCACACCCCTGTTATTTATGAATACCAATGAAAGGGTCAGAATGGAAGGTGATGCACACCCTGTACCTCTCACCCCAGTTATTTATGTATACCAATGAAAGGATCAGAATGGACGGTGATGTACTCCCTGAACCTCACACCCCTGTTATTTATGTATATTAATAAAAGGGTCAGAATGGAAGGTGATGCACTCCCTGTACCTCACACACCTGTTATTTATGTATACCAGTGAAAGGGTCAGAATGGAAGGTGATGCACCCCTGCACCTCACAACCCTGTTTTTTATGTATACCAATGAAAGCGCCAGAATGGAAGTTGATGCACTCCCTGTACCTCAGACCCCTGTTATTTATGTATACCAATGAAAGGGTCAGAATGGAAGGTGATGCACTTCTTTTACCTCACACCCCTGTTATTTACATATACCAATGAAAGAGTCAGAATGAAAGTTGATGCACTCCCTGTACCTCACACCCCTGATATTTATGTATTCCAATGAAAGGGTCAGAATGGAATGTGATGCACTCCCTGTACCTCACACACCTGTTATTTATGTATACCAGTGAAAGAGTGAGAATGGAAGGTGATACACCCCTGCAACTCACAACCCTGCTATTTATGTATGCCAATGAAAGCATCATAATGGAAGTTGATGTACTCCCTGTACCTCACACCCCTGTTCTTTATGTATACCTGTACCTCACACCCCTGTTATTTATATATGCCAATGAAAGTGTCAGAATGGAAGGTGATATACTCCCTGTACCTTACACCCCTGTTATTACTCTATACTAATAAAAGGGTCAGAATGGAAGATGATGCACTCCCTGTACCTCACACCTGTGTTATTTATGTATACCAATGAAAGGGTCAGAATGGATGGTGATGCACTCCCTGCACCTCACACCTCTGTTATTTATGTATACCAGTGAAAGGGTCAGAATGGAAGGTGATGCATCCCTGCACCTCACAACCCTGTTTTTTATGTATACCAATGAAAGCGCCAGAATGGAAGTTGATGCACTCCCTGTACCTCAGACCCCTGTTATTTATGTATACCAATGAAAGGGTCAGAATGGAAGGTGATGCACTTCTTTTACCTCACACCCCTGTTATTTACATATACCAATGAAAGAGTCAGAATGAAAGTTGATGCACTCCCTGTACCTCACACCCCTGATATTTATGTATTCCAATGAAAGGGTCAGAATGGAATGTGATGCACTCCCTGTACCTCACACACCTGTTATTTATGTATACCAGTGAAAGAGTGAGAATGGAAGGTGATACACCCCTGCAACTCACAACCCTGCTATTTATGTATGCCAATGAAAGCATCATAATGGAAGTTGATGTACTCCCTGTACCTCACACCCCTGTTCTTTATGTATACCTGTACCTCACACCCCTGTTATTTATATATGCCAATGAAAGTGTCAGAATGGAAGGTGATATACTCCCTGTACCTTACATCCCTGTTATTTCTCTATACTAATAAAAGGGTCAGAATGGAAGATGATGCACTCCCTGTACCTCACACCTGTGTTATTTATGTATACCAATGAAAGGGTCAGAATGGATGGTGATGCACTCCCTGCACCTCACACCTCTGTTATTTATGTATACCAATGAAAGGGTCAGAATGGAAGGTGATGCAGTACCTGTACCTCACACCCCTGTTATTTATGTATACCAATGAAATGGTCAGAATGTAGGGTGATGCACACCCTGTACCTCACACTCCTTTTATTTATGTATACCAATGAAATGGGCTGAATGAAAGGTGATGCACTCCATGCACCTCAGACCCTTGTTATTTATTTGTACCAATGAAAGGGTCAGAATGGAGGGTGATGCACTCCCTGTACCTTACACCTCTGTTATTTATGTATACTAATAAAAGGGTCAGAATGGAAGGTGATGTACTCCATTTACCTCACACCCCTGTTATTTACGTATACCAATGAAAGGGTCAAAATGGAAGGTGATGCACTCCTTTTACCTCACACCCCTGTTATTTATGTATACCAATGAAAGGGTCAGAATGGAAGGTGATGCAGTACCTGTACCTCACACCCCTGTTATTTATGTATACTAATAAAAGGGTCAGAATGGAAGGTGATGTACTCCATTTACCTCACACCCCTGTTATTTACGTATACCAATGAAAGGGTCAGAATGGAAGGTGATGCACTCCTTTTACCTCACACCCCTGTTATTTATGTATACCAATGAAAGGGTCAGAATAGAAGGTGATGCACTCTCTGTATCTCACACCTCTGTTATTTATGTATAGAAATGAAAGGGTCAGAATGAAAGGTGATGCACTCCCTGCACCTCACACCCCTGTTATTTATGTATACCAATGAAAGAGTCAGAATGAAAGTTGATGCACTCCCTGTACCTCACACCCCTGATATTTATGTATTCCAATGAAAGGGTCAGAATGGAAGGTGATGCATTCCCTTTACCTCACACCCCTGTTATTTATGTATACCAATGAAAGGGTCAGAATGGAAGGTGATGCACTCCCTGCACCTCACACCCCTGTTATTTATGTTTACCAATGAAAGGGTCAGAATGGAAGGTGATGCAGTACCTGTACCTCACATCCCTGTTATTTATGTATACCAATGAAATGGTCAGAATGTAAGGTGATGCACACCCTGTACCTCACACCCCTTTTGTTTATGTATACCAATGAAAGGGTCTGAATGAAAGGTGATGCACTCCCCTGCACCTCACACCCCTGTTATTTATTTATACCAATGAAAGGGTCATAATGGAAGGTGATGCACACCCTGTACTTCACACCTCTGTTATTTATTTGTACCAATGAAATGGTCAAAATGGTAGGTAATGCACTCCCTGTACTTCACCCCCTGTTATTTATATATACCAATGAAAGGGTCAGAATGAAAAGTGATGTATTCCCTGTAACTCACACCCCTGTTATTTAAGCATTCCAATGAAAGGGTCAGAATGGAAGCTGATGCATTCCCTGTACCTCACACCTATGTTATTTATGTATATCAATGAAAGGGTCATAATTTAAGTTGATGCACTCCCTGTACCTCACACCCCTGTTATTTATGTATACCAATGAAAGATCAGAACGGACGGTGATGCACACCCTGTACCTCACATCCCGGGTTTTTTTGTACACCAATGAAAGGGTCAGAATGGAAGGTGATACCCTCCCTGTACCTCACACCCCTGTTATTCATGTACACCAATGAAAGGGTCAGAATGGATGTTTATGCACTCCCTGTACCTCACACCCCCGTCATTTAAGTATACCAATGAAAGTGTCCCAATGGAAGGTGATGCACTCCCTCTACCTCAAACCCATGTTATTTATGTATACCAATGAAATGGTCAGAATGGAAAGTGATGCACCCCTGCACCTCGCACCCTTGTTATTTATATATTCCAATGAAAGAGTCAGAATGGAAGGTGTTGCACTCCCTGTACCTCACACCCCTGTTATTTATGTACACCAATAAAAGGGTCAGAATGGAAGGTGATGCACTCCCTGTACCTCACACCCCTGTTAGTTATGTATACCAATGAAAGGGTCAGAATGGGAGGGGATGCACCCCCTGTACCTCACACCCCTGTTGTTTATGTATACCAATGAATGGGTCTGAATGGAAAGTGATGCACTCCCTGTACCTCACACCCCTGTTATTTATGTATACCAGTGAAAGGGTCAGAATGGAAAATGATGCACTCCCTGCACCTCACACCCCTGTCATTTATATATATTGATGAAAGGGTCAGAATGGAAGGTGATGTACTCCCTGTACCTCACACCCCTGTTATTTATCTATACTAACAAAGGGTCATAATGGAACGTGTTGCACCACTGCACCTCATACCCTTGTTATTCATGTATACCAACGAAAGGGTAA
Organism: Protopterus annectens; assembly: GCF_019279795.1. Taxonomy (NCBI): domain Eukaryota; kingdom Metazoa; phylum Chordata; order Ceratodontiformes; family Protopteridae; genus Protopterus; species Protopterus annectens. The sequence goes on along the minus strand of NC_056747.1, from coordinate 422,146,877 downwards.
GAATGGAAGCTGATGCACTCCCTGTACCTCACACTAATGTTATTAATGTACACCAATGAAAGGGTTAGAATGGAAGTTGGTACACTCCCTGTACCTCACACCCCTGTTATTTATGTATACCAATGAAAGGGTCAGAATGGAAGGTGATGCACTCCCTGTACCTCACACCCATGTTATTTATCTATACCAATGAAAGGGTCAGAATGGAAGTTGATGCAGTCCCTGTACCTCACACCCCTATTATTTATGTATACCAATGAAATGGTCCAAATGGAGGTGATGCACTCCTTGTACCTCACACCACTGTTATTTATGTATACCAATGAAAGGGTCTGAAGGGAAGGTGATGCACACTCTGCAACTCACACCCCTGTTATTTATGTATACCAATGAAAGGGTCAGAATGGAAGGTGATGCACTCCCTGTACCTCACACCCCTGTTATTTATGTATACCAATGAAAGGGTCAGAACTGAAGTTGATACACTCCCTGTACCTCACACCCTTGTTATTTATTCATACCAATGAAAGGGATCGAATGAAAGGTGATGCACTCCCTGTACCTCATGCTCCTGTTATTTATATATACCAATGAAAGGGTCAGAATGAAATGTGATGCACTCCCTGTACCTCACACCCCTGTTATTTATGTATACCAATGAAATGGTCAGAATGGCAGGTAATGTACTCCCTGTACCTCACACCCCTGTTATTCTTGTATACCAATGAAAGGGTCAGAATGGAAGGTGATGTACTCCCTGAACCTCACACCCCTGTTATTTATGTATACCATGAAAGGGTCAGAATAGAAGGTGATGCACTCCTTTTACCACACACCCCTGTTATTTATGTATACCAATGAAAGGGTCAGAATGAAAGTTGATGCACTCCCTGTGCCTCACACCCGTGTTATTTATGCATACCAATTAAAGAGTCAGAATGGAAGTTGATGCACTCCCTGTACCTCACACCCCTGTTATTTATGTATACTAATGAAAGGTTCAGAATGGGAGGTGATGCACTACTTGTACCTCACACCCATGTTATTTATCTATACCAATGAAAGCGTCAGAATGGAAGTTGATGCAGTCCCTGTACCTCACACCCCTGTTATTTTTATATACCAATGAAATGGTCCAAATGGACGTGATGCACTCCCTGTATCTCACACCCCTGTTATTTATGTATACCAATGAAAGGGTCCGAAGGGAAGGTGATGCACACTCTGCAACTCACACCCCTGTTATTTATGTATACCAATGAAAGGGTCAGAATGGAATGTGATGCACTCCCTGTACCTCACACCCCTGTTATTTATGTATTCCAATGAAAGGGTCAGAATTGAAGGTGATGCACTCCCTGTACCTCACACCCTTGCTATTTATTTATACCACTGAAAGGGACCGAATGAAAGGTGATGCACTCCCTGTACCTCACACCCCTGTTATTTATGTATACCAATGAAAGGGTCAGAATGAAAGGTGATGAACTCCCTGTACTTCACACCCCTGTTATTTATGTATAGCAATGAAAGGGTCAAAATGGAAAGTGATGTACTCCCTGTACCTCACACCCCTGTTATTTATGTATACCAATGAAAGGGTCAGAATGGAGGGTGATGCACTCCCTGTGCCTCACACCCCTGTTATTTATGTATACCAATGATATGGTCAGAATGGAAGGTAATGTACTCCCTGTAACACACACCCCTGTTATTCATGTATACCAATAAAAGGGTCAGAATGGAGGGTGATGCACTCCCTGAACCTCACACCCCCCCGTTATTTATGTATACCAATGAAAGGGTCATAATTAAAGGTGATGCACTCCCTGTACCTCACACCCCTGTTATTTATGCATACCAATGAAAGATTCAGAATGGAAGTTGATGCAGTCCCTGTACCTCACACCCCTGTTATTTATGTATACCAATGAAAGGGTCAGAATGGAAGGTGATGCACTCCTTTTACCACACACCCCTGTTATTTATGTACACCAATGAAAGGGTCGGAATGGAAGGGGATGCACTCCCTGTGTCTCACACCTCTTTTATTTATGTATAGCAATCAAAGGGTCAGAATGAAAGGTGATGCACTCCCTTTACCTCACACCCCTGTTATTTATACATACGATTGAAAGAGTCAGAATGAAAGATGATGCACTCCCTGTACCTTACACCCCTGATATTTATGTATTACAATGAAAGGGCCAGAATGGAAGGTGTTGCACTCCCTGTCCCTCACACACCTGTTATTTATGTATACCAGTGAAAGGGTCAGAATGGAAGGTGATGCACCCCTGCACCTCACACCCCTGTTATTTATCTATACCAATGAAAGGGTCAGAATGAAAGGTGGTGAACTCCCTGTACTTCACACCCCTGTTATTTATGTATAGCAATGAAAGGGTCAGAATGGAAGGTGATGCACTCCTTTTACCTCACACCCCTGTTATTTATGTATACCAATGAAATGGTCAGAATGGAAGGGGATGCACTCCCTGTACCTCACACCCCTGTTATTTATGCATACCAATGAAAGAGTCAGAATGGAAGTTGATGCACTCCCTGTACCTCACACCCCTGTTATTTATGTATACCAATGAAAGAGTCAGAATGGAAGTTGATGCACTCCCTGTAACTCACACCCCTGTTATTTATGTATACCAATGAAAGGGTCAGAATGGAAGGTGATGCACTCCTTTTACCTCACACCCCTGTTATTTATGTATACCAATGAAAGGGTCAGAATGGAAGGGGATGCACTCCCTGTATCTCACACCTCTTTTATTTATGTATAGCAATGAAAGGGTCAGAATGAAAGGTGATGCACTCACACCCCTTTAATTTATACATACAATTGAAAGAGTCAGAATGAAAGTTGATACACTCCCTGTACCTTACACCCCTGATATTTATGTATTACAATGAAAGGGCCAGAATGGAAGGTGATGCACTCCCTGTACCTCACACACTTGTTATTTATGTATACCAGTGAAAGGGTCAGAATGGAAGGTGATGCACCCCTGCACCTCACAACCCTGTTTTTTATGTATACCAATGAAAGCGCCAGAATGCAAGTGGATGCACACCTTATACCTCACACCCCTGTTATTTATATATACCAATGAAAGGGTCAGAATGGAAGGTGATGCACTCTCTGTATCTCACACCTCTGTTATTTAGTTATACCAATGAAAGGGTCAGAATGAAAGTTGATGTACTCCCTGTACCTCACACCCCTGATATTTATGTATTCCAATGAAAGGGTCAGAATGGAAGGTGATGCACTCCCTGTACCTCACACCCCTGTTATTTATGTATACCTGTACCTCACACCCCTATTATTTATATATGCCAATGAAAGTGTCAGAATGGAATGTGATGTACTCCCTGTACCTAACACCCCTGTTATTTCTGTATACTAATAAAAGGGTCAGAATGGAAGGTGATGCACTCCCTGTACCCCAGACCCCTGTTATTAATGTATACCAATAAAAGGGTCAGAATGTAAGGTGATGCATTCTCTTTACCTCACACCCTGTTATTTATGAATACCAATGAAAGGGTCAGAATGGAAGTTGATGCACTCCCTGTACCTCACACCCGTGTTATTTATGTATACCAATGAAAGGGTCAGAATGGAAGGTGATGCATACCCTGTAACTCAGAATATTGTTATTTATCTATACCAATGAAAGGGTCAGAATGGAAGGTGATGCACTCCCTGCACCTCACACCTCTGTTATTTATGTACACCAATGAAAGGGTCAGAATGGAAGTTGATGCACTCCCTGTACCTCACACCCCTGTTATTTATGTATACCAATGAAAGGGTCAGAATGGAAGGTGATGCACTCCCTGTACATCACACCCCTGTTATTTATGTATACCAATGAAATGGTCAGAATGGAAGGTGATGCACACCCTTTACCTTACACCCCTGTTATTTATTTGTACCAATGAAAGGGTCAGAATGGATGGTGATGCACTCCATGTACCTCACACCCCTGTTATTTATGTATACCAATGAAAGGGTCAGAATGAAAGCTGATGCAGTCCCTGTACCTCACACCCCTGTTATTTTTATATACCAATGAAATGGTCCAAATGGAGGTGATGCACTCCCTGTACCTCACACCCGTTATTTATGTATACCAATGAAAGGGTCCGAAGGGAAGGTGATGCACACTCTGCAACTCACACCCCTGTTATTTATGTATACCAATGAAAGGGTCAGAATGGAAGGTGATGCACTCCCTGTACCACACACCCTTGTTATTTATGGATACCAGGGAAAGGGTCAGAATTAAAGTTGATGCACTCCCTGTACCTCACACCCTTGCTATTTATTTATACCAATGAAAAGGACCGAATGAAAGGTGATGCACTCCCTGTACCTCACACCCCTGTTATTTATGTATACCTGTACCTCACACCCCTGTTATTAATGTATACCAATGAAAGGGTCAGAATGAAAGGTGATGAACTCCTTATACCTCACAACCCTGTTATTTAAATATGCCAATGAAAGTGTCAGAATGGAATGTGATGTACTCCCTGTACCTTACACCCCTGTTATTTCTGTATACTAATAAAAGGGTCTGAATGTAAGGTGATGCACTCCCTGTATCCCAGACCCCTGTTATTAATGTATACTAATAAAAGGGTCAGAATGTAAGGTGATGCATTCCCTTTACCTCACACCCTGTTATTTATGTATACCAATGAAAGGGTCAGAATGGAAGTTGATGCACTCCCTGTACCTCACACCCGTGTTATTTATGTATACCAATGAAAGGGTCAGAATGGAAGGTGATGCATACCCTGTAACTCAGACTAATGTTATTTATCTATACCAATGAAAGGGTCAGAATGGAAGGTGATGCACTCCCTGCACCTCACACCTCTGTTATTTATGTATACCAATGAAAGGGTCAGAATGGAAGTTGATGCACTCCCTGTACCTCACACCCCTGTTATTTATGTATACCAATGAAATGGTCAGAATGGATGGTGATGCACACCCTTTACTTTACACCCCTGTTATTTTTTTGTACCAAGGAAAGGGTCAGAATGGATGGTGATGCACTCCATGTACCTCACACCTCTGTTATGTATGTATACCAATGAAAGGGTTAGAATGGAAGGTTATGCACTCCCTGTACTTCACCCCCTGTTATTTATGTATACCAATGAAAGGGTCAGAATGAAAGTTGATGCAGTCCCTGTACCTCACACCCCTGTTATTTTTATATACCAATGAAATGGTCCAAATGGAGGTGATGCACTCCTTGTACCTCACACCCCTGTTATTTATGTATACCAATGAAAGGGTCCGAAGGGAAGGTGATGCACACTCTGCAACTCACACCCCTGTTATTTATGTATACAAATGAAAGGGTCAGAATGGAAGGTGATGCACTCCCTGTACCTTACACCCCTGTTATTTATGTATACCAATGAAAGGGTCAGAATTGAAGTTGATGCACTCCCTGTACCTCACACCTTTGCTATTTATTTATACCAATGAAAAGGACCGAATGAAAGGTGATGCACTCCCTGTACCTCACACCCCTGTTATTTATGTATACCAATGAAAGGGTCGGAATGAAAGGTGATGCACTGCCTGTACCTCACACCCCTGCTATTTATGTATACCAATGAAAGGGTCAGAATGAAAGGTGATGCACTTCCTTTACCTCACACCCATGTTATTTATGTATACCAATGAAAGGGTCAGAATGGAAGGTGATGCACTCCCTGTACCTCACACCCCTGTTATTTATGTATATCAATGATATGGTCAGCATGGAAGGAATGTACTCCCTGAACCTCACACCCCTGTTATTTATGTATACCAATGAAAGGGTCATAATTAAAGGTGATACACTCCCTGTACCTCACACCCCTGTTATTTATGTATACCAATGAAAGGGTCAGAATGGAAGGTGATGTACTCCGTTTACCTCACACACCTGTTATTTATGTATACCAATGAAAGGGTCAGAATGGAAGGTGATGCACTCCTTTTACCACATGCCCCTGTTATTTATGTATACCAATGAATGAGTCAGAATGAAAGTTGATGCACTCCCTGTACCTCACACCCCTGTTATTTATGTATACAAATGAAAGGGTCAGAATGGAAGGTGATGCACTCCTTTTACCTCACACACCTGTTATTTATGTGTACCAATGAAAGGGTCAGAGTGGAACATGATGCACACCCTGTACCTCACACCTATGTTTTTTATGTATACCAATGAAAGGGTCAGAATGGAAGGTGATGCACTCCCTGTACCTCACACCTATGTTATTTATGTATACCAATGAAAGGGTTAGAATGGAAGTTGATGCACTCCTTGTACCTCACACCCCTGTTATTTATGCATACCAATGAAAGGGTCAGAATGGAAGGTGATGCAGTACCTGTACCTCACACCCCTGTTATTTATGTATACCAATGAAAGGGTCAGAGTGGAAGGTGATGCACACCCTGTAGCTCACACCCCTGTTATGTATGCATTCCAATGAAAGGGTCAGAATGGAAGGTGATGCACTCCCTGTACCTCACACCTATGTTATTTATGTATACCAATGAAAGGGTCAGAATGGAAGTTGATGCACTCCTTGTACCTCACACCCCTGTTATTTATGTATACCAATGAAAGGGTCAGAATGGAAGGTGATGCAGTACCTGTACCTCACACCCCTGTTATTTATGTATACCAATGGAAGGGTCAGAGTGGAAGGTGATGCACTCCCTGTACCTCACACCCCTGTTATTTATGTATACCAATGAAAGGGTCAGAATGGAAGGTGATGCAGTACCTGTACCTCACACCCCTGTTATTTATGTATGCCAATGAAATGGTCAGAATGGAAGTTGATGCACTTCCTGTACCTCACACCCGTGTTATTTATGTATGCCAAAGAAAGGGTCAGAATGGAAGGGATGCACACCCTGTACCTCACACCCCTGTTATTTATGTATACCAATGAAAGGGTATGAATGGAAGGTGATGCACTCCTTGTACTTCTCACCCCTGTTATTTATGTATACCAATGAAAGGGTCAGAATGGAAGGTGATGCACTCCCTGTACCTCACACGCCTGCTATTTATGTGTATCAAAGAAAGGGTCAGAATGGAGGGGATGCACACCCTGTACATCACACCCCTGTTATTTATGTGTACCAAAGAAAGGGTCAGAATGGAGGGGATGCACACCCTGTACCTCACACCCCTGTTATTTATGTATACCAATGAAAGGGTCAGAATGGAAGGTGATGCACACCCTGTACCTCACACTCCTGTTATTTATGTATACCAATGAAAGGGTCAGAATGGAAGGTGATGCACACCCTGCACCTCACACCCTTTTATTTATGTATACCAATGAAAGGGTCAGAATGGAAGGGGATGCTCTCCCTATACCTCACACCCTTGTAATTTATGTATGCCAATGAAAGGGTTAAAATGGAAGTTGACACACTCCCTGTAACTCACATCCCTGTTTTTTATGTATACCAATGAAAGGGTCAGAATGGAAGGTGATGCACTCCCTGTACTTCACACCCCTGTTATTTATGTACATCAATGAAAGGGTTAGAATGGAAGGTGATGCCCTCACTGTACCTCACACCCTTACTATTTATGTATACCAATAAAAGGGTCAGAATGGAAGGTGATGCACTCCCTGTACTTTACACCCATTATTTATGTATACCAATGAAAGGGTCAGAATGGAAGTTGATGCACTCCCTGTACCACACACCCCTGTTATTTATGTATACCAATGAAAGGGTCAGAATGGAAGGTAATGCACTCCCTGTACCTCTCACCCCAGTTATTTATGTATACCAATGATAGGGTCATAATGGAAGGTGATGCACACTCTGTACCTCACACCCCTGTTATTTATGTATAACAATAAAGGGCCAAAATGGAAGGTGAGGCACTCCCTGCACCTCACACCCCTGTTATTTATGTATACCAATAAAAGGTTCAGAATGGAAGGTGATGCACTCCATGTGCTTCAAACCCCTGTTATTTATGTATACCAAGGAAAGGGTCAGAATGGAAGGTAATGCACTCCCTGTACCTCTCACCCCAGTTATTTATGTATACCAATGAAAGAGTCAGAATGGAAGGTAATGCACTCCCTGTACCTCTCACCCCAGTTATTTATGTATACCAATGATAGGGTCAGAATGGAAGGTGTTGCACTCTCTGTATCTCACACCCCTGTTATTTATGTATAACAATGTAAGGGTCAGAATGGAAGTTGATGCACTCCCTGTACCTCACACCCCTGATATTTATGTATACCAATGAAAAGGTCCGAAGGGAAGGTGATGCACACTCTGCAACTCACACCCCTGTTATTTATGTATACCAATGAAATGGTCAGAATGGAAGGTGATGCACTCCCTGTACCTCACACCCCTGTTATTTATGTATACCAATGAAAGGGTCAGAACTGAAGTTAATACACTCCCTGTACCTCACACCCTTGTTATTTATTCATACCAATGAAAGGGACCGAATGAAAGGTGATGCACTCCCTGTACCTCACGCTCCTGTTGTTTATATATACCAATGAAAGGGTCAGAATGAAAGTTGATGCACTCCCTGTACCTCACACCCCTGTTATTTATGTATAGCAATGAAAGGGTCAGAATGGAAAGTGATGTACTTCCTGTACCTCACACCCCTGTTATTTATGTATACCAATAAAATGGTCAGAATGGAAGGTAATGTACTCCCTGTACCTCACACCCCTGTTATTCATGTATACCAATGAAAGGGTCAGAATGGAAGGTGATGTACTCCCTGCACCTCATACCCCTCTTGTTTATGCATACTAATGAAAGAGTCAGAATGGAAGTTGATGCAGTCCCTGTACCTCACACCCCTGTTATTTATCTATACCAATGAAAGGGTCAGAAAGGAAGGTGATATACTCCCTTTTCCTCACACCCCTGTTATTTATGTATACCAATGAAAGGGTCAGAATAGAAGGTGATGCACTCCTTTTACCACACACCCCTGTTATTTATGTATACCAATGAAAGGGTCAGAATAAAAGTTGATGCACTCCCTGTACCTCACACCCCTGTTATTTATGCATACCAATGAAAGGTTCAGAATGGAAGGTGATGCACTCCCTGTACCTCACACCCATGTTATTTATCTATACCAATGAAAGGGTCAGAATGGAAGTTGATGCAGTTCCTGTACCTCACACCCCTGTTATTTTTATATACCAATGAAATGGCCCAAATGGAAGTGATGCACTCCCTGTATCTCACACCCCTGTTATTTATGTATACCAATGAAAGGGTCCGAAGGGAAGGTGATGCACACTCTGCAACTCACACCCATGTTATTTATCTATACCAATGAAAGGGTCAGAATGGAATGTGATGAACTCCCTGTACATCACACCCCTGTTATTTATGTATACCAATTAAAGGGTCAGAATGAAAGGTGATGAACTCCCTGTACCTCACACCCCTGTTATTTATGTATACCAATGATACGGTCATAATGGAAGGTAATGTACTCCCTGTACCTCACACCCCTGTTATTCATGTATACCGATAAAAGGGACAGAATGGAAGGTGATGCACTCCTTTTACCTCACACCCCTGTTATTTATGTATACCAATGAAAGGGTCATAATTAAAGGTGATGCAGTCCCTGTACCTCACACCCCTGTTATTTATGTATACCAATGAAAGGGTCAGAATGGAAGGTGATGCACTCCTTTTACCTCACACCCCTGTTATTTATGTATACCAATGAAATGGTCAGAATGGAAGGGGATGCACTCCCTGTACCTCACACCCCTGTTATTTATGCATACCAATGAAAGAGTCAGAATGGAAGTTGATGCACTCCCTGTACCTCACACCCCTGTTATTTATGTATACCAATGAAAGAGTCAGAATGGAAGTTGATGCACTCCCTGTAACTCACACCCCTGTTATTTATGTATACCAATGAAAGGGTCAGAATGGAAGGTGATGCACTCCTTTTACCTCACACCCCTGTTATTTATGTATACCAATGAAAGGGTCAGAATGGAAGGGGATGCACTCCCTGTATCTCACACCTCTTTTATTTATGTATAGCAATGAAAGGGTCAGAATGAAAGGTGATGCACTCACACCCCTTTAATTTATACATACAATTGAAAGAGTCAGAATGAAAGTTGATACACTCCCTGTACCTTACACCCCTGATATTTATGTATTACAATGAAAGGGCCAGAATGGAAGGTGATGCACTCCCTGTACCTCACACCCCTGTTATTTATGTATACCAATGAAAGGGTCAGAATGGAAGGTGATGCACTCCCTGTACCTCACACACTTGTTATTTATGTATACCAGTGAAAGGGTCAGAATGGAAGGTGATGCACCCCTGCACCTCACAACCCTGTTTTTTATGTATGCCAATGAAAGCGCCAGAATGCAAGTTGATGCACACCTTATACCTCACACCCCTGTTATTTATATATACCAATGAAAGGGTCAGAATGGAAGGTGATGCACTCTCTGTATCTCACACCTCTGTTATTTAGTTATACCAATGAAAGGGTCAGAATGAAAGTTGATGTACTCCCTGTACCTCACATCCCTGATATTTATGTATTCCAATGAAAGGGTCAGAATGGAAGGTGATGCGCTCCCTGTACCTCACACCCCTGTTATTTATGTATACCTGTACCTCACACCCCCATTATTTATATATGCCAATGAAAGTGTCAGAATGGAATGTGATGTACTCCCTGTACCTAACACCCCTGTTATTTCTGTATACTAATAAAAGGGTCAGAATGGAAGGTGATGCCCTCCCTGTACCCCAGATCCCTGTTATTAATGTATACCAATAAAAGGGTCAGAATGTAAGGTGATGCATTCTCTTTACCTCACACCCTGTTATTTATGTATACCAATGAAAGGGTCAGAATGGAAGTTGATGCACTCCCTGTACCTCACACTAATGTTATTTATGTACACCAATGAAAGGGTCAGAATGGAAGGTGATGTACTCCCTGCACCTCACACCTCTGTTATTTATGTATACCAATGAAAGGGTCAGAATGGAAGGTGATGCACTCCCTGTACCTCACACCCCTGTTATTTATGTATACCAATGAAATGGTCAGAATGGAAGGTGATGCACACCCTTTACTTTACACCCCTGTTATTTGTTTGTACCAATGAAAGGGTCAGAATGGATGGTGATGCACTCCATGTACCTCACACCTCTGTTATGTATGTATACCAATGAAAGGGTTAGAATGGAAGGTAATGCACTCCCTGTACTTCACCCCCTGTTATTTATGTATACCAATGAAAGGGTCAGAATGAAAGCTGATGCAGTCCCTGTACCTCACACCCCTGTTATTTTTATATACCAATGAAATGGTCCAAATGGAGGTGATGCACTCCCTGTACCTCACACCCCTGTTATTTATGTATACCAATGAAAGGGTCCGAAGGGAAGGTGATGCACACTCTGCAACTCACACCCCTGTTATTTATGTATACCAATGAAAGGGTCAGAATGGAAGGTGATGCACTCCCTGTACCACACACCCTTGTTATTTATGGATACCAGTGAAAGGGTCAGAATTGAAGTTGATGCACTCCCTGTACCTCACACCCTTGCTATTTTTTTATACCAATGAAAGGGTCAGAATGAAAGGTGATGAACTCCTTATACCTCACAACCCTGTTATTTATATATGCCAATGAAAGTGTCAGAATGGAATGTGATGTACTCCCTGTACCTTACACCCCTGTTATTTCTGTATACTAATAAAAGGGTCTGAATGGAAGGTGATGCACTCCCTGTACCCCAGACCCCTGTTATTAATGTATACCAATAAAAGGGTCAGAATGTAAGGTGATGCATTCCCTTTACCTCACACCCTGTTATTTATGTATACCAATGAAAGGGTCAGAATGGAAGTTGATGCACTCCCTGTACCTCACACCCGTGTTATTTATGTATACCAATAAAAGGGTCAGAATGGAAGGTGATGCATACCCTGTAACTCAGACTAATGTTATTTATCTATACCAATGAAAGGGTCAGAATGGAAGGTGATGCACTCCCTGCACCTCACACCTCTGTTATTTATGTATACCAATGAAAGGGTCAGAATGGAAGTTGATGCACTCCCTGTACCTCACACCCCTGTTATTTATGTATACCAATGAAATGGTCAGAATGGATGGTGATGCACACCCTTTACTTTACACCCCTGTTATTTTTTTGTACCAAGGAAAGGGTCAGAATGGATGGTGATGCACTCCATGTACCTCACACCTCTGTTATGTATGTATACCAATGAAAGGGTTAGAATGGAAGGTTATGCACTCCCTGTACTTCACCCCCTGTTATTTATGTATACCAATGAAAGGGTCAGAATGAAAGTTGATGCAGTCCCTGTACCTCACACCCCTCTTATTTTCATATACCAATGAAATGGTCCAAATGGAGGTGATGCACTCCTTGTACCTCACACCCCTGTTATTTATGTATACCAATGAAAGGGTCCGAAGGGAATGTGATGCACACTCTGCAACTCACACCCCTGTTATTTATGTATACAAATGAAAGGGTCAGAATGGAAGGTGATGCACTCCCTGTACCTCACACCCCTGTTATTTATGTATACCAATGAAATGGTCAGAATGGATGGTGATGCACACCCTTTACTTTACACCCCTGTTATTTTTTTGTACCAAGGAAAGGGTCAGAATGGATGGTGATGCACTCCATGTACCTCACACCCCTGTTATTTATGTATACCAATGAAAGGGTCAGAATGGAAGGTGATGCACTCCTTTTACCACACACCCCTGTTATTTATGTATACCAATGAAAGAGTCAGAATGAAAGTTGATGCACTCCCTGTACGTCACACCCATGTTATTTATGTATTCCAATGAAAGGGTCAGAATGAAAGGTGACGCACACCCTGTACCTCACACCCCTGTTATTTACGTATACCAATGAAAGGGTCAGAATGGAAGGTGATGCACTCCCTGTACCTCACACCCCTGTTATTTATGTATACCAATGAAAGGGTCAGAATGGAAGGTGATGCACTCCCTGTACCTCACACCCCTGTTATTTATGTATATCAATGAAAGGGTCAGAATGGAAGTTGATGCACTCCCTGTACCTCACACCCCTGTTATTTATGTATACCAATGAAAGGGTCAGAATGGAAGGTGATGCACTCCCTGTACCTCACACCCCTGTTATTTATGTATACCAATGAAAGGGTCAGAATGGAAGGTGATGCACTCCCTGTACCTCACACCCCTGTTATTTATGTATATCAATGATATGGTCAGCATGGAAGGAATGTACTCCCTGAACCTCACACCCCTGTTATTTATGTATACCAATGAAAGGGTCATAATTAAAGGTGATACACTCCCTGTACCTCACACCCCTGTTATTTATGTATACCAATGAAAGGGTCAGAATGGAAGGTGATGTACTCCGTTTACCTCACACACCTGTTATTTATGTATACCAGTGAAAGGGTCAGAATGGAAGGTGATGCACTCCTTTTACCACATTCCCCTGTTATTTATGTATACCAATGAATGAGTCAGAATGAAAGTTGATGCACTCCCTGTACCTCACACCCCTGTTATTTATGTATACAAATGAAAGGGTCAGAATGGAAGGTGATGCACTCCTTTTACCTCACACACCTGTTATTTATGTGTACCAATGAAAGGGTCAGAGTGGAACATGATGCACACCCTGTACCTCACACCTATGTTTTTTATGTATACCAATGAAAGGGTCAGAATGGAAGGTGATGCACTCCCTGTACCTCACACCTATGTTATTTATGTATACCAATGAAAGGGTTAGAATGGAAGTTGATGCACTCCTTGTACCTCACACCCCTGTTATTTATGCATACCAATGAAAGGGTCAGAATGGAAGGTGATGCAGTACCTATACCTCACACCCCTGTTATTTATGTATACCAATGAAAGGGTCAGAGTGGAAGGAGATGCACACCCTGTACCTCACACCCCTGTTATGTATGCATTCCAATGAAAGGGTCAGAATGGAAGGTGATGCACTCCCTGTACCTCACACCCCTGTTATTTATGTATACCAATGAAAGGGTCAGAGTGGAAGGTGATGCACTCCCTGTACCTCACACCCCTGTTATTTATGTATACCAATGAAAGGGTCAGAATGGAAGGTGATGCAGTACCTGTACCTCACACCCCTGTTATTTATGTATACCAATGAAATGGTCAGAATGGAAGTTGATGCACTTCCTGTACCTCACACCCGTGTTATTTATGTATGCCAAAGAAAGGGTCAGAATGGAAGGGATGCACACCCTGTACCTCACACCCCTGTTATTTATGTATACCAATGAAAGGGTATGAATGGAAGGTGATGCACTCCTTGTACTTCTCACCCCTGTTATTTATGTATACCAATGAAAGGGTCAGAATGGAAGGTGATGCACTCCCTGTACCTCACACGCCTGTTATTTATGTGTACCAAAGAAAGGGTCAGAATGGAGGGGATGCACACCCTGTACATCACACCCCTGTTATTTATGTGTACCAAAGAAAGGGTCAGAATGGAGGGGATGCACACCCTGTACCTCACACCCCTGTTATTTATGTATACCAATGAAAGGGTCAGAATGGAAGGTGATGCACACCCTGTACCTCACACTCCTGTTATTTATGTATACCAATGAAAGGGTCAGAATGGAAGGTGATGCACACCCTGCACCTCACACCCTTTTATTTATGTATACCAATGAAAGGGTCAGAATGGAAGGGGATGCTCTCCCTATACCTCACACCCCTGTAATTTATGTATGCCAATGAAAGGGTTAAAATGGAAGTTGACACACTCCCTGTAACTCACACCCCTGTTTTTTATGTATGCCAATGAAAGAGTCAGAATGGAAGGTGATGCACTCCCTGTACTTCACACCCCTGTTATTTATGTACATCAATGAAAGGGTTAGAATGGAAGGTGATGCCCTCACTGTACCTCACACCCTTACTATTTATGTATACCAATAAAAGGGTCAGAATGGAAGGTGATGCACTCCCTGTACTTCACACCCCTGTTATTTATGTACATCAATGAAAGGGTTAGAATGGAAGGTGATGCCCTCACTGTACCTCACACCCTTACTATTTATGTATACCAATGAAAGGGTCAGAATGGAAGTTGATGCACTCCCTGTACCACACACCCCTGTTATTTATGTATACCAATGAAAGGGTCAGAATGGAAGGTAATGCATTCCCTGTACCTCTCACCCCAGTTATTTATGTATACCAATGATAGGGTCATAATGGAAGGTGATGCACACTCTGTACCTCACACCCCTGTTATTTATGTATAACAATAAAGGGTCAAAATGGAAGGTGAGGCACTCCCTGCACCTCACACCCCTGTTATTTATGTATACCAATAAAAGGTTCAGAATGGAAGGTGATGCACTCCATGTACTTCAAACCCCTGTTATTTATGTATACCAAGGAAAGGGTCAGAATGGAAGGTAATGCACTCCCTGTACCTCTCACCCCAGTTATTTATGTATACCAATGATAGGGTCAGAATGGAAGGTGATGCACTCTCTGTATCTCACACCCCTGTTATTTATGTATAACAATGTAAGGGTCAGAATGGAAGTTGATGCACTCCCTGTACCTCACACACCTGTTATTTAAGTATACCAATGAAAGGGTCAGAATGGAAGGTGATGTACTCCCTGTACCTCACACCCCTGTTGTTTATGTATACCAATGAAAGGGTCAGAATGGAAGGTGATGTACTCCCTGTACCTCACACCCCTATTATTTATGTATACCAATGAAATGGTCCAAATGGAGGTGATGCACTCCCTGCATCTCACACCCCTGTTATTTATGTATACCAATGACAGGGTCAGAATGGGAGGTGATGTGATGCACTCTCTGTACCTCACACCTCTGTTATTTATGTATATCAATGTCAAGGTCATAATGCCTCAAAGTAAAAGGAGCGATTGTTTATTTACTTCACTTTTTACATGTCTCTGTAGTAGTGACCACGGAATTTCTGTATAGAAATTTCTAGGATATGAATTCTGATGCCCATGTTATGGTTTGCTAGGGGCAAATCCCCCAGCAAAAATGTATATTTATACTAAGCATGCCTACTGTTGCATAATGCTTTGTATTGAAGCATTCTTTATGCTACCTTCAGAGTTTCTGTCGCCGTGTTTAAAACGTACCATTCTGTATTTAGTTCTTTTCCACAGTATCATGCTTAAAGAATTTATCCTGCTTAGGAGTTGTAGTTTACAAGCTGTTGTGTTCTCATAATGCATACTGAGTAACAGTATTCAATGTGTCTGAATGGAAAATGGAATAACTTGCCTTAATGTATATTCCTACATCTGAACAACAAAACTTAGAGATGTTCAAAGTACATCTGACTTCTAAATTGTAAAACACTATCACTTCAGTTATTCATCAGTTGAATAATGTAAATCTGATTATGGATAACTATAAAAACTATGGGTCATAATGTGATATCTGCTATTCAAACAAGATCTTCAAAATGTGAGAGCAAACAGCTTGATGTTTTGCTTAGGTAGCACTTCAGTTTTGAATTTCGTTATGACAGTTAACTCTCAGATGTTTGTTCACAAAATATGTCTGTATGCATTGTATATATATATATATATATATATATATATATATATATATATATATATATATATATATATATATGGGTAAACACATTTCACTGAAACTCCTTTCGATGAAGCCTCATTTCACTGAAAATGAATTGCCTGAGCACAATTCATTGAAAGCTCTCTTCACTGAAAACTCATTTGACTGAAACTCAATTCATCTAAACAGGTATATGCCATGGTATCCACTGTAGTATGATCCTGGAGTTAGTATATATAGTTAGGGGGGGCACAGCCCCCCACATAGGCCATATCCCCTCACCTGTTTTAAATGTTGGAAACCATAGACATGGATTCTTACAAGTTAAATGAATAACTCTTTCCAGAAAATAATATATACCTAAACTATGTGGGGGGCTATGCCACCCACATAGCCCAATGTAGGGGGGGTGCCACTCACACCCCCCCAACTTTATGTACTAACTCCAGGATCGCACTACAGTGGGGAACAGGGCATATACCTGTTTAGACTAAATGAGTTTCAGTCAAATGTGTTTTTAGTGAAGTGAGCTTTCAGTGAACTGTGCTCAGGGAATTCATTTTCATTGAAATGAGACTTCGACGAAATGAGTTGCAGTGAAATGTGTTTTCTATCAAACAAAGTAGACCTTCTTCTTCTTCTTTCGGCTTTTCCCGATTAGGGGTCGCCACAGTGGATCACCTGTCTGCTCATGATTGGCAGTGGAGTTTTACAGTGTCGAGATGCCAGCCCGGTGCCCAACCTTCAACAGAAGGCACACACATGCATGCACTCATGCCTAGGGCCAATTTAGAGTGCCCATTCCACCTACAGCATGTCTTTGGGATGTGGGAGGAAAGCGGAGCACCCAGAGGAAACCCACGCGATCACAGGGAGGACATGCAGACTCCGCACAGAAGGCACCCCAGCCGAGGATCAAACCGGAGAACCTCTTGCTGTGAGGCAGCAATGCTAACCACTGCTCCAAACAAAGTAAAACCATAATATATATATATATATATATATATATATATACATATATATATATATATATATATATAGATATATATATATATATATATATATATATATATATATATAGATAGATATATATATATATATATATATATATATCTATCTATATATATATATATATATATATATCTATATATATATATATATATATATATATATATATATATATATATATATATATATATATATGATTTACTATCAAAATTTAGAAACACATTTGTTCAAGTAATGACTTGTGTGGAAAAAAAACATTATTTAATCAAAACAATGAAAGTGGTAATGTGAATAATTTGAAATTCGATATTATCGACATTACCCAATGTACCTTGACTTCTGCTACCCTACACCCCCTGCTTATTTTACACATATATATATATATATATATATATATATATATATATATATATATATATATATATACACACACAAACTTCTAGACTGCACTACAGTGAGGAAAAAGGTAAATTTCCCAATCCTCACTGTAGTGTGATCTCCAGTCAGAGCATTGACCTCATATGAGCAAATGCACACTGGCATTCTCTGTTGTGGATTCAAACATGTACGGATCAACGTTACAGAAACTTGGAACCATGATTTTTACCTTCCATGTTTCATGTAACTGCTGTACAACTTTTTGATGATAAACCTATATATGTATATATATATATATATATATATATATATATATATATATATATATATATATGGGTCTACTTTGTTTCTATGAAAGTACACTTTATCGAATGTCACTAAGACGACTACAATATAGCAAAGGTACAGCTCAATGAAAACTCACTTTTGTGAACCATGATTCAATGAACTGCAGTCAGAAGTTCCAGGATCATGTAGAAAAACGGGTGTAATGTTTTTGCTTTTGTTTTAAAACTTTAACGGAAGTGGAACATGTAAAGCAGTTGGGGCTTGTTCATGTAAATCTCTGTACAGTGAGGAAAAGGAAATTTACCCTTTTCCCCACTGTAGAGCAATCTCGGAGTTAGTATATATAAAATTAGCGGGGATATGGGGGGGTGCAAGGGGACTTGCCCCCTGCAAAAATGTGTTTACAGTGTGTCTGTACAGTTCATTGAAGTGTAGTTTTCGTTGAACTGCACTTTCGGTATACTGTAGTTGTCTTAGTGACATTCGGTAAAGTGTACATTCGTAGAAACAAAGTAGACCCATATATAGATATATGTATGTGTGTGTGTGTGTATCTATGTCTCTGTATCTATATATTACAGTCATATTGGTAACAGCAAGATGGACTGAATTGTCAGACAAGTGCTATATTTTAGACAGTATACTGTTTTTGTCTTGTCATTTTCTGATATGATTTCAGCAATACAGATCTTAAAATGAAATGGGACTAAACTTTGTAGAAGCATTGCAGAACAGATATCTAAGTGCTGAATGAGTTGTCAGGATGATTTGTTCAAGCAGATACCCTTGGGTGCTAAACCTGTGACATTTAAAGAGGGAAAATTACTTCCTGTGTCCAGATCCATTTGGCCTGGGAATGCGGAAATGTGAAAGAAAAAAAAAACATTAGCTTCATTCATTAGACATTATAATAAAATTCAAGATTAAAATAAAAAGCTGCCTTTTTTGTTAAACCATTGGTACAGAGAGAGAGTTCCCTCTTCTGTTTTGTTAAACCATGTTTACTTAACAAACTGGTCCCAGATGGCTGATGGTGTGTAAGAGAGGAAGCATTGAACAACTCTTGCCAGATGTTCCTCTTGTCGGAAGGGTGTAGGATTGTTTCCTGCAAGGGTATGGCTCCCACAATAGACTAGGGGTTTTAGTGCAAAGTTACGAGGAAGTACAGGTAGATTGCCCCATCGAGGATGCATGTGTGGTAGCACATACACAGTGCTGATGTTGCTGCTATCCACAATATGCAGAGGAGAGCAGGGATTAAGCATATGATATGGGGAGAACAGAACAGCCTGGATGGCACTACTGTGATACTGTTCTACTCTGCCTAGCTGTTGGGATGCAGAAAGGGCATTGAGGCATGACAGAGAGTAGACAGTATGCTGACAAAAATAAATATGAAAAAATTGTAAAAAGATTGTTAGCTAATTTGTTTAAATGTATGAAAAAAATGAAAAGAGTTAAGAAACAAATATACTGTTCTAAAACTGTAAATCCTGAAATTAACAGTATCATTGTGATTTTTCACAAATAGATGTAAATTACTTTTTCTGTTATTTTGCACACTATGATTTTGTAAGGGACATTGCTTTCTCAAGTGTCTTTACACACATATATAAATATATATATATATATATATATATATATATATATATATATATATATATATATACATATATATATATATATATATATATATATATATATATATATATCACCATATTATGCCTTTGCTTTGATTGAAATCCATCAAATATGGTTTCAGTTAATCATTTGTATAAGCACCTCTTTGTTACACATTGCATGTTCACAAACAGACCCATTTAAAGGAAACGTAAAATACGTCACCTAAATCTGTAATGAACTCTGTGGTTTAGGTTGTGCTTTGATAACTAGATGCCTTTATACTGCTTTTGGCTAGTTACAGTGTGATGTTTTTTTGCCTGTCTTTTTTAGGGGATATTTTTTCACTATAAGTCTAGAGTCATGCAATTTGAGCAGAAGTATAAATAATATTTGTGTATTGTGACGTTGGAAATTGCACATAGTTTGGCAAGGCTCTCTCTTATTTCAGCAAACATTTACAACTGTGACTAATTTTCACTGCAAATAACCTTCTCTAAAATCAACATTTGTTCTGCCATTCACTGTGGCAGTCCAGGACCAGAGAATGGTCCCCTTCTCTTCTGGTGATCTTGGAAATCTTTTTCTGTTACATTTATTGCAGTCAAGTGTACAGTTTGGTGTTAATTACATAAACTACATCTGCACACATTGCACACATCTCTTATATCTTAGAATGGTTTACTGCACTGAACTGGTATAGTGTTTATCTTGCTATGGCGTATTCCCTATGTGTCATATAAGGGAAACACAAAGGCAGTTTCATTTGATGATTTTGGGACATATCCATGATGCTAAAAATAATTCACTGAACAAATCCAGCTGCCAATTACTTTTTTTTTCAGTTAACAGAAAATGGGTTTGAAAGTGAGAATCATGTCCCTAATACAGAGGTGTTTTCTTTCTGTTACTAAGAGGAGGAAAGCATTGTTGAAAAGGAAATCACTGAATATTCTGAAGCACAATGCTTTAATTATAAATAGTATTAATAATGGATTAAGTTTGTGTATTTATTTAGTATAGTTTCAGAAGAGATGAAAGGGGGATTTTTGATGAATGTGTGTTTAGACTAAATGCAAGCTTTTCTGTTGATGCTATTGCTAAATGTTTTGGGTTTTTTTCACTGAAAAATGCTTGAATCGACAGTTTCAAACTTCTTAGAAAACCTACTGTTTCTCAATATCCAGTCAATCAGCGCACAAAACATTGTAATTAGTAGGTCATCATTGTGTCGACTGACTGGTTAGGTCACACATTAAATGCCGTGTTATAGTTAGAGAAGTGAAAAATTGTGAGTTTTATGTTTTTCTTACTTTCTCTTATTTCTCTGAATTAGTGTATACTTACAGTTCAGGAGGGTTGAGAGCGTGCCTGTATGTGGAGAGTGCAGGGGGTCTTGGCCCACTGTAAAAACATCTTTACATATTTTACAACCTTGCGATTGATGCTACTTTGACTTGTAATCTCCCATGGTTTTATTTCTTTCAGTTTGACTTAATCACATGTCAATTAAACAACACACGATTAATCATAGTAAACCTTTTTGTCTTGACATTGGCAATTGTTTGTATTTGTCATTTTTGATTGCCAAGTGATTTTTTGCATGAAAATGAGATATGGCAATTGTAATTTCTGACAAGTGCTTGTTAATTTGAATTTTGTATATATGTCAACTGTAACAACAAAGTATGTATTGTCATATGTGGAGACTATAATTTATGTATTTGATGTATTGTTTTTGTTAAATGTGGATCTTTTTTCACGAGCCTCCATTGAAAATGGGTATTCATCCCAGTCGGACTTTCCTGGTAATCAAATATAAAATAACTAAATAATAAATAAATAAATAAAATAAATTCATTTTATTTGATTCCAAGAGCTACTTTCCCTGAAATGCATTTTTTCCTGGAGAAACTTCTCAATTAACAAATGTTATGAAACTGATGATATTAATATAATTACTTATCTTGTTTAAGTTTGTTTTTTGATACTCAAGAATATATAAAGAACTCTTGCTTTGTAATTATGTATTCCCCAAAAAAAGAATTCTGCCAAAGTACTAAAAGCAATTATCATTTTATTTTATTTCCTAGTTTGCTGACACTTGTGTAGTAAGGCAAAAACAAAGTGCCCACAAATTACCACATAGGTGGTAATACATTAAGTACAGAAGAAGTCATTAGGGACCTGGGGACCCAAGTTGATAGCAATCTCTCATTTGACAACCATGTGGCCAAAGTGGTTAGAAAAACATTTTATATAGCCCACCTAATCATGAAGGGATTCACATCTAGATTAGGGGAGGTCATCGTGCCTCTTTACTCATCCCTCATCAGGCCCATAATCGAGTACAATGCCCCTTTTGGGATGTACCTTACCAAACACCTGCAGCAACTGGAAAGACCCCAAAAGTACCTCACCAAGAGGATCAAAGGGCTCAAACAGATGCCATATGCTGCCCGGTTAAAGAAACTCCAGCTCTACTCAGTGGCATACCGCCTGCTCAGAGATGACCTGTGCCTGACATATAAGGCCATGTCCAACCCGGAATTAAGGGACATGCTGCACCTCAAAAAATCCAAATCCCATCGAGCTACACACTCGAGAGACTTGAACCTCAGCACTGAAATAACTAGGACATGCTGGAGGGACAGATTCATAACCCAGAGGCTCCCTTCACTATGGAATAAAATCCCAGTCCAGGTTAGGCAGAGTCCCTCATTGACTCTCTTCAAGAGGAATCTTGATGAGTGGATGGGAGATCATAGGTTTACCCCGGGTATCACTTCTGTGTCACTGTTAGACAGAGGCACAGTATACTAACCTCGAAAAAGGGCATAGCAAAATTAATTTAAAATGGGTGGCGAAAGCCAAACATACTCTGGCTAGGCTTATAAATGCCCTAGGGCAGATAGCCTAGTATGAACCTATAAACCTATGAACCTATGATAAGAAAAGAAGTTAAAGCTGTCTGACGTTCTTTTGTTATAAATCATTGCTACATTATGTCCATTGCACCAGTGACTTTCACATATTCTAAACTTCTTTCCTTCGGCAATGATGCCGTGATTTACCTATAAGTGGTTTTAGCTGTAAAGAACCATTTCAGTTCAGGCCCAGACAGAAAAGCTCCAAATAAAAGTATACATTCAAGCATACCTTTCAACTGTCCAGATTATTTCCCTCATGTTTTGGGTCTGTTCCTCACAAAATGTGTAGTTTTCTGGCAAATAATTGAGGACTGAAGTCACTAAATAATGACATACATTTCAATTTCAGACATCATACCTTTCAGAAAATGTATGTCAATGTAAAACCTGTTGTTCTATCAGCATTCTAAGTTTGTAGGAACAATATTTATAAATTGTCCCTATTTTGGGGCCTTTGTCCCCACCATTATTTTTGGCTTTGTCCAGAATTCTTGTGTTAAGAGTTTGAGAGGTATGCATTCAAATACTTTTGTTGTTAATACATATATTGCCTACACAAATAAATAATATAATAGGATGAGTCCAGGGCTGAGATTCAGAAATGTTAACCACATTGTAATCAACAATTGTGTTGAAGGATTCTCCAAGAGTGTGTGCAATTCAGACGCAGTGAGTGTATGCAGGGGAGATCAAGTGTTACGGGGTGCAATCAGCAGATGCCAATGGTGCAATACTGCAGCATCAGCATTTAGAAATGAACTGCAATACTGGATTTGTGGTCATGCTGAAGCATTTTGTGTCTAGTTTTTTAACTGAAGCAAGCAGTTTGTTACACTTGTAACAAGCAGTAGTTTGTTACAGTTTCAACATAATTTTTTTTGTCTTGAACTTTGAAAAAAAAAATTTTTACTTTTTTTTTTTTTTGGTCGTTTGTTTTGAGAAGACCTTTTTCTTTACGGTCCTCAACTTTAGAGTTGAGGGGGTCACCAGATCAGGGATCTGTACAGAGCGGCAGATAACATGGCTATGCAACATTATTACAATGATAGACTCCATGTATGCAAATGAGGAAAAACTGTATGGGAGAGTAATTCAGAAAATTATAGAATCTGTGGCTGGAAGTACCACTGCTAATGAATTTGACTACACTAAAATCTTGGCATTACATCAGGGCACTAGCAGAACAGTGTTAGGTGTAGCCAGAGATTTAACAAACATGCATATGCAACAGGCTGTAAATGTCACTAGTAGTCGTGTTGTGGAGAGTCTGCCTTCAGAAACACTGTGTCATCTGACCTCTTTTAACATTTTATGACATTTATGACACTGACATTACAGACGGCTACTGTAAAGACAGTGTCGTCATGCAGGAACTGGTTGATATGTATCACCCTCATCTGCAGGCCTGTAAGACTCATGAACTATCTATCCCACTAAGTACTAAGATATGTGTGGCTTTGAGAATACTAGTTAGAGAGACCTTTCAACAACCCACGAGGGATGCATCAGAGATTTCCCAAGCACCTATCTCAAGGATACTCCACCAGTTATTTGACGCCATGCTACAATATGTAGGAGAACATATGTAATTTCCTTGTACCAGAGAGGAGAAAGACAATACTATGCAGGACTTTCATGATATATTCCATTTCCCCAAGGTACTTGAAGTCATAGACTGCTCCCACATTGAAATAAAAGCCCCCACCTGGTGAGCTGAGAACAAGGTATGTTTACTGTAAAGGTTACCACTCCATCAACTGTCAGGTTGCCTGTAATTCACAGGGTATAATCTGTAGTGTGTTTGCAACACAAACCCAGGCAGTACTCATAACTCTCACATATAACACACATGTGACTTGTAGCAATAGTTTGTGAGGGCTGATTATCCCCAAGGGCATTTTATTGGTGATGCCAGATATGCCAAGGGGCCATGGTTGATGACACCAGTCAGGAATCCACAGACCATGGCAGACAACTATGCCCTGTCATAAACTAGGGTCATCCTCAAGAGTGTACTTGGGCTGAAGGCATACCTTCACTGCCTGAATGTACCTGTTGGTGACCATGCTAGAAGAAGGTGAGTGCAGTATGCCATTGCACCACCTTGGAGGCAGTGGCTGGCTCATAGCTTTAGCCCAGATTAAAGTATATACACTGGGAGTGTATATACTTTAATCTGGGCTAAAGCTATGAGCCAGCCACTGCCTCCAAGGTGAGTGCAGTATGCCATTTCACTACCTTGGAGGCAGTGGCTGGCTCATAGCTTTAGCCCAGATTAGAGTATATACACTCCCATGGAGATGGGAGGTCTGCAGCAAGATTTTATTCTCCATATGGGCGAACTTGCATTTTCATGCCTTTCCCTTTAATGACATTATGCTCTGTAGAGAAAGAATAAACTTTTGTGAGTATATGGATAGGACTGATTTAAGTGAAGCAACTATTTAAGAGAACCTGATCCTAATAGTTGCAGAATTCGTGTTAAGTTTTATTACTATCTTCAAAATATTTATTGAAATGTAAAGCATGGCTGCAGTATACAGAATGTTGAGTAGCAAGCTTGCAACAAAACTTTTTGCAGTCATTTTGCAGTTGAGATGATGGGGTCTGTATCAGCTTATCAAAAGCTGATAACATTGAAAGCTAGTTGATCAACCTCTAAAGGTAGAACAACCAAAATAGCGAAGACACAGAACAGCGACTTATTTCCCAGGAGAAACAAATCGCTGGGCCATTGTCGGGAGTTTGCCATTTCCTCCACTGTGGTGCGATCTTGGAGTTAGTATATTTAAGTGTTCTATTTTATTTTTTTATTTTTTTGCAGAACAGCGATTTTTTTTTTCCCTGGGAAAAAAATCGCTGTTCCGTGTCTTTGCTATTTTGGTTGTTTGACCTTTAGTGGTCGATCAACTAGCATTCGATGTTATCAGCTTTCTATAAGCTGATATAGACCTGAGATGATGCATATTGGTTAGTTCAGTTCTCTAATGTGTGAAAAGTAGAGAAACGTATGTTAACAAATACCTAATAAGAGACAGAAGTGGAATTTAAGCAAGATAAACAGGCAGGATCAGAAGAGACAGCATTTAGTTTTTGAGTAGTGTAAAAAGAGAATAAATTAATGACACATGCAAAGTTAATCTAGTGAAGTGTCTGTACCTTTGGATATGCTTGCAGGTCAATATGGAAAATAACTTCAAAGAAGTCCCAATGGAGTTCATGCTACATTAGGAATTAAGGACCTTTTTGAATTTCTGGAAGGTGTTATCATTTCTAACACTAGGGAGAATGGAATTCTAGTCTATGGGTGAAAATAATCTAGGACATATGTCATCTGTGAATGGTTTGTATAACTGTCAAGATCTTATACCCAACAAGTTACAGATGGGCAGGCATGGTTTTGGGAGATAACATGATTCCTTAAATCTCAGACAGCTTCTGAGAAGAACCCTGTAACTACAGAAATGTACTGGTTGTGTAGTCTCAGTTTCAGGCTCTGTCCATTGAAACTGTTCAGGATAGTGCAGTGATCCACATTGGTAAGGGAACTTTTATAGACTTCCTCACATGACTGCATGCTGCCTCCGTTATGAAAATAGCCACCTTCTGGTAAAGTGATCCGAATCGTTATACCACACAGGAGTCTGAGAAGGAGTATGGTACTGACTACCATACATTTGGTGTCTTCCGTGTGATAACCTATAATCTGTAAAAAAAAGTTCCAGGTGTTTCTTCATGTGACTCAAAACTGTATGAGTATGCTGTTAAAAAGTCATGTCCTGATCTACATGAAAGCCAATGGCTGAACGGAAATAACTCATGGATTAGTTAAAGATCTATATGGTTCTTGCTGGAGACAGTAATTGAGTGAAATCTTGTGATGGGACCATGTTAAGTGTAAAATTCATGTCTGAGACAATATTAGGTAGGAATCTGTGAACAATGAAGGGAATGATGTCATTTCCTAAGGATGGTGTTGTGAGTCTGCTGCAATGGTCACTGCAGTGAGTCAGAGTCAGTTTCCTACAACTGGCAGTGACCTCAAAGATGAGTATAGCATGTGAGGAGTACAGGGGACCATGATCACCTGCATTGAGCTGTGTGGGTTCCTCACAGTTTGCAGATGTCAAACTTTTATATGATTTCTTTTAGTGCATCCATTTTGAACAAAAGTAAGATTCATCTCTTTTGCTTTTATTTGTTGGGGTTTTTTATTTTATTTACCTTTTCATTCTCATTACACCCATTTAACTATCCCAACAGGTAGTTAAATCAATTAAAAATCTCCCTAGTCTCTGCTTGGGCTATACAAGTGTCAAGTGCATTTCCCACATGTCAAAGAAGGATGGTTTCAGATGCATTTCTGTTTTCATTCCTCGTTGTCTTCTTTTATTACTTATTTCTTTCCTTCCATCTTTCCTTTCTTCCATGGCTGTTCCTCTTACATTTCTTGTCCGTTCCCAAAGCCATTTACTAGCTTCACATCAAATGTATCTGCTTGCAGTCCCATGAGCTACCTTCTAAAATGGTTACTATCACCATTTGTTCTGTCTACTTCCTAAAGATAGATGTATTAAAGTGCAATTACAATATCCAACAAGAGTCAGGATAAGGTGAAATGCCTCATGGATAATCAGAAAATCCAGACTTTGTTTTGAGTTTCCATGAATTTTTTGAGGCTGATACATGGCTATATTGTAGAGAAAAAAATTACAGAATAGCTCTCTAAACAAAAAAGTGTGCATATATGTGTGTGTGTGTGTGTGGGGGTGTTGGAAGGGATGAAGACCCTAGAATAGATATGGCTTTCATCTGTGGAGGAAGTCAATTCCCCACTTGCTCCACACTGTTCTTTGCTGTATAGATCATGTTATGCCCAAGAGACCTAAACAATTTTATCCATTTCTCGCTGCTGGTTACTTGTTAATTAATTTAGTCTGACTTCTTTAAACAAGTGTAACAATCTGAACTAAGCAAACAAAACTTAACCCCACCTCAAAAAACAGAAAAGAAAAACAAACAAATCAGATGTGCACACCAAAGAAAGTGAGATGTAATGATGTTTGCTGAATTTTTTTCCCGCAGCTGTTTGACGCCAGCACCACAATAAATGAGGTGGCAATGCTGACACTTGTAAGCTTCAGCAGCACTTGATGCTGCTTTGGTGATATAGCTGTGGTTTCACATTGCAGCTGTGGCAGTCCATAAGCAAAACCCTAATAATAGTCTCTACTGTTTATAGAATGCCCAACATACACTACTGCACAGAAGTCAGATTTACTGATGGCACTGTTTTTAAGCTCTTTTTTATTTACAAAACTTAACCTGGAAATACATAATGGAATAGCCCTTAAACCATTTCTTAAATGAGCACAGTTTACTGTAAATGCCTGTTGTGCAGTGCCCTTGGGGAAAACTAGGAAGGCTTTGTTAAATTTTGATACACAGGGGAGTTTGCATAAAACTTTATATAGCTTCCATAATCAGTGCCCTGTAAAACAGTGCACGCAAACTGTTATGTGAGTCACAAGGTCAAAGCCTCTGGTAAGGTCTATAAGGACTGTACTGATGGGCTACCCACTAGCGACACCATTAATGGTGTTGATGTGGAGTAACCATATGGCATGTCTAAAGTTATACCAGCTCCTGCTAAATACAGCAATTTAATGGTGTATTCTACTGTCTGAAATAAAGCAGCCTTTTAATTAATAAAAGAGAGAAACAGACACAAACTTCTGAAAGGCAAGGACTACCTCCAAGAGAAGTCTGACTGTAGCTTGTTTCTAAGTGGTGGGTATAATGGAGTAACCTACTGAAAATGTAAATTAGTGACTTAGGAATGGCATGGACAGAACTCTACAGACATTAATAATGAATATTTTTTGTGCCTGTGGCTTTACAATTAAGCATGAACACAAAAGGAACACAAATTTATCTATAGGACATAACCTTTAAGTGATATGGGACGTGTAAGTATCAGAAGCAGTGACAGGTCCTTGGAAGGTAGCATATTGTCAACTAGTTATTAAATTCATTACTGAAGATGATGGTTAAGTGGTAACAACTGGAAATAGCACCTGTCTGCACATAAATACATAGTTCTTGTAGGGGCCTTAGTGGAATCAGCAAGATTGTTAACCTCAGTGCAAAAGTCATTTGACAGAAAAGGAGATGGGAAATTTTTGGTTGTATGATGCATGATTTTGTGGCATTGCATATTTCTAAAGGTGAATAAGATGATGCGGAAATTCAGAAAAGGCAGTGCTAATATCTGGGTCAGCAATAATAAAGTCTCAGTTAATATGACTAAGGTCAGTAGCAGAAGGTACTCGCCTTTAGCTGAAAAAGTCTCATTAGAGATGAGGACAGGTAAGAGGGTGTGGTTAGTTACTTATGCATCCAAGACATAGCAATTGCTAGTTCATATGGTATGGTAGATCCTTCCACAAGTTGGGTAAATTGTCTGTATGATAAGAAGTCCAATGGAAGCACCCCCAGCAAACCAAAATAGATTTGCACTGAGGGTCATATCTCTCAAACTGTACCAATTTTCACAGACTGTCCATATTTTTGCCTCATATTTTTGGTCTGTTTCTCATAAAATTGGTTTTCAGGAAGATCATTGAGAGTTGAAGTAAGAAAATAATGACAGACATTTGACTTTCAGCCTTCATACCCTTCAGAAAATTCATGCTAATTCAAAACCTGTTATTCTGTCAACTTTCTAAGTTTGTAAGAGCGGTACTTAAAAAGTGTCCCTAATTTTGCCCCCCCCCCCCCCCATTATTTATGGCTTTGTCCAGATTTCTTGCTCTAAGAGGTGGAGAGATATGAGGGCCTGAGAACAGAACTACTGTCAGTCCACTGGTCTTGGATATTGTGTAAGACAGATGATGAAAAGACAGAAGGGAGAATATAGAAAACTAAATGAATGATTATCTGTGAGCTCAGCAGTAAGCCAGTTAGAGTCATAATGACTAGTAGATGGACATTTATTGCCAAGTTCACAGACTACATGTTTGTTCAATCTTTCATTTTTATTAGTGACTTAGACAATTCAGGGAAACAAGGAGATGGACCATACTCCAGCAAGCAACAGGAATAAGGCAGTAAATTAAATCTGGATGGAGTGCCAGTGCATATTAGGACACATACACACTACATATACATAAATACACACACACACACACACACACACACATATATATATATATATATATATATATATATATATATATATATATATATATATATATGTCTACACACACACACACACACACACACACACATATATATATATATATATATATATATGTCTACACACACACACACACACACACACACACACACACACACACACACACACACACACTCACATGCATACAGGTGCATGCACACACACTCATCTATGGGCAATGTGGAATGCCACAAGTGTATTTATTTAATGTTTCTTTGAATGTGGGGAGAAACCAGAGACTGCTTCTTTGCTGTAATCATATTCTGGCATACACCCCCCACACACACATCTGTGCCACATAAAGGAAGATTAATTCTCTATCTGCTTACAATTGAATCATGTTTAACCAGTCCTCAGAAAACATATTAAGATGTGTTTCTGAGAAACTGCTGTACAATGGGTAAAACAAAAAAAAATAGTCTGACTGATGCAGGAATGCTAGAACAGAACATGACAGGAGACAGTTGCAGGCAAAGGAAGTGTCTGGTGACAACAGCATATAAGGATAAGGAAGACTAACAGGCATGGATAACGGAGAGAGCTGGCCAAGAAATATCACAGGAGGGAAAAAGATGACAGGTGCTGCCAATTCAACTTTATGAGCAGATGACAGCACTAGCATGCATGATGGGGGACAGCAAAACCAACATCCAAGTGCATGCATCTCTAGTGGTCTTTGTAAATATCTTTGAATGCTGATACAACTTAAAAGTCAAGGATACCATGTTCAACTTACCAAAACAATGTCTGCAACCTATGTCTCTCCCCACTAACCATGCACAGTCAAAAACTATGTCACCCACCAGGTTATGGCACTGAGAAACAAAGCAGTATGTCATTGAAGAAGTCAAGTGGGAGATGCTATCATGTTGCAGCAGAAAGGAAAGACAAAAGGAAAAACTAAGGAAAAAAGGCTGCAGCTGCAATTGTTATCAAACAGTTCAACTGTAAAGAAAGAAATAATGTGGCCTGCATGTAAAAGAACCCTTATCCTTGAAAATAGCATTCCCCTGATTTAGTTCCAAAACTGTACAATCACACTGGTGGATAAAGAATTTCACAGTAATGGCCAGGCACTTTCTGCTTGTCTTGTAACTAAAACCAGAATTCAATAAAGGCGCTTTAGGAGAAAAACAGCCTTACTTGCTGCTTGTAATTTAAGTTTTTAAAGTAGTTGTTAAATCTTTTTGGTTTGTTGTGGTTGTTTTTTCACTAAATTCTACTTCACCTTTATATCATTCCAAGGTATTTTACAGCACTTTTTCTTCAGTTTATCTGACTGCTGAACTGTGTCAGAACATAAACTGTCATAGTATTGTACTGAATCTGACATTGCTTCCCAGTTTCTGAATTATTTTCCATTCTGAGCATTGAGTATAAGTGGAGCTGTGCATGTCTGTCACTGAGTGATGTCTGTGGATTACATACTGCTACAAGAACTAGCTGACAGCCCTGTAATGTAATGGACGTCAGTCTGACTCTGATGTTGGTGCAGTGCATATGTGGTAACTCTTTGGCATAGAGAATCATGAGCTGTGGTACATACTCTGTATTATAATGCTATACTATTTAAGACTGACAGGATCTAAAGTGCTCTATTTTATTGGAAAACACAGCATACAAGCATCCAAAAAATCTGATCAGATGTTAAAAACAGTTTCTACTGACAGAAAATGGCTTGTGTGACAGCTGCAGGTTTCCAGCATCATTGTCTACAGTTCACAAGGAGATATCAAAAATAGGTTACTGCACTGAATTTTTGCCAAGGTTGCTTTATTTCTACACTCTGATAAGGTAAAGAAGTGCCATTAAGGGGTAACATTTTATTTTTTTAATATTTTCTTTTTCAGATATGCATGCAGGTTGTTGATTAAAGTACTGGAAAAATAGAACTTGCTGTTTGTTATGTAGGAGTCATTAAATGATTCTGATGGAATTTGAACCAGAATATTTGTATTGCCAAGCATGAGGTGTTATCATTACAACATGCTGCCTCTGAAAACATGTGCAGTACAATTTGTCGCAGCTCCCTTTGTTCTGTTAGATTTAAATGTGTGGCTTTTGAAGTTCTACATACCAGTTCTAAACTTGGAACATTATAAAGAGCTACATATTAACACATACTCCTTGCTCCCTTTGAAGTTTTATCAGCTTCAGTGATGGGTTGTCAGTTGCTGATGCAAACACCTACACAACAGCAAACTTCTCTTATCAATGTAAGGAACAATCACAAGAGAAAGATCAGATCCCGTGGTGTTCATGTATGTGCTACATTTCAAGCAGCAAGTGAATGAAGCTCTATGACCAAGAAATTAGTTTCAGATAAGGTTATCAAAGGCACTAGTTTGTCTGTCACTTTTACTTCCCTAAGCAATTCAAACGACACATACTTTTGAATCTGTTTATCATAACTGTAAATTGTATTTATACACATCTGCATTAAACATCTGGCTCCATAAAGCTTGCTTATGAGGTTCAGCTTTAAAACTGCATGGAGGCAGGGGGAATCTACACAGTTACTCAGACAGAGCAATTCCTCAGTGAAGCAGTTTTACAGAAAACTGTGCATTGTACAGTGTAAGCACAGTCACATTTTATTTGTGAGCCAAGTATAATATCCAACTTATTTTCTATAAAAAGAAAAATAAATGTAGGCTAACTAATAAGCAGTTGATGAATTAGTGACATCTCCTCACTGAAATGTCATCACTCATAACACTGATGCTGACATGCTGGAAAAAAGATCAAAATGTATTTTATTTATCTATTTACATTTGATAACTGGGTAGTGATCAACTGGGCCAGAAGCCCATTTTCAGAGGAGATCCAGGGAGAAAAGCTCCTAGGAAGATTACATAATTATACATTTGTACATATAATAGCAGGCGAGGGAGCTCTAACCAGTTCAGCTGGAAAACAGCAGTGCAATGATGAGAACTTTGAGACTGATTAGTGGCAAATTTGGCTGTTTTGTTATAGCAAGATTCAAGGCTATTCAGTTCAGATTTGTGAAGACTGGTAAATATTTGTGAACAGTAAAGCTGGGAAGATAAGAGATGGGTTCTGGCTGTTGAGAGTCTGGCATGGTCAATAAGATACGATTTAGCCCAATAGAGAGAATCCAGTTTGACAAGAACCTTTTTAATTGTTAGTGCAAGGTGTTTGTCAAACTTAATTCCACTATCAATTGTGACACCAAGAAGTTTTGTATATTCAACGGGTTTTATTTTTGTGCCATTGGAGGAGGAAATAGAGATAGGTGGTTGGCTGGTTGTTGTTGAGGTATTATAGAAGACCATAAGCTTGGTTTTATTGGGGTAAAGTATAAATTGATGGGATGTTAAGTAGTTTTCAATATTGTGGAGGGCTGCCTGAGTTTTTGTTGGAGTTCCTTGACAGAGGGGGCAGAGCAGATTAGGGAAACATAGTTAGCATATTGTATGATTGAGGCTGGATTTGCTGAGGAGTTTAAGTCATTGGTAAAAATTGTGAATAAAAGTGGGCCAAGGACAGATCCTTGTGGGACTCCTACACATATAGGGAGCTGGGGGGAGAGTTTATTGTCCCATAAAGTGACTTGTTTCCTATAGGACAGGTAGCTATGAAACCAGTTTAGGGCTTCAGAGCTGCAGTAGTAGAAAGTCAGTTTATTGAGAAGTATTTGATGAGATACAGTGTCAAATGCTTTTGACATATCTAGGAAGGTAGCAGAGACTAGTTGTTTTTTGTGTTTGAGTTGATTTATGGTATTAGTAAAGCTAGGAGCCATAATCAAAACTCCTAACGATGTGGACATACTACAAAATGGCCTCACTGAGACAGATGCCTGGTGTCAAAGCCATGGCCTCAAGTTCAATGCCAAAAAGTGTATTGTCATCCCCTTTGGTAAAAACTTTCTACCCATGAACTACCACATAGCTGGTAGTCTATTTAACACCGAAAATGTGATAAGAGACCTTGGGACCCAGGTGGACAGTAGTCTCACCTTTGATAATCACATCGCCACAGTGGTCAGGAAATCCTTCTACGTGGCTCACCTCATCACAAATGGTTTCTCATCCAGAAAAAAAGAGGTCATTGTTCCCCTCTACTCATCACTCATTAAACCCATTATAGTGTACAACGCCCCTTTTGGTATGTACCTCACAAGACATCTACAACAACTGGAAAGGCTACAGAAATACCTCACAAAGAGGATTACTGGCCTCAAACAGATGCCCTACGCAGACCATCTCAAAAAACTCCAGCTTTACTCCATCACATATCACCTACACAGAGGCGATCTCTGCCTAACATACAAAGCCATGTCAAACCCAGAGCTGTTGGACATGCTCCACTTAAAGAAATCCCAATCCCACCGAGCTACATGCTCTAGGGACCTAAACCTTGTCACCACAATAAACAGAACATGCTGGAGGGATAGATTCCTGTCCCAGAGACTTCCCATACTCTGGAACAGACTACCTATCTATGTCAAACAGAGCTCCTCATTAGCACTCTTCAAGAAAAATCTTGATGATTGGATGGGAAATAGGAAATTCACCCCAGGGATCACTTCTGTGGCTCTGCTCTACAGGGGCACAGGAAAATAATTGTCTTTAGTAGAGAAAGCCTGGGTACATTTTTGGCTAGGCTTATATAGGCCCTAGGGCCAATAGCCTAGTACCTACCTATGAACCTATGAACCTATAATAAGAGCTGTACTGGTGCTATGCTAGGTCAAAAGCCATGTTGTGTATTACATAATAGATTATTTGACAGAAAGTGGTCTAAAATCTGTTTGCGTATACATTTTTCTAAGCTTTTGGCAAGCGGTGACAAAATGGCTATCGGTCCGTAGTTGGAGACATCAGTAGAAGGACTGCCTTTATGTAAGATATTTTCCAGAGGAGTGGTATGTACAGTTCAGAGATAGAATGGGTAATTAGAATAGACATAGGGTGTGATGAAAGTAACAGCTAATTGTAGAAAGTCACCAGGTAGCTGGTCTGCAGCTAGTGTGCAAGGATTTAGTATATACTAACTCTGAGATCACCATACCTTGGAAAAAAGGGAATATTCTGGGAAATGGCCATCTCAGACTTAAAATATGTAAGTCTTCTTTTTTAGCCTTTCACTGTCTGTGTTTCAGGACTTGCTGTAGTGGGTTTCAACATTTCAAATGGTTACCATTAGTAACATACATGAAGAGAAATCTAGAAATGTTTATTCCTGATGATAACAGCAAAAACCACCAAATTGTCAGCTGTCAAAACAATCGTAGGAAATGTTTAATAGAAAAACATTAAAAGCATCCACAGTTAAGCGCTTTTGTCTTTTTGTTACCAAGACATCATCAAAACTCTGAATGCATCTCAAACTAGCATCATTTTAAAATGATGCAAGTACAGACACAACTCTAAAACTAACCAATCATCAAATTAGTGATGTAATCAGTAAAAAAAGAAAAAATTCTTAAACTGAACACAAACTCAGTTCAGTTGCGTAAGTATCGTATGCACACAAAGAAAAAAACTTTTTCTTAATGTTAGCCCCACTGAAAAATGCTAACAAAATTCTTTGAAAAAATTTCTACAATGCTTTACGAATAAATGACACTGAAAAACCAACAATGTGCCTAAAATTAAGGCACCTAAACATAATCTACTTGCTCTTCTTTTAAGCTCAATACTGACTTGAAATATTCTCATTTAAACCAGGAAAGTTTGTAGCATCCAGCCTGAATTGCCAGTACATTTCCTGGTGAAGCAGCTTGTACTAGGGTTTACCACTTCACATGCCTTCAGGCCCAATGGCAACTGTGGCGGAGTCTTCATATTTGTCAAGGAACATATTACCTTCAAACAGATACCTAGGGATTCACAAACTAGCCTCACTGAACTACAGATCCCACTAGGTAGGATTAATTATCAACTAATAGCTTATTACTGAACACCTTTTTGTCCCCCTGATGACCATGTAAGATTCTTCAGTGTCTCTATTAACAAAAACTCTTATTTTATGTGGCTTTAACTACCCTTCAGTAAGTTGGGACACCTATACCTCCAATGTGGGACAGGCCTTACAATTCCAAGACTTGATAAATAAAAATTTCCTTGAGCAGCTGGCAAATTAGCCCACTAGAAGCACAGCATTTTTGATTGTTTCTTGAAAATATGGCCACCTCTTCCACTACTCCTCTGGTATCTCCTTCCCTAGTGAAGTTTGACCATAAACTTGCGAGCTTCTCCTTTAAGCTCCCAAGAACTCCTACTGCAAATCATACTGAATTTAAGCACTAAACCCATACCAACCTCAACCTACTATGTAACAAAATATTGAAGTTTACTTATGACTGCAGCTCCACTAACCTTAATACAGCAGCAAGCTTTACTAAGGAATTCTATGTCCATTTAAAAAAACACACAGAGAGATACCAGTCCCTACCAAAACCAAATATCAAGGAAACTTCAAAAACAAACCACCTTAGTGGTCTTGAAAGAAACTTCTTAAATTATGTGGAGATCTAAAACCCATTTTATCAAGGATAATATCAAAAGCATTACAAAAAAAAAAACTGAACAATACTATCAGATCCACTAAAGGAGACCATGATCTTGGGCTGGCCTCTGAAGCCAAAGATAATAAATCCTTCTATAGTTAAATTATAAAACTATAAAAAATACTCTATATTGCTCAGAACTTATTCCTAATGAGTCCTCCTATTCTGACCCAACTGGCATTGCCAATGTCTTTGCGAACACATTTAGTGACAGCTTCACCCCTGAGACTTCTCATTGGTTCATAAGTAAATACTAGGCTGTCAGTCTAGACTATTACAGACCTAGCCAATAACCAGAGGTCAGAATCAAACTCTGTACCTTTGTTTCCCAGTGAAAGCCATTTGGTGCTCAGTGGTTTTGGAAATGTCAGCTTTTGTTGAATTCATCTCAGCCAAATGGAATTTGGGTAAGTGGTCTTTTTTTATTTTATTTTTTTTATTTTACATTTGTTTACCGGAAAAGTCCGAATGGATACAAGTCCTTTTTCAGCGGAGGCCCGGGGAGAAATGCTCCACATATTGCAAAGACAAGAGTACAATTTTGTAGTTACAGAAATGTGACATTTACATTTTTA
The DNA here is from genome assembly GCF_019279795.1 of Protopterus annectens. Classification (NCBI taxonomy): domain Eukaryota; kingdom Metazoa; phylum Chordata; order Ceratodontiformes; family Protopteridae; genus Protopterus; species Protopterus annectens. The sequence continues at coordinate 422,109,541 of NC_056747.1, read as the reverse complement.
TATACAAGAAGTCATTTATGATATAAAAATTAAGTGATAACACAAGACAAAGAAAAATAGATAAATTTACTGATTATAGGAAGATACCATTAAGCAGTCTGGTTATAGAATATCTGTTCAGAGATATCATTATGTATACATGAGTCCATGTCATTAGACTGAATGTTCATTTGATTGAAACCTTAATGATGAAACCCATTTGACTGAAAATTAATTTGACTGAAAGCTCATTTGATAGAAATCAGTAGAATTCTATAGAAAGTATCTGATGGTGTCATTTTTTATGATAGGAATTATTAGAGAAGTGTGTCTAGCAGAGTATGTGTGGACTGCAATTGTCAGCATCATATTGTACCCCAGGAGTTGTAGATAATCATGTTTTTGCTCCAGCACTTATTCATTTGTGTAGTTTTTTTTTTTTTTGCTTCTCCAAGTTTGTGTGACTATGGAGTTAGTATATAAAAGTAAGAGGACCCCCGCAAAACATTGTTTATTTTATATTTGTTATGAAGAAGGTTTTGTATCAAATGAGTTTTCAGCTACGTTCAGTCAGATTATATGGACTCGTGTGTGTGTGTGTGTGTGTGTGTGTGTGTGTGTGTGTGTGTGTGTGTGTGTGTGTGTGTGTGTGTGTGTGCGTGTGCGTGTGCGTGTGTGTGTGTGTGTGTATATATGTGTGTGTGTGTGTGTGTGTGTGTGTGTGTGTGTGTGTGTGTGTGTGTGTGTGTGTGTGTGTATGTGGTGGGACCATCATAGATATTCTCAGTGGTCCCTGATTTTGTGGAATGTTTCTGATTTTGCCTTATATTTTGCTCTGTTCTTCATAATGTCTGTTTTTTCTTTTTTTTTTGGCAAATCATTGAGGACTACAGTCTGTAAATTATGACAGACACATGATTTTCAGACTTAACAGCCTCCATAAAAAGCATGGTAGTGCAAAGCCTGCTGTTCTAGCAACTTTCTAAGTTAAAGGCAACATCTATACCTGATTTGGCTCCTTTGTCTCACAGTAGTTTTTAGCTTTCTCTGATTCTTGCGGTAAGAAGTGTAGAGATAGCATGGGCTGAAAAGACACATTCTCCTGTGGCAATTATTTATGTATTTATGCATTAGTTTGCTCACAATCAAACATTTGAGGTATATAATTACAGTCATACAAATGGCTATAATTGATGGTCACGTGTGTGTGTGTGTGTGTGTGTGTGCGCACGTGTGTGTGTCTGTGTGTGTGTGTGTGTGTGTGTGTGTGTGTGTGTGTGTGTGTGTGTGTGTGTGTGTGTGTGTGTGTGTGTGTGTGTGTGCGTGTGTGTGCACGTGTGTGTACGTGTGTGTGTGTGTGTGTGTGTGTGTGTGTGTGTGTGTGTGTGTACGTGTGTGTGTGCGTATGTGTGTGTGTGTGTGTATGTGTGTGTTTGTTAAATTACTGTGGTCAGTTGTTATTTTTATTACATTCCTACATGTGGGGGCTGTTGGTTGGGCTGTGGCAGCCTGGGCAGACAGTGTGTTACAGCTGCTGGGCATTGGTACAGTTGAGTAGCGAGTAGTATTGCTGTTTCACAGCACTTGGTTCTCTGTCTTTTTCAGCTGTGATTCCTTCTGTGTGGAGTCTGCATGTAAGTTTTATTCAGGTGCTCTGTTTTCCTCCCCCAAACACTCAGGTTTATAATGTATAGCTGTGGCCATTTGTGATTTTACTTTCATCTCAATCAAACACTAGAGGGGTACACAGAAGGTTACTATTGTTTTTTGCATTGGTATGAAGGCAGGCAGTGGAATTCCCAGTTAAGATGTATACATACTTGCAAGCAATTGTCATCTCAGTTTATTGGGAATTACCATGTTGTTAGCTTTGAACATTAAGCGTTACACAACTTGTTTTTCCATGAAAGATGAAAGATTCCATGTAAGATTGAATTTCTTTCCTTCCTTATGATTCTTGTTCAAACTATCATTGGATAAAAAAGTTGTTAATAAAAGCTCTTAAGATACACCTCAGAACATCTATAATCTTATGACTAGGCCCCGAGACCCCTGCCTTAATTCATTTATATCCTCCACACGTATTTCAATGGCATCTTGGCTGGTTAGAGTGTTTAGAAAGAGATGGAGGAACAAGCTCAACAGGAAGACAAAGTGTGAAAAAAAAACAAGAAAGAAGTAATCAGTCTGGATGATATGGGATGGAGCTATGTTGGGGAACAGGAGAAGGACACTTGGGAAGTACAGGGAGGATCAATGTACAATGGGGGACTTGGGAGTCCTTTGTCTAGGGCTCCATTTCACCTAAGACTGGCCTTGCTGATTGTAGTCAGATATATAAAGTTTATATAGTTCATGAAGTGGCTATAATGAGTGGATACTGAGGCAGTCTGTGGATGAAAATGACTGACTCCATCTGTTTTTAATCACAGGTAATGGTCTTTGACATGTTGTTATACAGCTCCACCCATTTTCAGTTATTGCTACCCACTCAGATGCTTCCTGCATCCCCCTCTTTCTTTAAAGTCACCAGCTGTCACTGCTGGCATCATACAAAAGATAAATGCTTTAAAAATTGATTCATATGAAATAAGATGGCTAGTAAACTAGCTGATAGGCAGAACTGATACAGTGCAAGTTGCAGGTGTTTCATTAGAAAGTACAAAAGTGGCTAGCAGTGTCCCTTTGTGCTTGGTCCTGGGGCCCCTCCCTTTTAATATTTACTTCTCATATCTTCAAGCACCGAGCCTAGACATCTAGCTAACAAAGTTTGCAGAAGAATGTAAATGGGGGAGTTGTTAGTTCACCCTATGACACCTGAACCCTCCAGAATGAACTCTCTCTAATAAACTCTTGGTGTACTAAAAATAAGCTCAAACTAAATTCTAAACCATGTAGCATTATCACTTTTGGTAGACAATTCCACTTCTCACCATAATGTCTAGACAGCACACCTCTACAAAATGAAAATGAACTTAGAAACCTAGGTACTTTGGCTTAGTTTAATAAATAGGCAACAGCAAAGCTTTCATGAGAACAGCCCTTCCTCAGTGCTGACAATTCACAGTTAATTTCCCTTAAATACACTTATTAATCAAACACAGCCAATAAAAACACATAACCAGTAACATTCATCACAATATAATAAAATTCTTAAACTGAAATACATTTCATTTTAAACACAATTACTGCGGTGGTGGTGCTGCGGCAGCATTGTCGCCTCACAGTAAGACTTTGTCCTGTTCGATTCTCAGCTAGAGCATATTCTGTGTAGAGACATGCGTGAATGGGCGTACCTTCATTGAAGGTTGTGCGTCAGGGCCGGCAACTTGGCACATAAAAATCTACTGCCAATCATTAGCGGACTGGAGTTCCGCTGTGGCGACCCCTAACTGGGAAAAGCCGGAACACACAACAACAACAACATTTCATTTTAAACACATCTGTTTATGCTTCAAAAATTGGTTTCAGTGTTACAGTCTAATTTATCCCTGGAGGGGAATCTGCCTGCAGCTGAAGTATCCAATCATATTCTTTAATCTCTAACCTATTATTTACATCCCCTCTCCTTAAATTCTTGTTAACCTTATCTATCACCCTAAAAGAGAAGGAGTGGGTGGAATCACTATCATTAATATGTTTAGCTAAAGAATTAGTAAGAACATTTCTTCTAATATTAGATCTATTTTCTATAATTCTATATTTCACTTTTCTTGTGGACTTACCTACATAAAATCTTGTGTATGCATTGCAGGTTGCTAAATAAACAATCTCGGCAGAATTGCATGTTACAGACCATCTAAAGGTATATTTTTTCTTTGTACTTGGATGGACAAAAGTGCAGTCACTATTGATGTATCTACAACAGCAGCAATTAAAGCACGGAAGTGTAAAAATTCTACTAAGGTTACTTACATCAAAAGTTGAAGAAACATCTTTATAACACAGACGTTTTAAACTGAAACAGTTACGAAAGGAAAATCTAGGTTTTACATCAACCACATTTCGTAATTCAGGTAAAGATCTTAAAATATCTCAGTTATCACTTATAATTTTCTTTATCCCTTCAGAAGTCCTACAAAAAGTAGTAGTGCAACGTAATACATCCTTATCCTTTGGAGAAACAGTAACAATAGTAATTACAGATTTATCTCCAAAGTAATGACTAGCATGACTGTGCCTTAATGTTAAAACATCTTGTAACATACCATTTGATAGGCCATCATCATACCCTCTGTCAACAAGCTCATTCTTTAACTCAAGCATCTGCTTGTAACATTTATCTAAATTAGTGTCTAACCTGCTTATTTGAGTGAATTGTCCCCTAGCTATACCCTTAAAAACATATTTCTATTTTCTTATGTAAAAACTTATTTCTATGTACAGGTTTCTTAATAAGCCATCGTATGTAAATCAGAACAATCATAAATCAATCTGACATCTAAAACATTTATACTATCAGAATAGCTACTCACAGAAAATTTTAAAAAATGAGTACTTCTATTCAAATATTCCATGAATTGATCTAACTATCTATCTGTGCCTTCCCATACAAAAAATATATCATCCATGAACCTTTTAAAACAGCCAGTCTTCAATGAATATTGTTCAGGTCCATTATAAAACAAAAGATGAGTTAACCAGAACCCAGACAAATCCAGTGATAGAGTCCAGAATGAACCTTTGACTTTTAAAGATTTTACAACAGCTGAACATAGGGTTTGTAAACATTCTAGTGCCTTTATTCCTATCAGCCATCCCACTGTTGTCAAGCAGAGTACCTCTTTAAGAGGAACCTGGATGATGGGATGGGAAACAGGGAATACACCCCTGGGATTCCACCTGAGGCCCTGCTGGACACGGAAACAGGTGCTGACTTTGTGGGAACATGAGCAAAATTATTGGCTAGCCTTATAAAGGCGTACGGACTAATAGCCTAGTATCATCCTATGAACCTGTAAGTGGTTGAGAGGTGTGGTTTGGTGAAAAATAACATCATATTCCATGTCAAAAGAAGTTACAAGAGGAAATGGAAAGAAGAAAATTGCTAGAGATATGCAGAATCTGGCATAAAGAGCAATATATTTTTTGAGGAATAAGGCAGTGCAGGCAGGTGGGCTTGACTATTTAACTTGACTAATCAACATATTGAAATAATGTATCTGTGTGTGTGTGTGTGTGTGTGCGTGTGTATATATATATATATATATATATATGTATATATATATATATATCTCAGCAGGGGTTAGTGGAGGTGGAGCCATTTTAAGTAAAGATCCTGTCTATAATAATTAAAACTCCAAAATACAGTCAATCTATTGAAAAGGACATAAAGTAAAGAGGCCTAGAATGTGCAGTTCACATTCTAGTGTTTTCATTTGCATACTTTTTGTATCTTTACGAGCCCTGTCATTCCTTCAGTTCTGCTTAGGAATGAATGTAGTGGTGGGATAGAGGAAAAGCGCTTTTAGAACCAAGACAATGGCAAAGGAGAGGAAGATCATAAGATAAAATAGAGCCAGAATATTACCAAAACAAAAGTGGCTGATGGAAAACTTTGTCTGGCTTTTTGCACAGAAGACTAAACTTCTGAGCTGCTAAGCTGTTATTGTTCTACTTCCTGCAGTCAATGTACAAGGTTTGGTTCCTTCCAAATTCACTTGCCTGTTGTGTGACTCTGAGCAAGTCACTTAATTTGACAGAGCTACAAGATCAACTCTGAACAGGGGCAATTGTGTCCAATGGACTTACCTGGCCAACAGATATGTAAAATAAAATAAAAGCTAAGCAGAACTGAAGGAAAGGCAGGACTAGTAAAGATATAAAAAATATGCAAATGACACTAGAATGTGAACTGCAACAAACTACCCTTATGCAGGAAGAGAAAGCGACTAAGTATACAACCTGGGCATTCATAGAAAACAAAAAGAAGAAAGCAGTATATACCTGCAATAAGGAATAAAGTTGTGGAGCAAGTTGGGAACTCTGAAAAAACTCTAAAAAAAATGGCAAGTTTTCATAGTTTAGTAGAAGGAATTGTATACTTGTATCCAGGTGGAGGATATAGAAAACTGGTTTCAAGAAAAAGGGACAAGACATAAATTACTAAAGCAAGGTATGGGTAAAATGGAAATAAGATGTAACAGGCAAAATAAATGGTGGGAAATCTTCAGCACTAGATGGATACCTAATTGAATTTTATAAATAAATAGGAGAAATACTATCAGATTGTCTAGTAATATTATGCATCTGTACTAGCAGCTAGAAAAAAGCACTGTGGTGGTGGTGCTATGGTAGCGTTGTCACCTCACAGTAAGACGTTGTCCTGTTCGATTCTCAGCTAGAGCATCTTCTGTGTGGAGACATGCGTGAATGGGCGTACCTTCATTGAAGGTTGTGCATCAGGGCCGGCAACTCGGCACGTAAAAATCTACTGCCAATCATTAGCGGACCGGAGTTCCACTGTGGCGACCCCTAACTGGGAAAAGCCGAAAGACACAACAACTAGCAGCAAGAAAAAATAAACAGAATTGATAGAACAAGTGAGAATAATGTTTGTTTCCTAAAGGGAAAGGAAATGCTGCTTAATTTACACATCAAAATATTAGTGAGTAGACTGGACACAGTTTTGTTGTATATTATACAAAATGTTCAGAACAGATTTGTGTAGAATACATAATAAATAGCCTGTAAATAATTGGTGGGTGGCAATTAACGTCATGCTGTCATTTTGGCAGAAAAGAGGGGTGGGGTTAATCTTATTTGATATCAAGAAAGCTTTTGACTCAGTGAATGCTTTTTGCTAGAAACTTTTTAGTAAGGGTTTAGGGAATAATTTCTGCAAATCAGGAGATGTTTTATACTCTAATCTTAAATGTAATGAACTGGGCAGCAAAGTATCACAGTGGATATCATTGTCACCTCACAGTAACAGGTTGCCCGGTTCGATTCGTGGCAGGGGTGCCTTCTTTGTGGAATCTGCATGTCTTCCCTGTATTTGCATGGGCTTCTTCCCACACTCCAAAGACATGCAGTAGGTGGATTGGACACTCTAAATTGGCCATAGGTGTGAGTGTGTGTGCACGCGTGTGGTGTGGAAGAACCACAGCTGCAAGGCTAGGCTCTAGATGATTGTCACAGGTGAAGTGACACACTGACCCCATGTGCCAAAATGGGAAAAAGGGGTTGTGGATGGATGGATTAATGAAGGAACATTTCAAATAGTGAAAATTAGTAATGGGATACATCAAGTATACCACCTGGGCTTTTCTTGTTAGCTATTGAAAAGTCAGCATTTTGGATTTAGAAAGAATTAGAATTAGCCCATTCACATGGGGAAATTGCAGAATTAATTTTAGATTATTTGAAAATGACTGTATATCATTGGCAAAGTAGCTAGAGAAGGTCATTCTAAGAATATCGGGTGATTGTAAGAGATTTGCCACAGCCTCAGGTCTAGTCTACAATACTAAGAAAATCCCACTGCGACAAATAGGTATGGCTGCATGCAAAGAACCATGTAGGAATATTATATGCACCTGTCTTACTTAAGCCTAGAGGTCGATATTACAGTAAAAGATATGATAAATAGAAACATAGGCAACATATGTAATAAAGTGAGGAATATATTACATAAAGGGAAAATAAGGTTCACATGCTAACAAGTAGATTGAATACAAACAACATTATAATCTCCCCTAGCATACTGCATTGAATTAGACACATAGTCATCTGATTTAATCACCCAGGCTTAAGTAAGTTGCACTTAATAACAGAAAAATACACAAGAGATACAGAAGAACTAAGGACAGCTAAATAGAGGATTCTTTTCCTTATAAATGAAAGGGATGTGGTTTGATTCATATTCCATCACAGGTGTTATCCTAAGGCAATCTGTCTCAATAGATAAAAATTAACAAGAAAGTGAACAATGAAAGCAGTGATGGTGATATACTGTTAAGAAATGGAGACATCAAATGGATGAAATAGTACCAAACTGTGGGTACAGCCTTTTGATCCTGGGAGATATGGACTGGAGTGCAAGAAGATACTTACAAGGAGATCATTAAATCACTTAAAAACTTTATATAAAAATGTGGAAAGGGCAGGAATCCTAATACAGGAGCCAACAGTCATACAGACAAACTCAAAGAAGAGAAGTAGGCATATTTTAAAGATTTCCATCTTATAACTGCTATCCCAAAGATACACATACATGAAAATCTGCTGAATATAATTAAATCAGGCTAGTAAAACACAGGAAAGGAGAAAACAACTAACACTTTGGAACAAATGGAGAAGTGTGAAAAAAGGCAGAGGTAGCGCGGCATACAAAATAATTGTGATGTGAGAAAGACAGGGGAAGCAGCTAAGGAGCAATTGAAAAACAGATGGTTAAGGGAAGAGAAATTAAATTTAAATGCAGATGAAGAGAATAATGTGCGGGATAATTCCCAGTATACAGGCTCTGTGGAAATAATCCAAACACCAAAATATTTTCACTGATTCGTCACCTGCAATAAGGTAACTACCTCAGAAAATTGTTAGAGATATGTAGAATCTGGCATAGCGGTGTGTGATGTTTTAGTTTGTATAACAAGCTGTCTAAAATGTATTTTAGACGTTTTTAATAATGAGTCCTATTTTTTATATATCAGTACACCTTGTAGGTACAATCAGGTGATTTGTTGTATTACTATTTAACGGCCTCATTTTTTTGAGAATGTAATCTGAGGAAGTTACCTTATTGCAGGTGACGAAAAGCGCTTCATTAAATCAGTGAAAATATTTTGGTGTTTGGATTATTTCCACAGAGCCTGTTTGCTGAGTATAATTCCCAGTATATAAGAAAATAGTCTGATATTTTTGAACAACATATACAAATTCTGCTTGCTGGTATCTAGTGCTGGACAGACATCACAGGAAGGGGAAACTGGGTAATAAATGCTGTCAATGTGTCTTAGGAGAAGAGGAATTCTCCATGTGTTTTGGACCTGTTAGAGAGCATAGGATAGATGGAAACAGAGTGTGGAAAGCATGTGGTCTGGGAATAGAGGAGAAGATGAATGAATGGACTGTTAGAGAGATCTAAGTTAGACTTGTTCGTTTTTTGTACCTAAATTAATTATTGTAAGGAGCTCACTAGAAAATCTCTGTCACATGATAAGTATGAATACTTGTGTTTATTAAATACGGTTTGTGAATTCATATTACCGAATTTCGCATGGGCCACTTTTTCAATTGTACAAGAATTTTGTGTGGTGATGGAAATTTTACCTGTGCCAAGTATAATTAATTTTGTTTAACTGGTATTTAAAAGGCTTTAGGATTCAGTAAACCATTTCTGAAGTCTGGAAATGTTACTGAGTGCTATATTGTAACTGGTTAAGGGTACTGCTGGAGCAAATAAAAGTACACTCAACTGCATATTATACTAATGTGGCTTTGGGGACTGTGGCATTCATGTCGTTTATGAATATGTGGTACATTTGTTGTGATGGCTTTTCCTTTCTGACACTGATTTACAGCCACTTACCAGTCATTTCTGATGTTTGCTTGCTAATGGTTCTAAGTACTTTACAATAAATAAGTAAAGTGGGAGCCTTTACCTTATACCTCTTATAAATGTAAAGCACTCTGAAAGTATACTTTCTATTTGTATGCTGGCTTTAGAGTCCCATATAGATTAAACGTCAGGTCTATCATTCTTTTAGAGAATCGATATTTCACCTGCACATTATTCATCCATTCCCAGCAAACTCTATCAGAAAACCTTTTCAACATCTAATCATTTTAACATCAATTGTTTCTTGTTCCTTTCTGCTTCCTTCTGAAGCATCAATGTTTTTGATGTTACTGAAGGTTTGCTAGTAACCAATAAAATGCATTGGTCTAGAATAATGATATTTTGAATGATTAATGATATCCTTTTGGCTAAAATGGGCTTAACCATTTTATAATCATGATTCAGCACTAACACTGGCCTATAGGATCCCAAGCATGTTGAATTCTTGTCTTCCTTGGGTATTCCTTCTATTACTGTTTCTCTCCATGAGTCTAGAATATCACCTCCCCTCATAATACTGTTAATCTCTGAAGTACCCTCCTTATCTTCTTCCTACCTAGTATTAAAACCCCAGTAGGCATTCCATCTATTCTTGGCAATTTCCCTTGTGTTTGGACTTTAATTCCTAAAATAATCTCTTAATATTTTACCTTGTGCACCGTGAATTTTTTCTGTCTCTATGATCTGAAGGATATCTAGTTCTGACCACAATATCTCAATTTCCTCCACTGTGTCTCTTTGAATGTTATTTCCTTTGTAAAGAGCACCATGACATGATATTAATATAACTAAGATATTACTCCAACCAATGCTTGGGGATGTTGAGGAGATCAAGGCATCCCAGTGCAATGTCATATTGCTGCTGGGGGGTTTTCTTTAATGCCCTACCTCCCCATTTCTCCATGAGCATGCCTGTACGTTTGTATAGGTGGATGTGCAGTGGAGACACCACCACAGCAACTAAGCCAATGTCCACCACTTATTACCATTTTAGGACATGCACTCTGTATGTGTCTCTATCCTGCACCATGGATCTAATGCAAGGAGCATGCATGCACATGCACATGCCACCTCCTGTGATAGGTGTGCCCATCATTCCATTGCCACGCCTCAGATGCCCAAGCCACTATGCCACAGCATGTTTTTTTTAATATTTTATTGTTATATAAAATCTATCTAGACTGACTGAGGTGTTATACTGCCAGGAAAAGTATATGTATTCCCTTCTTCTCATTAACATTTATTGTGTCAGGTAGTTCAAAGGTTTTAAAATATTTTGAAAGGAACCTATCCACCACCAATAGTTTATGTCTCCTCAGACTCTTTAAGACATCCTCCCTCCCTCTCTCAAATACACACACACACACACACACACACACACACACACACACACACACACACACACACACACACACACACACAAAGTCATGTTCCAGTCACCTCCTAATACAAATATTCTTAGCTGAAAGTCCAGTATTTCCCCCATTTTTGCTTTCAGTTCAGCTATATTTACTTTTGGTGCTATGTACATGAAGAAACTTGTTATTCTTCTTCCCATAACCTCATACCATTAGATATCTACCCCACTCTTGTACCCTGATGCTATTTGTCTTGACACATATATTATCACTCCTCTTTTCCTATCTCCCATTGAGTTTGAATACTAGGTTTCCCTTCTACTTTACCAAGCTGTTAAGTTCATCTTGGGGAAGATGTGTTTAACAAAATGACATGTGAAAGTGCATTACTTTTATACATGTAAGTCAGCACCCTCTTTCTTTTCCATTAGCCTGTTAAACAATCCTCTCCAGACAGCTTGCTGTGATCATATAGTGGTTCGTACTCTGCATTGTGGTCACAGCAACTGCGGTTTGAATCTGAGTCCTTGCAGTGTACATAACAGTAGGAGGTTCACTTGACCAGTGCATGGTGTACAGGAAATGTACACCGGACCTGGCACTCATGTCCCTTATGGACAGAGGTAGCTTATAAATGCCTGGCCCTCAATGTCCTACTTGGACACAGGACGTTGTCATTCTTTTGGTAAAACTTGGCTAATCTTAGAAAGGCCACCTGGGTCATTAGCCTAGTAACAATCTTTGAATCTATGACTCTATGACATAACATTCAAAATTGCTGCCATTTATAAATCTCTAACTTGCATTCTGCTTTTGGAGTTTTCATTTTAGCAGTTAAGCATGCAACATTATTTTTTATTTCACATTGTTCTGCCTTGATATTTCTCTTTGTCATTTTCTGAAGTTAAAAACATTTGGGTAGAACACTTTGATTGCCAGCCTGTAACACTAACCCTCCCCTTCAGCATCATAACATTTAACCTGAACCTAATATTTACAACTAGATATGAAGTTAGTACTTCTTCCATTTAGGACTACTTACTCCTTTTGGGTTTATGAACTAATGCACATAATCCTCTATACTGTGAAGTGTGCCCCAAAAAAAAAACAAACATCAAAAAGAAAGAAAAAAGTTTCTTCCCACTCTCTCTTCTCTGCTTCCTCTGCCTTTCTCAGCTCTTTCTCCTCTTCAACAAGTTCCTCCTGCTGTACAAATAATACAAATAATCCCTCTCTCACTGAGAGACACAGCCCAGCAGTCTTGAAGTCATATGCTGCTTCTTCTGCCACTGATCTTTATGCAGACCGTTGATTTTATCTGCTTTCCATGTAAACATCCTTAGTTTTCACTTTACCATCTTCACCTATATATTTCCTGCACAGTCTTTTAATTATCCTTGCATTTTGCTTTATTCTGATAAAATCTCTCCTGATTATTTCTGTGCTATTAACTGATAATTTGGTTGTGTGTCTTTAAATTATAATAGAAGCCTTGCATTCATAGATATCACAAAAGTTCAGGCTTATTAGTATGTTTAAACAGTCATGAGGCTATCTGTTTGGTATATGAAACGTCATTACTGCATTACCATGAGGCTTTCATCTCTGACCAGTCAGAAAGCTAGCTTTTCATGTGTCACCCCACTCCCAAGCTTCCTCCACCTTTCTTTTGCTTCACTATTAATTTAAGTTAGCAGCAGGACTGAATGAAATGATCTTACACTGCAGTGCATATAGCAGTACTACTTTCTTAAAAGCTATGTTTTTTTTAAGGTTTTAGGATGTCTATATCTGTAGTTACATAATATTGAGCAAGTAGACACTAGTACCTTTCCACAATAAAGTTGTCTTCCACTAAAAACCTTATGTATACCGCCTACAACCTGGCACACTTTTTGGAATTATTCTCATTGCTGCACCACCATGTTACAGCTGGCTTCACTAATGGTTACTGTTTGTTCTGCCTTTATACTACTTTAATTGTTCTAACTTATTTTTTAACTATTTTTACATTGTGGGACACCCATCTACTGGCTCAGTAATTAAGGAGCCTCAATCCACACCACTAGCACCAGTGAAGGGCATCCACATTGGGGGGATAACATGTACACACACAGTAAAATACAATTTACCTTAAGAGCACACAGAGATCACAGTCAGTCTTGGGCTGGTTTCTCCCTTTCTCCCCAAGATCCCCAATAAGACTCCCCACTGGCACAGCTATAGGGTACAGATCTCAGCAGAGAGGTCAAGCCAAAACCTCCAGAACTCTCTCTGTCCGACCAGTGCTTCATGTCCCCGCCCAAGTAGCTAACACACACACAAACTTTGAGATATGAATTACATACCAACACACAGACACTCCTGGGGAGGCTGACACAGGTTCTCCAGCTATGCCCCCTCCTGCCCAGACTATAAGGTAGAAATCACTCCCAAAACCCACTACTTATCAGCTACTACAAGGGCCTTCCTAAAGTGTGACCAATTCCACTGTGTGCTATTACTGTTATCCAAATAGTAAGAGTAACCCAGGGCTAAGGCTATTGGAGTGGCTTATACAGTATCACCAAATACATGCAAGTACTCTAAGAGCTTAAATTATCTCTGCACAAAACAGTTGAAAGGTTTAAAAATATTTAATAATAAATAATAAAAACACAAGACAATACTCATCAATTCAACACAGTTCTTATAGAGAGTTCAGAAATCACAGGAAAATACTTTAAAACAACATTGTAGGATAGTCTCACATAAATATAGAAAACAGCTAGACTAATCTGGCTATATTTCTATCTATCTCTAAGATAAATCACTGTTCTAAATTCTTACAGAGCAAAGGCAAAGTACTGGTAAGCTGATGTGTTCAGGTTCAGACAAAATGCAAAATGCTAGATCTTTCTCTCTGAGAAAGTCTTAAATTGATAATACACATTACGGGTGAGTCATTTCAGATCATATCATTCTTGACACTTCTACTTAAGTTTCCCAGGCTCACAGAACTTAACATTTTAAGATTTCATGTTGTAATCTATACCTGCTAGGAAGCCATAGCAATAAAATACACTTTATGTGTAAAACCTAGTAATTATCTCTATCTTAGAACAATAGAATTTCCTAACGCAGACATCCTGTCTCCTAGCTTGAGATCAAACAGTCATAAAATGCTTTATTCATCAGCTTTCTTCCAGCGGGGTGCACTGTGGTTACATATTTGAAGCTCAGAACATAACACAGTCAGGGGCGGCTCATGGTATTGGACTGCAGGACTGCAGTCCCCCAGCTGTAAAATGAAAAGAACAGAAAACAAGCTGCAAGTCCTGCACATGTGTACTTTCCTATGTACTTTCCTATCTGGACTGCCATCTAACCAGTCCAGATTACAAAAAGAAGGCAATCAATACAGATGCTCCAGAAGTCTGTATGGTTACGAACCGCATAATCTGCAAGAAGAATGGACTGCAATGTCTGCAGTCTACATAGCAACTGATTGTCCCAGAAGTCTATGCAGTTACAAACCACACAGACTGCAAGGAGAATGGACTGCAATGTCTGCAGTCTACATAGCAACTGATTGGTTCCCAGCTCTCCCGGCTCATATTTGACACACTCTGATTGGCTCCCAGCATGCACAGACTCTCAGACTGACTGCTGCTGCAAGGGAGTAATGGCAGCTCTGGAATATATTGTGTGTGCTGGCGGCTCGAAAGCAAGCTCTTGCTGGTAGTGAATATGTGTGTGTGTGTGTGTGTGTGTGTGTGTGTGTGTGTGTGTGTGTGTGTGTGTGTGTGTGTGTGTATGGAGTTATTCAGGCTCAAACCCTGTACCTTGGATATAGGTAGCAAGAGCCTGAATTTCCTACCACCACCACTGCAGATTTGTGCCTCATATGTTTGTTCTGAATATGTTCTGTTCCTCATAAAATCTGTGGTTTTCTGAAGTTTTGTAATAAATGACAGGCATTTGAATTTCAGACTTCATATTCTTCAGAAAATACATGGCAACACTACATAAAACCTTTTATTCTAGCAATTTTCTAAGTTTATAAGATCAATATTTGAAAATTGTCCCTATTTTGGGGGCTGTATTCCCCCATTATTGGCTTTGTCCAGATTTTATTTTGCTGAGAGGTCAAGAGCTATGGTGAGAACTGAGAACTGAATTCACTGAATATGTTTGGGGGCTGTATTCCCCCATTATTGGTTTTATCCAGGTGTTTTGTGCTAAGAGGTTGAGAGCTATGCCCAGTGAGAACTGAATTCACTAAATAATAGCCATTTAAATTTCAGTCTTTGCATCTTTCAAGAAATAGGTTATATGGCATAGTGGTATGTTGCTCTGACTGTAGTGTATTGGGTCCTGGGTGCAAGACTTGGCAGTGAAATGCATGGCGAAAACACAACATTTTATTCTAGCAACTTTCCAAGATTATACAAGCAATGTTTAAAATGTGTGTCTGGTTTTTGGGCTTTTGTCCCCCGCAATAAATTTTGGCTTTTTCCATATTTCTTGTGCTGCAATGTTGAGAGATACTGTTGATTGTCGAGTGGATTTTACAAGGAGCTGAGAGCATGAAGAGAAGTTTAGTGCTGCTTATGCTGAGTCTACTTGCATTGTTAATAGTGCAACAGGTAGTTTACTTGCTTTTGATGCAGAACGCTGTGGGTTCTACTCTCACATTATGTAGATGCATTGCTGATACTTTACTGTATTGTACTTTTAAAGGGGGTGGATGTTGCAGTCCTGAGAATGTCCTATTTGGTGGAGATACCTAGTAACTGTGAACCTGTTATCAGTTTGCCATACATTCCCTAATGCAATATTACTAGCTTATCATTTTTTTAAATGTAACATAGGCAATTTATTCCTCAAGGGCAACAGGCACTTTATTTTTAGATGAAACAATGAAATATAAAATTGTTTGCAAGCAGCAACCTCTTCATTAGTTACAGATTTCTTTAATGTGGAATTATTTAGATGACTTTTACTTCTGTAGAGATTGTGCATATTTACTGATACAGGTGGGTTGTAGAAGTTTGAGCAGACTTTTATGATGGAAATGTTCTGAATTGCACAGTTTTGTCATTATTGGTGCATGCATTTTGTTTCATTATTAACTGGAAAAATGTTCAAAACAATAAATTTAAAACACTCTCTAACAACTGTACTGTATTATACAAGGAATATAATTTAATACAAATCAGGAAGGTGTTTATTGATTATCTGATCAGCTCAGGTACACCCCCTTCCAGTTCTTGGTTGGATGTGTTCGATTCGGAACCAGTTAAATCAACTGTCTACAAGCACAAACTTTTTTTGTTACTGAATATTTTCACTGAGTCTGAATGCTATTGAAGGTGATGAAGCCAGATTGAAGCATTCACTTCTCTTAGATCTTCATTTTTTTATTTGGAGGGGGGGTACTTATTGTCCACAGCTAAGGAGCTCAGTCTGTCGTGTAGGATTTCTGCCGCACAATTCTCCTGGCTGAACTATACCTCTCAATTGTCCAGATTTTTGCAGAATGAATAGATTTTTGCTTCTTATTTTTGGTTTGTTCCTCATAAAATTTGTGGTTTTCTGGCAAATCATTTAGGATTGAAGTCACTTAATAATGACAGACATTGAGTTTCAGACTTCATAACATTCAGAAAAATGCACGCTAAAGCAAGACCTGTTGTTCTATTAACTAAGTTTATATAAGAGCAACTTTTAGTACTGTTTGTTTGTTCCCCCAATATATTTGGCCTTGTCCAGATTTCCTGCTTTAAGAGGTTGAGAGGTATGCGCAAATAAATTGTTTTATAGAATTAGGTATATCCAAACCTCTCAACTGTCCCCGATTTTGGCTAAAAATGCTGCTCTCCCTCTAATATTTCCTATGCAAAATGTCAATTTTGGAAGAAACCTGGAGGGTTTATAATTAATAAATAATTGTAATGATCAGAGTTGCCGATTACTTTTATTTTAGAAATGCACGTAGATTCTCATTTTGTCAGCTGCTCAACTTTACAGTACTAATATTAAAAAAGTGTCTCATTTTAGCCACATTCCCAGCTGTATTGTGTGGCTATTTTATATTTTTGCATCGCATTTTTGGTCCGTTTTTCATAAAATTGTGGTTTTCTGGCAAATCAGTGGCAAATCATTAAAGATTAAATTAGAAAATAATGACAGACATTTGAGTTTCAGATTTCATACCCTTCAGAAAATTCATACTAATGCAAGACCTACTATTCTATTATCTTTCTAAGTTTATAAGAGCAATATTTAAAAATTGTCCTTATTTTTGGGCCTTTGTCCCACTTCTATTTATGGCTTTTTCCAAATTTCTTGCTCTGAGGTTGAGAGGTATGACAAATATGTCAGGGCCATCACCGTCAGCCAGAGACATTTCAAATTGTGACATACTTGTTGTACCCCACTCCCCCATGTAGTGACTTTGGATGTCGAAGGAGCAGTTATGCAGTGTAAGTGTGCAAAGTATCCTCCCGTCCAAGGTAGACACAAGTACTACAGTGGCTTTTCATCTATCCTTGATTTTGCAGAATGTTCTGATTTTCTGTCATATTTTTATACTGTTGATTTTATGCTTATTATTCAGAAAATGCATGTTATTGCAGTGCATGTTGATCTGTGTTTAAGTAGCAATGCTTTAATGACCATCAGGTAGGCTTGTCTGGGATTGTAAGATGCAAATAAGCTTTAATAAGCATATTGTTAAAGAATTATCAACACTGAAAGCCTTTTTGTTGTTGCAATGCAGAAAATATTTACATAGCTAGATAACGTATAAGTCTTAGGTATTGAAATGCATATGACAGCATTTGTAATAAAGGACAGGATTACAGTATTTTCAGAGTCTCATTACATTTGTTGGAGACTTGCAGTCATCTTTGCAGGCTTTATCTGTAAACTAAACAGAATGCCATTCTATCATGTATGGTTCATAATCTGTGCAGTAATCCTTTAAGCAATTTATCTTGAGTTTTTTTCTTGTTTGCTGTTCATTTTTTACTTTGATCATGTTTTCCCCATGAAACAAATAGATAGTTGTTGTCAGGCAGCACTGCAGCAGGTTTTCTTGGATAAGAAACTTTTATAAGTGGGGGTAATGAGTATCAGAGATTGCTACTTTCAGCATGTTACTTGGTACTTTTATAAAGCTGAATATAAAATATAATTAGAACTGCATTGCAAGGAGAAGTGGTTTGAGTTGAGTGCTGCTTGTTTTTTATACTTTATTTCAACTGGCATTCCAATAATGTATTTAAAAATTAATTTATTTTTTCATGCCTCAGAACCTTTTTGTTTCCATCTACATATTAAGTAAGCTGTCATGTAGCCAATGCACTGAAATATTTTTTTTCTTCGCTGCTTTATTTTGTCTTGATTGGACTCTCATAATGATGGTTTGGCATGCAGGGCAGCGTATTTAATTAAAGTCCCAGTTTTGTGGTTTTGAGCATAGCTCTGCCCCTTTCTAGTTGGCCGCCCCCTTCCCATTGGCCCCACCCATTCAGCTGTCTCCTGCAGCCCCCCCCCTTTGATTTGAAGTCACAGCTGCCACTGAACACAGTTTTCTTACATTTGTTACGCAAGCCTGTGGATCATATTAATATTTACAATGACATAGAATTATTTATAAAATTCTATTTGGTTGGGATGGCGGCCCCTCAGTTTTCCACACATTGCATCAAACTTTTTTTTTTAAATTACACTGCTTAGAGACCTACTTTAACTTGTCCCTAACCCCTTTAGCCACATTTCCCCATTTGGGGACTTTTAGGTAAAAGTACACCCAATTATATAACTATCTTTTTAACAAGTCCCAGAGTAGTTTATGTTTCTCAGAACTGGGGAACAATTATTACTGTCCTTTGCCTTTTCTTCACTTAGTCATTATTTCATTTTCTTGAAACAACTTCTCTTTGATCTATCTCTATTGGATTACCACTCATGTAGGGTCAGATTGAGTCTCCCAGTGTATTATCATGCACTCTTCTCTGTGTCCATCATTTTTTTGAAAGCACCGGGAAGGCGTTTCATGAGAATTTCCTTGTTCAATGTCACTTCTTTTTCTATTAATTAGTAGAAATACCATCTGCTTGCATATTATTCTGTTCTACAACATTTCTGCTACTCAGTCAGCATCAAAATAGGTTTAATTCCAACAGGGTGATAAATTTCCAGGATTGCAGGGTATAGTAATCTAACCCTCAGTCTAAGCTGCTTACATGTCCTTATTTTAAGTAAAAAAGTATTTTCCTGGAATACATCAGTCCCAAATAACCATAGTCCACATATATCCTTGTTTCACCAACTTTTAAAGACACTCTTTCTATCACAAATTTGCAAGGACAATGTTCTTTTGTTGGTGTGATTGTAATTTGAATAGTATTAGACTTGGAGTTCCCTGGGTTAAATTGTTGGACGCTCCTGGTTTGGAATCTTCACCCAATTACTTATTTTTATTTTATTTATTTTACATTTGTTTATACAGTCCATCACAAAATCTTTATACCTAAATCTTTTTCTGGGATCACTGTGAATCTTAAAGTTTCTTTCCCCAACTGGTCTTCTGATTCTATAAGTTTTACTCTTGTATTCTCCTGTATCACTTCATATTCTGAGTTTCTCTTTCATTTCTCTATCTGCTTTCTCGGCCTGCATTATCTCAATCCTGTGCTGATTTAATGCTTCTTCCATCTGTTTTATTTTTTTGTTATTAGTTTTAATATACTCATTTAGGATACCAGTTATTTTAAAACTTTCACTATGCACCTGGCTTATTTTTAGCTCTCTATTGAAATATCGGCATTCAAAATACAGAGTGTCGAAAAGCCAAAAAAAAGACCAAAAATGAAGAGAACAGCGAGTCTTGAAAATCTCTCCTCTTTAAACTTTTTGCAAGGAAGGCAAACCCTGGTGGGGTCCCCAGGTTGTGCGTCAGGGCTGGCAACTCGGCACGTAAAAATCTACTGCCAATCATTAGCGGACCGGAGTTCCACTGTGGTGACCCGTAACCGGGAAAAGCCGAAAGACACAACAACCAAATCCAAGAACACTATACCTCTGAAAAAAGAGACTATTCTGAGAAATGGCATCTCAGACTTAGTATATGTAAGTCCAATCCTTCAGTCATTCAGTCTCTATATTCTGGGACTCAATCTACAGGGTCCCAATATTTCAAATGGTTACTTTATTGGCTGTTCTAATGAAGTATTGACCATCTCAAGATGCACTTGAGGGTTTCTCTATGTTTTGTGGAGGGCCACAACATGATTTTTGGATTCTGTTTGAATTTATTTATTTTCTTGAATAGCAATTGTTCTTCTTACAATTTTCTTTGCCTTTTTCCCCACACTCTTGGTTGGGCTCATATGTTCTGTTGTTATTCCACTATTTTCAATATTCAGCTAATGTTCCTGGCCACTTTCTGGTAATATTTTTGGCTCCTCTCTCTGAAGAGCTATTTTTAGTTCACACCCATATCAGAAGTCTCTCTCTCTAGAACTTAAAATAAAAAAGATAAAAGAAGATGGGTTACACCATTCTAAATTAACACCTTTATCATTCCTGAATGTTACTGACTGCACACTAATGACTAAGGAGTTACTGATGAGCTGCATGCTACATTATATGTTTGTTTAATGTTTATTTAACTATCTGTTTCAACTTCATGACATATCTTTGAGGCATAGTGAATTAGTTTAAATATCCTTATGTAGGTTTGACACATCTGCTTCAGTTACACTATTTCAATAGTTCTCTGGGGCATCTTTGTTATTGCTACTCGTGAGTCTCTGTGGTTATTATTACTGAACAGGCTGGCCTTCATGGTTGATTAAAATAAGCTAATACTACTCCTTCTAAAACATTGGTGTTTATTAGATGAATTGGAGAAATAATATGGGTTTTGTCTTGAGAACTGATGTAAGGTTGCTTTCTTAGTTCATTGTTGTCTGTGCATCTGGTTTTATTTTTTCTTATGCAAAACATCCAGTTCAATGGAAGTGCAGTATACTTATTTGGGAAGGTGGAGAAGTCTTGTACAATTATTTCAGCCTTATGTTTTTTGTCACATTTATTAAAGGCATTTTATTTATTTCTTATTACTGTATGAGCATAAAAAGATATTTGAATTATCTAAGCAATATTCATACTGATTTTCTTTTCAACAGACTTTATTTCTCATTTTACGTCTGTGCTTTTTGAGGATTCTTCCGTTGCTATGCATAGCTTAAGAAAATATATAAAGACTGTTCATAAGAATGTGTGTCGTATTCAAAACAAATAACTTACACTGCTGGATATTTAGATGGTTCCTTTATTTAATCTCTCCAGTAAACATTTTTGCCACAAAATATGGAATCTAAAATGCTGGATATTTTTTCAGGGCTTTTCAAAGTCATGGCTGAATCAGGTATTGAATCACTATCAGTAACCTCTGAAACCTCCCATAATTCTATCTGGCATCTTTCATCCAGAAAGTTTCATTTCCAAAATGCATTTTAAGATTGCCCAGGGATGCTATCTGTTGTTCTAATTTTCACATCTTATTAAATATATGGCTAAAGAAAATGCAGACTGTTTAACTGCATCTGGCAGAGCACATCACATTGACAAAATATTTTGACACTCTACAGCATCTATGACATGTGAGCTTGTGCAATATTTGTATATTTTTGTTAATACTTTAAAAATCAAACAACTTACAGCAAGTTTCTTGGCATAGCATGAAATGTCAGATCTTAATAGAACTTTCACTGATATTTAATGTATGCATGTTGAATTTAAAAAAAGTACTCTTACATGGCTAATTATGAAAATAAGGAAGATGTCATATTCATGTCAATATATTCAGAACCAGTTAACTTCAAAAAATTGCAGTCTTATATGAAAGGTGAAAGAACACATCACAATGCATAAAACTGCAAATATCAATTTATGAATCCAATATACAATTACAAATATATTTAGTGTTGCCCATAAAATGTAGGAAGATATTCAAACTGCTATACTTTAGCATCTTAAAAAAGAAATGGCTTATAACAATGCAGAGCAGCATGTGAAATGTCAGATCATAACATAAAACTGCCACTGATAAGATAAGTATAGGATTCCATTTTTTGTGATACTGAAATATTTTTTAAACTAAAAGCAATGACGGACTTTAGTTTAATGCAAACCATAAAATGGAATTCTGCTGTAATGATGATTAACACCTTTACAGAGATTTATTTTGTTTGCTAGCATGTGTGTGTGTGTGTGTGTGTGTGTGTGTGTGTGTGTGTGTGTGTGTGTGTGTGTGTGTGTGTGCTTATATATCATTAAAGTAATATATTTATATTTACTGCATGTTTACTGTGCTATGTGTTTGGTTAAAATCTTCAGAAACACCAGTAGGAGTGGTTAGGCGATATGTGGTACAACCTTACCATGGCTACAAACGTTAATTCAATTCAGAGCCACACTGAGCCAGGAGCTATCTTGGAAACCTTGCATAAATATACAATTTTCTTGTAAGTTACCAGTTATACATATGAACACTAAATTAAGGAGACTTTAGACTAGCTATACAATAAAATCCATTTAAAAGAAATATATTTTCCTTTAACTACATGATGTAGGACTAAAGTAAAACTAAAAACTAGCTGCATTTTTAAGTCATTTATACTATAACGGTGAGGTTTTTAACATAACACTCTGGTCTAGATTCAATAGAATGTTTGTGGATGAAGAAAATTCAACACCAGAATACTCTGAAACCAAGCTCGTAACAATTGTGGTTAGCCTGTTCTCAGAAGGATGAGTGCCTGCAACATTGGTAGCCTGTGTTTGGGTAATGGCGTGTCCCAGAAGCTCACCTGATGTGTGACAGGGAAAGGAGCAGCTTTGGTCAGTTCAGTGTCCTCATGAAAAAGGGGAACTCAAAGTTATCATTGGCGTGGGGCTTTTAATGGAGATTGTGGGACTGCAGTGGTGATTAATAAGCATGAAAACGGCAAAAGCATAATCCCTCCTATGGCTGAGGCCATTGTGTACTTTAATTTTTGAGGATTAAAATAGAAAATTTATAATCAGTCTGGCATTTACAACAGAAGATAACAGTTGTGCTCTGTTAATGAACTGCTTCCTGTAACCCAGAATTTGACTTCCTCAGCCTCCATTTACCTACTGTGTGACTTTGAGCAAATCTTTTATACAGACAGTACTCCAGGACTGAGTCTGAAAAAGGTTCCTGTGGATCAGTGCTTTACTTAGGTTATCAAAAATAAATAAAATAAATACCCAGCAAGTTCCCATTGTAGCTTGCACAGAAGTATAATCTCACCTACTGTAACACTAAACACGCACACACACCCATACACGATTATATTTGAAATGTTGGACATTCAGAATTCTTACTACCAAATAGTTGGAAAGAAATCAACTATACAATGGTCAAAACATTTCAAAATGTGATCACTCTAAATAAAAACAGCATTCCCCAACAAAAACAAAACAAACAGTCCCTAAAACACTATCACCCCCCAAAAATGTCACTAATGATTAATACCTTTACAGAGATTTACTTTGTTTGCTAGTATGTGTATGTATACGTGTATGCAAAAACTACACTAAATCCTACATAAAAATACAAAGAAAATGCTTTTATATGGGGGATTTTGTCTCTCACACTTACCCCAGATGGGGCTCCACTTCTACACTCCTTTTCTTAAATATTCCAATTGCAATATCATAAAACATCCTCAAAAGGGCAGTCATCCCTAAATAATACAACCTATTCCAAACAGAATTTGAGCATTCAAATCTTCTATCAAAACCTTCACTTCATGGTTGATTATTTGAATGTTTTACCAAAGACACTACACCCTCTTTCTCTCTCTCTCTCTCTATATATATATATATATATACATGTGTGTGTGTGTGTGTCTATATATATATATATATATATATATATATATATATATATGTATATATATATATATGTGTGTGTGTGTGTGTGTGTATATATATATCTATCTATATATATATATATATATATATATGTATATATATATATATATATATATATATATGTATATATATATATATATATGTATATATATATATATATATACATATATATATATACATATATATATACATATATGTATATATATATATATATAGATCATTTTAAGTAGAGTTGCTGCTACTGAGATTTGTCTGCATACATCAACTGGACATAAGCTGATTTAAGTATATTTCCTTCATTTTATTGTGGTTGTTATAACTTGGGGACTGATTTCTCAGATCTAGCTCTGTTGAAACTGTCTTGTGTGTGTGTCTGAAGCTCTGCACTAGTTGTTAAACTGCACTGAAATTCCTTTAAGTGTTAATTAGCTTGGGGGTTTTCTGATAACTTTAAAACCTGTGTTGGTTACATCTCTGGTAATCATTTTAAGTAGAGTTGCTGCTACTGAGATTTGTCTGCATACATCAACTGGACATAAGCTGATTTAAGTATATTTCCTTCATTTTATTGTGGTTGTTATAACTTGGGGACTGATTTCTCAGATCTAGCTCTGTTGAAACTGTCTTGTGTGTGTGTCTGAAGCTCTGCACTAGTTGTTAAACTGCACTGAAATTCCTTTAAGTGTTAATTAGCTTGGCGGTTTTCTGATAACTTTAAAACCTGTGTTGGTTACATCTCTGGTAATCATTTTAAGTAGAGTTGCTGCTACTGAGATTTGTCTGCATACATCAACTGGACATAAGCTGATTTAAGTATATTTCCTTCATTTTATTGTGGTTGTTATAACTTGGGGACTGATTTCTCAGATCTAGCTCTGTTGAAACTGTCTTGTGTGTGTGTCTGAAGCTCTGCACTAGTTGTTAAACTGCACTGAAATTCCTTTAAGTGTTAATTAGCTTGGGGGGTTTTCTGATAACTTTAAAACCTGTGTTGGTTACATCTCTGGTAATCATTTTAAGTAGAGTTGCTGCTACTGAGATTTGTCTGCATACATCAACTGGACATAAGCTGATTTAAGTATATTTCCTTCATTTTATTGTGGTTGTTATAACTTGGGGACTGATTTCTCAGATCTAGCTCTGTTGAAACTGTCTTGTGTGTGTGTCTGAAGCTCTGCACTAGTTGTTAAACTGCACTGAAATTCCTTTAAGTGTTAATTAGCTTCGGGGGTTTTCTGATAACTTTAAAACCTGTGTTGGTTACATCTCTGGTAATCATTTTAAGTAGAGTTGCTGCTACTGAGATTTGTCTGCATACATCAACTGGACATAAGCTGATTTAAGTATATTTCCTTCATTTTATTGTGGTTGTTATAACTTGGGGACTGATTTCTCAGATCTAGCTCTGTTGAAACTGTCTTGTGTGTGTGTCTGAAGCTCTGCACTAGTTGTTAAACTGCACTGAAATTCCTTTAAGTGTTAATTAGCTTGGGGGTTTTCTGATAACTTTAAAACCTGTGTTGGTTACATCTCTGGTAATCATTTTAAGTAGAGTTGCTGCTACTGAGATTTGTCTGCATACATCAACTGGACATAAGCTGATTTAAGTATATTTCCTTCATTTTATTGTGGTTGTTATAACTTGGGGACTGATTTCTCAGATCTAGCTCTGTTGAAACTGTCTTCCCCACCCTGTTCTTGGATGTAGTTTAAATTTGGTGGCTTTGCAGTGCCGCCCACTGTAGATTTGATCTAGGACACTCCCCAGTCCCTTCTCTTTACGCATTCTCTAATAAACCCTTTCTGCACTTGCTTTTAGTCCTTTTTAATTTAATTACATTTTTTTCATACTGTGTGTGGACTAATATTGCTACATACTCAAGTGTGCCAGCTTGCACTGCATGTGAATTGTTTTACAGCATTTCCTGTGTGTTTTTCCTTGTCTCTGTAAAAAAAAAAAAAAAAAAAAATCTCTTGTTTTCCTGCCTTACTGAACTAGAGTAGTCCAGTTTCAGAGTTGCTGATCCCTGGGCTTTGTTTTTAGTTCCTGTTACTGATCCATTGCCTTATTAGGAAGGAGGGAAGTTTCTTTGCTTACCAGTGGGAGTGGGAAGCACTGAGCGGCCTTTTTGTCCGATTTGGTGAAGTTTCAGCCAGAAACTAGTAGTCCATTGGTCATTTTGGGCCAGTTCCTAGCTCTTTTCAGCCCCCTGCTATAAAACACGCTAAACACGCGTTTTCCAGCTTGTACCAACTCAGCACAGATCCTCGTGGTGGCCTGCAGAGTGATCCAAGCAGCAGAGAGCTAAAAGAGTGACTTTCTACCAGATATAAGTATTTTTGTGGCTTTCCCACTGTTATTAAGCTAGCGACTGCATTTCGCCTGTTTTACTGCTACTTTAAGTGATTTCTGCATTTTACACTGTTTATTGCACTTTAAGTTACTAATTGTTGCAAATTGTTTCTGTAGGCTACACACTAAAGTGCGCTAGCCGATTTACAGCATTTATAGCATTTACTGTCTGTTTTTTCCTTGTCTCTGTAATAAAACAAAAAATCTCTTGTTTTCCCGCCTTACTGAACTAGAGTAGTCCAGTTTCAGAGTTGCTGATCCCTGGGCTTTGTTTTAGTTCCTGTTACTGATCCATTGCCTTATTAGGAGGAGGGAAGTTTCTTTGCTTACCAGTGGGAGTGGGAAGCACTGAGCAGCCTTTCTGTCCGATTTGGTGAAGTTTCAGCCAGAAACTAGTAGTCCATTGGTCATTTTGGGCCAATTCCTAGCTCCTTTCAGCCCCTGCTATAAAACACGCTAAACACGCTTTTCCAGCTTGTACCAACTCAGCACAGATCCTCGTGGTGGCCTGCAGAGTGATCCAAGCAGCAGAGAGCTAAAAGAGTGACTTTCTACCAGATATAAGTATTTTTTGTGGCTTTCCCACTGTTATTTAAGCTAGCGACTGCATTTCGCCTGTTTTACTGCTACTTTAAGTGATTTCTGCATTTTACACTGTTTATTGCACTTTAAGTTACTAATTGTTGCAAATTGTTTCTGTAGGCTACACACTAAAGTGAGCTAGCCGATTTACAGCATTTATAGCATTTACTGTCTGTTTTTTTTTCCTTGTCTCTGTAATAAAACAAAAAAAAATCTCTTGTTTTCCTGCCTTACTGAACTAGAGTAGTCCAGTTTCAGAGTTGCTGATCCCTGGGCTTTGTTTTTAGTTCCTGTTACTGATTCATTGCCTTATTAGGGAGGAGGGAAGTTTCTTTGCTTACCAGTGGGAGTGGGAAGCACTGAGCAGCCTTTCTGTCCGATTTGGTGAAGTTTCAGCCAGAAACTAGTAGTCCATTGGTTGTTTTGGGCCAATTCCTAGCTCCTTTCAGCCCCCTGCTATAAAACACGCTAAACACGCGTTTTCCAGCTTGTACCAACTCAGCACAGATCCTCGTGGTGGCCTGCAGAGTGATCCAAGCAGCAGAGAGCTAAAAGAGTGACTTTCTACCAGATATAAGTATTTTTGTGGCTTTCCACTGTTATTTAAGCTAGCAACTGCATTTCGCCTGTTTTATTGCTACTTTAAGTGATTTCTGCATTTTACACTGTTTATTGCACTTTAAGTTACTAATTGTTGCAAATTGTTTCTGTAGGCTACACACTAAAGTCGCTAGCCGATTTACAGCATTATAGCATTTACTGTCTGTTTTTTCCTTGTCTCTGTAATAAAACAAAAAAAATCTCTTGTTTTCCCGCCTTACTGAACTAGAGTAGTCCAGTTTCAGAGTTGCTGATCCCTGGGCTTTGTTTTTAGTTCCTGTTACTGATCCATTGCCTTATTAGGAAGGAGGGAAGTTTCTTTGCTTACCAGTGGGAGTGGGAAGCACTGAGCAGCCTTTTTGTCTGATTTGGTGAAGTTTCAGCCAGAAACTAGTAGTCCATTGGTCGTTTTGGGCCAATTCCTAGCTCCCTTCAGCCCCCTGCTATAAAACACGCTAAACACGCGTAAGCGCGATTTAGCAGTTACCACTGTTGCACACAAGAGCAGCGGCGGTTAAACAAGGTTAAACTATTTGGGCCATCTAAATTCCACTCTTCCAATTTTCCCTTAAAACTACCTTCCTCGAGCTGTACTGCTGATCTAACCAGCATATCCTATAACTGAAAAGTTCATCTCTACTTGATTCCCAAGTAGACTATTCTCTATCTGTAAAGCCTAGCACTTACTCCTACAGTACTTGCACCTTGATAAAGCACTCTTATTATAGATAGTACCCCACCAGCCTAAAACCCACTTCCCCGAGTCCTTTGAAAGTCTCTTTATCTACTACTTCTAGTATGTCGAGGATCAGTTGCTAGTGTCCTCTCCAGCTCAACTGGTGAACCTGGGAATATTGAGGCAATGTTACAACTGCCTCATGTACACAGACAATCCTCTCCTTCTCCCACAAAACACAAATACATGCGAGAGATGCAACTATACGGCCAAACTGGAGGCTGAGCTCTCTCAACATAGGACTGGCAAGACCAGACAGGAGGAGAAGGTAACCACACACAATACATACCCAGTCACACATGGTACCATCACAACTTCAAATCATACACATACTCACACAAAGACATACTCGGAGGCTCTGATCAAAAATTTACCAAAACAGCAGAGGGCACCAAAGCAGACACCCAAACAACTACCACCTCACGACCCAACACATGCAACACATAGACCACACAGTCAGAGTGTCAAACAGTCACAGCCCTTAAGGCCAAACAAAATGCCAGACACACTTGTCATTGGTGATTCCATAGTCACACACACTGACGTCCCGCTCACCAGACTGAGTAAAGAGAAGGTCACAGTAAGCTGCCTGTCAGGCGCTAGAATCCGCCACATAACGCAAGCACTCAGGTCTCTCAACAGCAGGTACAAGTGACTCAGTCATTGTCCACGCTGGTGTCAGCGACCTGAGGCGTACCTCCTTGGACTACATGAAAGGGACATCGAGGAGCTCTCTGATTATGTAGCCCAGGCAGGTATGACCCTGACCTTGAGCAGTATCCTACCTTCACCTAGAATGATGCCACAATACAGTGATAAGATGATCAGCTTTAATAATTGGCTTAAATTCTGGTGTCATTCAAAGGATCCAATGTCTGTCTGCCTGGGATGACATGCTGGACAAGCCACGCTGCTTAAGGGGCGGCTTGCACCTGTCACCCTGGGCTTCGGATATTGGCAAAGGCTCTTGCCACCCCATAGTGCCTTTTAGGCAAGGCTCAAATTCTAAACCTACCACCCTAGAACACCAAAAGGAAAAAACTAAGGGTAATGCTGCTCAATGCCAGAAGTCTCAATCTCAAGATGCACTTTTCGAGGCCCTTCTCAATATGGAGAACATCGATGTCTGTGCTGTGACAGAAACCTGGTTCAAGGCTCCTGAGAGCACCCCAGCACTAACAGGTTTCACCTCATAATCATGCGTTCCGCCCCAAAATCCGGACAACACCAAGAAAGGAGGGGGTGTCCATATTCATAAAGGACACCCACACCTCAAGGTTGGTGGCAACGCATGATGCATCGGAGACCATCCAGGTGCAATTAACCATAGGCAAGACTGCTCTGCAATTTGTAGCATGTTACAGGCCACCCTCTCAAACTCAGGAACCTCACATGGCCTTCCTGAAAACATTGGAGGATAAATGTATCTCCAAACACCATCATACTAGGTGACTTTAACTACCCTAATATAGACTGGGAACACTACTCAAGCCCGAACACTCTAACCCAAAGATTCCTGGAGTTCATAAACTCAAATGCCATGGAACAACTAGTCACCATCCCCACAAGAGGAGAAAACATACTTGATCTCATCATCACGAACATGGGATCAAAATGTTCAACACCGGAAGTATACCCCTCACTGGTGAGATCAGATCATAAACTAATCTCGCTGGAGGTCCTCATCCCGCCCCCACCTGAAACAAAAGACCACAGTGAAAAACTTCTCAAAAGCCGATTTCACACTTCTAAAACTAGTGTGGTCTCCTTTAAGGCCCCTGAGCCAGTGGTAAACATTACTCAAACCGCTGAATCACTTACAAATGCCTTCTACCAGCACCTACAGGACTGCATGGATCAGGCAATCCCAAACAAAACTAAGACTCTCTGTACCAAAGGCAAGCGTCCAGTCTGGTGGACCCCAGCCATAAACAAGCTCTACAACAAAAGGAGGAAGCTACTACAAGATAGAGCAAAATCCTTGAAAGGTAAGACACCTTTGATCATTATAAGTAAAAACTAAGAGCTCTCATAAAATCATCCAAGGCAAATTTTGAGAGAAAAATCGCCAAGGACTCTAAAGAGAATCATAAGGCCTTCTTTAGCTATGTTAGAAACCTAGGAGGAAACTCCCAGATATGCTCAGAATTAGTTCAAAATGATGTGAAAATTACTGAACCTACACACATTGCCAACATACTGGCTGACAGGTTCAGTGCAAACTTCTCCCCCTCCCCAAAGGAGAGATATCTATTCCAGAGGATTGTAGCCCCCAAACATCTCCAACGCCCAGGTGAGAACTGCCCTCACTAAGGCAAAAACACAGCATCCATGGGACGGATGGTGTCCCCGGCTGTGTGCTTCATGAACTCAATGAGGAATTAAACCCACAGTTAGGACAGCTGTTTAATCTTAGCCTCACCTCAGGATACGTCCAAGGAGTGGCGCAGCGACTGTGGTCCCACTTCATAAGGCGGTGCCTCCACAGACCCTGGAAATTACCGCCCCATTAGCTTGACAAGCCTTATCTGCAAAGCCATGGAGAGGATCATAATGGAACTCATAAATAAAGACATAGGGAACTTGCAGACTTTGGATCCAACTCAGTTTGGCTTTGTCAAAGGCAGATCCTGCCTCTTAAACTTGGTTGACTTTTCGAGACAGTCACCAAGGCCATTGATGAGGAAAGGCAGTCCATACAGCCTACCTCGACCTGGCAAAGGCCTTGACACAATACCCCACTCAGGTATCATCGAAAACTCATCAGCTTGAATGTAAACCCATACATCACAAGATGGGTTGCAAACTGGCTAAGTGACAGAACCCACAGGGTCAGAGTTGCTGGAGCCATGTCAGACTCAAAGCCTGTCACAAGTGGTGTCCCACAGGGCTCAGTCCTGGGTCCACTCTTGTTCGGCATCTACTTTTCTGAAGTACAAGCAAACACAGGAGGGTTATGGCTGACAAAGTTTGCAGATGACTGCAAACTGGCCATAGTCGAAAACACATCTGACACAGATATCCTCCAGAAGGGCCTCACAGAAATGGATAACTGGTGCCAGAGCCATGGCCTGAAGTTAAACGCCAAAAATGCATAGTCATACCCTTTGGGAAAAACAAGGCTACCCCTAGCTACCATATAGGTGGGAATCCACTGAGCACAGAAAAAGTCATCAGAGATCTGGGGACCCAGGTTGACAGTAGCCTTCGTTTGACACTCATGTTGCTAAAGTAGTTAGGAAAACCTTCTATATCACCCACCTGATCATGAAGGGATTCACATCTAGATCAAGGGAGGTCATCGTCCCCTGTACTCATCACTTATTAGACCTATGATTGAGTACAATGCCCGTTCGAATGTATCTGACCAGACACCTGCTGCAGCTTGAAGGCCCCAAAAGTTCCTCACCAAAAGGATAAAGGGTCTCAAAAATATGTCTTATGCTGCCCGACTGAAAGAACTCCAGCTCTATTCAGTCTCATACCGCTTGCTCAGAGGTGACCTGTGCCTGACATATAAGGCCATGTCAAACCCAGATTTGATGAATATGCTTCACCTCAAAATCTAGATCCCTCAGAACCACAAGGGCGGAGACTTAAACCTTGACACGGTTATAAATAGAACGTGCTGGAGGACAGATTCATCACCCAGAGACTCCCTAAAGGCAGCAGAGGCCACCAAAGCAGACACCCAAACAACTACCACCTCACGACCCAACACATGCAACACATAGACCACACAGTCAGAGTGTCAAACAGTCACAGCCCTTAAGGCCAAACAAAATGCCAGACACACTTGTCATTGGTGATTCCATAGTCAGACACACTGACGTCCCGCTCACCAGACTGAGTAAAGAGAAGGTCACAGTAAGCTGCCTGTCAGGCGCTAGAATCCGCCACATAACGCAAGCACTCAGGTCTCTCAACAGCAGGTACAAGTACGACTCAGTCATTGTCCACGCTGGTGTCAACGACCTGAGACGCACCTCCTTGGACTACATGAAAAGGGACATCGAGGAGCTCTCTGATTATGTAGCCCAGGCAGGTATGACCCTGACCTTGAGCAGTATCCTACCTTCACCTAGAATGATGCCACAATACAGTGATAAGATGATCAGCTTTAATAATTGGCTTAAATTCTGGTGTCATTCAAAGGGGATCCAATGTCTGACTGCCTGGGATGACATGCTGGACAAGCCACGCTGCTTCAAGGGACGGCTTGCACCTGTCACCCTGGGCTTCGGATATTGGCAAAGGCTCTTGCCACCCCATAGTGCCTTTTTAGGCAAGGCTCAAATTCTAAACCTACCACCCTAGAACACCAAAAGGAAAAAACTAAGGGTAATGCTGCTCAATGCCAGAAGTCTCAATCTCAAGATGCACGCACTCGAGGCCCTTCTCAATATGGAGAACATCGATGTCTGTGCTGTGACAGAAACCTGGTTCAAGGCTCCTGAGAGCACCCCAGCACTAACAGGTTTCACCTCATATCATGCGTTCCGCCCCAAAATCCGGACAACACCAAGAAAGGAGGGTGTCCATATTCATAAAGGACACCCACCCCTCAAGGTTGGTGGCAACGCATGATGCATCGGAGACCATCCAGGTGCAATTAACCATAGGCAAGACTGCTCTGCAATTTGTAGCATGTTACAGGCCACCCTCTCAAACTCAGGAACCTCACATGGCCTTCCTGAAAACATTGGAGGGATAAATGTATCTCCAAACACCATCATACTAGGTGACTTTAACTACCCTAATATAGACTGGGAACACTACTCAAGCCCGAACACTCTAACCCAAAGATTCCTGGAGTTCATAAACTCAAATGCCATGGAACAACTAGTCACCATCCCCACAAGAGGAGAAAACATACTTGATCTCATCATCACGAACATGGGATCAAAATGTTCAACACCGGAAGTATACCCTCACTGGTGAGATCAGATCATAAACTAATCTCGCTGGAGGTCCTCATCCCGCCCCACCTGAAACAAAAAGACCACAGTGAAAAACTTCTCAAAAGCCGATTTCACACTTCTAAAAACTAGTGTGGTCTCCTTTAAGGCCCCTGAGCCAGTGGTAAACATTACTCAAACCGCTGAATCACTTACAAATGCCTTCTACCAGCACCTACAGGACTGCATGGATCAGGCAATCCCAAACAAAACTAAGACTCTCTGTACCAAAGGCAAGCGTCCAGTCTGGTGGACCCCAGCCATAAACAAGCTCTACAACAAAAGGAGGAAGCTACTACAAGATAGAGCAAAATCCTTGAAAGGTAAGACACCTTTGATCATTATAAGTAAAAACTAAGAGCTCTCATAAAATCATCCAAGGCAAATTTTGAGAGAAAAATCGCCAAGGACTCTAAAGAGAATCATAAGGCCTTCTTTAGCTATGTTAGAAACCTAGGAGGAAACTCCCAGATATGCTCAGAATTAGTTCAAAATGATGTGAAAATTACTGAACCTACACACATTGCCAACATACTGGCTGACAGGTTCAGTGCAAACTTCTCCCCTCCCCCAAAAGGAGAGATATCTATTCCAGAGGATTGTAGCCCCCAAACATCTCCAAGCCCAGGTGAGAACTGCCCTCACTAAGGCAAAAACACAGCATCCATGGGACCGGATGGTGTCCCCGGCTGTGTGCTTCATGAACTCAATGAGGAATTAAACCCACAGTTAGGACAGCTGTTTAATCTTAGCCTCACCTCAGGATACGTACTCAAGGAGTGGCGCCGGCGACTGTGGTCCCACTTCATAAGGGCGGTGCCTCCACAGACCCTGGAAATTACCGCCCCATTAGCTTGACAAGCCTTATCTGCAAAGCCATGGAGAGGATCATAATGGAACTCATAAATAAAGACATAGGGAACTTGCAGACTTTGGATCCAACTCAGTTTGGCTTTGTCAAAGGCAGATCCTGCCTCTTAAACTTGGTTGACTTTTTCGAGACAGTCACCAAGGCCATTGATGAGGAAAGGCAGTCCATACAGCCTACCTCGACCTGGCAAAGGCCTTCGACACAATACCCCACTCAGGTATCATCGAAAAACTCATCAGCTTGAATGTAAACCCATACATCACAAGATGGGTTGCAAACTGGCTAAGTGACAGAACCCACAGGGTCAGAGTTGCTGGAGCCATGTCAGACTCAAAGCCTGTCACAAGTGGTGTCCCACAGGGCTCAGTCCTGGGTCCACTCTTGTTCGGCATCTACTTTTCTGAAGTACAAGCAAACACAGGAGGGTTATGGCTGACAAAGTTTGCAGATGACTGCAAACTGGGCCATAGTCGAAAACACATCTGACACAGATATCCTCCAGAAGGGCCTCACAGAAATGGATAACTGGTGCCAGAGCCATGGCCTGAAGTTAAACGCCAAAAATGCATAGCCATACCCTTTGGGAAAAACAAGGCTACCCCTAGCTACCATATAGGTGGGAATCCACTGAGCACAGAAAAAGTCATCAGAGATCTGGGGACCCAGGTTGACAGTAGCCTTCGCTTGACACTCATGTTGCTAAAGTAGTTAGGAAAACCTTCTATATCACCCACCTGATCATGAAGGGATTCACATCTAGATCAAGGGAGGTCATCGTCCCCTGTACTCATCACTTATTAGACCTATGATTGAGTACAATGCCCGTTCGAATGTATCTGACCAGACACCTGCTGCAGCTTGAAAGGCCCCAAAAGTTCCTCACCAAAAGGATAAAGGGTCTCAAAATATGTCTTATGCTGCCCGACTGAAAGAACTCCAGCTCTATTCAGTCTCATACCGCTTGCTCAGAGGTGACCTGTGCCTGACATATAAGGCCATGTCAAACCCAGATTTGATGAATATGCTTCACCTCAAAAATCTAGATCCCTCAGAACCACAAGGGCGGAGACTTAAACCTTGACACGGTTATAAATAGAACGTGCTGGAGGGACAGATTCATCACCCAGAGACTCCCTATGCTGTGGAACAAAATCCCGGTACATGTGAGGCAGAGCACCTCTCTGGTCTTGTTCAAGAGGAATCTTGACCAATGGATGGGAGATTGCAGATATACCCCAGGGATTACTTCAGCGTCACTGCTTGAC
Organism: Protopterus annectens; assembly: GCF_019279795.1. Taxonomy (NCBI): domain Eukaryota; kingdom Metazoa; phylum Chordata; order Ceratodontiformes; family Protopteridae; genus Protopterus; species Protopterus annectens. The sequence goes on along the minus strand of NC_056747.1, from coordinate 422,074,314 downwards.
AGAGGCACAGCAAAATGATAGGCATAGTTTTTATTCAAACTAAAGGGGTGGCGAAAGCCACATAACTATGGGCTAGGCTTATAAATGCCCTTGGGCAGATAGCCTAGTATGAACCTATGAACCTATGAACCTATGTATATATATATATATATGTATATATATATATATATATATATATATATATGTATATATATATATATATATATATATATATATATATATATATATATATATATATATATATATACGGGAGCTTTTAGTTTGGTCAAAATTCCTGAATGTCATCTGTTTGGTCAACAGAGCAGATGATTGGCAGGTGTGCAAGATCAACAGTCTCCAAGGTTAGGGAATATGCCCCTTCTCTGGATTTTGTGCAATCTCGAAGTTGTTGTTGTATCTTTCGGCTTTTCCTGGTTAGGAGTCGCCACAGCGGGACTCCGGTCCGCTAATGATTGGCAGTAGATTTTTACGTGCTGAGTTGCCAGCTCTGACGCACAGCCTTCAACGAAGATACGCCCATTCACGCATGTCTCCACACAGAAGACGCTTTAGCTGAGAATTGAACAGGACAACGTCTTACTGTGAGGCGACAATGCTACCGCAGCACCACCACTGCTGTGCAATCTCGAAGTTATTATCTATAATTAGCCAGTGGTATAGGGATGCAGAATCTCACAAGGAGGTGCAGATGGGCTTGCAACTCTGCAAAAAATTATATTTTTCATTTTTTTTGTAATTTTGCATCCACAGTAGCATGTCGGAACACAAAGACAGGGTTTTGTGATTGATACTGTGAATGTTGACATTCGAGTGTTTTGATTAAATTCAGTACACCTAGGTATATAAATACATGAGAATACTTACAAATATCTAAACAACATAATATCTATACCACAAATATTGACTCCAAAATTACATAAACCCAAAAATATCTAAACACAAAATATCAACAAAACCAACTCACATCCAAAAACAATGTTTTTGTAGTGGGAAGCCTCCCTGCACTCCCAGTCCCCTGCTAATTATAAATACCAACCCTGAGATTGCTCCACAGTGTGGAAAGGGCATAAGTCCTTCTGTAAATGTAATATATATTTTTTTTGTTGATATTTTTGGTGTCAGTACATGTGATGTTGATATTATGCTTTTTAGATATTTTTTAAGTATTTTGTTCGTAGGTTTATAGATTAGTACTATGCTAACTGCCCTTGTGGGCCGTTTTAAGTCTAGCCAGTTATCCCATGTGAGAAATCAAACTCTGCACCTTGTGTCTGCAAGGTAAACACCTTAACCATTATGCCAACTTCCCACCGCATATATTTATATCTATATTGATCTATATCTATCTGTGCCTAAATAAAAATTACAACTCAAATTGGCTGTAATTGCCATGCACAAAAGCAAGCTTTAAAATAAAATGAAGACTTAGCAGTTGAAAATCCACTAACAGTTATATAGCGTTATGCAAGTGAATACACTTTATGTACCAAAAAAAGTATTTCTTCAGATTCTGAAATAGAGTGCCTTTGTTAGAGTAAAACCTCATTCATTTGCCTGCTACTAAATAAACAGTTACCAGAATGTCTGCTGCTAAGCTTTAATTTGTTTTATATAGCCTGCCTGTAACACTTTACAGAATAGGTTAATTATTCCACTATTTAGCCGCTGCAGGCATTACTTCTTTTATTGTCTTCTGCTCTTCAACATACTTACTGTTAGATCCCACTGGAAAGGGAGAGCTAAGAAAAAGTGTTCTAATATGTGTTCCAGATTGCTGCACGAGGGATGAAAGGTAATACATCATCATTTTAAAGGAGACTCATGGGTTGAATTTATGGCAAAACAAATGTATTCTGGCAAGGATTATTACATGAAAAGATCAAATTGTATGTTTGACAGAAGTATATTTTGCTAGATGAGAGGTTAAATCTTACGGTAATTCTTTTGATAAAGAGCATGAGAAGAATTTATGTTACGTTTCAGGATATGAGAATATTAGAAAATGTAGAGCATCATTTTGTGTGTGTGTGTGTGTGTGTGTGTGTGTGTGTGTGTGTGTGTGTGTGTGTGTGTGTGTGTGTGTGTGTGTCGGTCTGTCTGTCTCATTTGTGTAGAAAATTTAGGGATAGCATTAGGACATATTTTTCAGCATTAACTAATGGCATGTTTATTTATGTCTGCTGCCAGAAGAAGTAGCTAAATGTGTAAGTTCCACTTAATACATTATATTTTATAGTTTACATGTGCCACATATGAAAATAATGCTGTGGGTTTGAATTAAATCAAAGCCATACAGCTTCATTTGGATAGTTTGCCAGCCATGATTTAACATTGGAAAGATATTATGTATACTATGAACACATTATAGTTGCTACAGAAATTTACAACATTATGGACTAATTTTGTTTTATTTTCTGTCTGAGAGGGGTTGTTAAAATGTTTAAGTCTGGGAGGAGAGTTAATTTATCTATATCTGTGACATAGTTTATGATTTTTGCTTATAGTGAAATAAATTAGAAAGGAACTACATATGAAGGAATGCTTTTTTCTCAGTAAAAATGCATTAATTCCTTGGACACTATGCGCGCACACACACACACACACACACACACACACATATATATATATATATATATATATATATATATATATATATATATAGTGGGCAATGACATTCACTACAAGCTATGGACTCAGTGTAGTATATCAGAGCACATATGACAGCAGCAAGCACTGTAGTGTTAGATGTGGGAAGAGCACATGTCACAGCCTCACTAGGTGGAGTGTTATGCCTCCATTGGTGTACATATTGATCTCTATGCATGAATAAATCATCTGCTTTCATAACAAATAGCGAACATGAGGCATTCTGTGTGTTTTATGCAGGATGATAGATATATATGAAACCAGGGGTCCACTGATATCCTGTGAACAAAAATAATTGCAGGGACTGCCTTTTCCGCAGGAACATCCCAGAGGACAGCTATAGCTGTTTCCAGTGTTTTGCAGGTGTCTTCTGCGTAGATCCTACAGCAGTTTATTGACTGTCTACTGCCCATAAAGGGGGTGCATGCTCAGATGCCACAGTCACAAGTTGACTGGACATTGGTGGTGTGTGGATTCTGCACAATTTGCCACCTGTCAGGAATACTTGGCACAATGGGTGCCACACAAGTTGTCATCTGGAAATGTGCCACCAGTGATGCATTTTTATGTATGTAAACTGGTACTAAAATTACTTCATAACTGTCAGATGATATGTGACTTCAGGGTCCCATAATAGATGTGTGTACCCATAATCTAAGGGAAAGCCTTAATGTCAATATATGGCACTCTAGTGCTGTGTAGCAAGTCTATGAAAGCAGGTTCATCCCCCATGGTGGTCTCCTAGGCAAGGCTAGATATACTCTATAACTATGGCTGCTCATACCCATCAGACTACCACAAACACCACAGTAGATGACATATGACTGGGCACATAGGAGAGGCAGTAATACTACAGAACATTTTGTCCATTTAAAAAGTAGGTTACAGACCAGACACAGACCCACAAAGGGCTATCAGATGTTCACAGTCTGCTGCATACTACACAACCTGGCAAACACCACCCTCCCATCTCACCCGACATCTGATCACCCCCATATAGCACCAGATATAGCAAAATAATGTTCCACCACTCTGTTACCACAAGGAGACACTCAACAACAATAACAGACCTGGGTGCAGAAAATGCATGATGCACTTAGCCCACAGATATTTGGATATTATGTGTACACATGTGGTAACATTAAATAATCATGTGTGCAATACATAACATGTTAACTGTTGATGAATGTATATGAAAACATACTGCAAGAGGGCAGAACTGCAATTTCATCACATCCCAAACAATAGCCTGGCACACAATGCAGGCTAATCCCAGAGGCATATAATGGAAGGGCAAAGACTATCACTTCATAACCTTTCCATAGTCCAAAGCTGGATGTATAAAAGAAAGGCTGATGTTATCACAGTAGGGCAAACCATAGTTAGACCACTTCACAGACACCACTGCTCATTGTATGAACTGCCCAGCATAGTGTAGAAATGGCTATACCTATATAACAGTTGGACTACAGGAGCCTCACAGTGTGCCCTTTCTACCCTTTGCTGTTGTGTGGACACAACGCATTTATGGACTAGGGCATTTCATAGTGCAATTCAATCCTTGCAGTGCTGTAGCTGTGTTGGCCTGTGACTGTATGCCTGACCTCAATATTCTACATGTTGTGTGAAGGCATCCCTGCAGCACCAGCCACACCAGCTGCTGCAGGATACCTAAGATGCTGGATCTGTTGCTGTGATGACAAACTTCTTCCATGATGTTCAAAGGTTCAAAGACTACATCATTTGTTATACAGCACAGTCAGATTCCAAGGAAGAAGACACAGCAGTGTTGGCATCATCAGTTTTGTAGGCAGCAAAGAATCACGGCTACTTGGCTCAGACTCATCATCTTCCTCCTGTAAGCCCCCAATGCTGCATTGTGAGTAGCTATAGGCAGACACAGGACCTATACAGAAACTTGCCATAATGATTAGCTATGTTATAGCTTATCACCCCACCCCAAAGCAAATATACTGGCACACAAAGGCTTACCAGAGGCAGTAATGTGTACTCACACAGTTGTACCTAACTGTGCCTCATCATCATAGTGTGCAGAGTTTGGTGCAACACAGCTTGTATGTACACAAGAAAGCAATACATCTGTTGGTCAGAAATGTTGCTTACTGTGTACACAATGTGCACACTAACCCCTCTCCTCAGTCCACCCACATCATGTCTCAGTGATGCCAGTCACAGAGACCTCATGCATAGTGGATAACAGTAATAGTCATCTACAGTAAAGTTGCCATTTTGGAGTCATGATGCTGGGCTCATTTCACTCACTTGTAGCAGATGGACATCCAGGGCCTTCTGCTTTGCTTCCTCCTTCATGTCATTGATCCTTTTATAACATTCAGCACTGAGCTAGCAATGCCCACTAATAGTGTTTATATCAGCAGCCATCTCTGCCAAGCTGCACTGCCTGAATTCCTGATTGTTGACACATCCCATAAGTTGGGCACCACCTCTGTTTAGGACATTCAGGATTATTTCTGTATCCTGTTCAGTAATGTTTACTGTTTTCCTTATAGTCACCCTTCCCCTTAGTGTCTTTGCTGAAACGTTTTAGACAAATGCAAAAATAATGGGAGGACAAAATCAGGGCAATATTACTTTAATTCACTTAAAAGTTAATAAAATGCTTTTGCGTTAGTGTACATTTTCTGAACAATAACAATTAAGAAACTCTGATATCCGGCATTAGTGACTGTAATCTTTAGTGATTTAGTAGAAAATCAAACATATTATGAGGGACAGGACATAAATGTGATGTAAAAGCACAGATGTTCTGCAAAATCAGGGACATGTGAGAGGTATAATGCCCACTCACTGCAGTGTAAAAAGTTACCAAAACAACTGTTACAAAACACAAAGGTTTCCTCAGTCCTGCCTTATGTGCAGGACATTACCTCTACTGATCACTCAGGTCACTAAATTTGCCTCCAATAATATGGCAGTGTTAGACTTACAGTGAATCACCGCATAACAAAGCATACATAGTAAAAGTTATATAGAAAACTAGTAATGTACAATGCAAAATGAGTATTACTTAAATGTTTGCTTTTGTGGACTTAAAGTTGAAAATGATCAAGTGGTACATTTGGAAAAATGTGATAAATATCTTTGGGCTCAGGGAAACTTTGCATTTTGCAACACAACCTAAAGCCAGTTATTTTTGTTGGAAGCAGGGCCATTTGATTCAGTCACGCAAAATGCAAGTGTAAGCATTGTGGGGAAAGGGGACATTCTAAAGTCAAGCTAAAGGCCAAGTGGAAGCCAGCAATATTTTTGATTTGACTGTAACTTTGAAGGAGAAACATGAGGAAAAGAGGGACTATAGGAGAGACAGGTGGTGAAATGTCTTAGGGTAATACAGAAATAGCAGAACTCCAAATCATAAATATCACCACAGTATTATTAAATGCACTCAGGAAGCAAATGGGAGCATATATGCAAAAGGATGGATGTTTTGTTAACACAGTTTCAACAAATTATAAATATGAAATGTCAATGAATGTGGAAGATGATAAGAGAAGGGAAATATAGCTAAAGAAGAACAAAAGGTATTCACTGCAAAAGGGGTGAGCTTGAAAAAGCAGAACCAGCATTTGAGTAAAGTTAAAAAAAGAGGATGAAAAGTGTAAACTATGTTGTTTTGATGTGCATTTGGCAGCAAAATGCATTATATAACTGAGTCTGAAATTTTAAGGTTAGTGAGTCTTTTCTAAGTATGACAAAACAGGTTAAAGAATGAAAGTCAATAACAAAATGGAGAGCAGTATGGTCTAAAGGGGAAGAGACATGTTCAGAGACCAACATGGCAATAAATGGAAAAGTACTACGTTAATATATATAATCATTACATGGCTGAGGAGGTGAGTAATAAGTGATATAGTGAGTAAAAGGAAGGCACTGCGAGTTGTACAGTGTATGTTCAAATATTGCCATGTAGTAGAAAGGAACACTTAGAAAGACCATTGGGCAGGATTATTTTAAGCATGAAACAGAGGAAATTTGAATAAAAAATCAGTTAAATTTGAGACAGTGCTGTAAATACTGGAGTCAATGGTGGTATGACTAGTAAAGCAAGTACAGGATGGTATACACAGATTGTAGAATTTACAGACTAAAAGCAAAAGGGTGTATAAGAATTTAGTTTTTACGTTGAATAATATTAGAAGAACATATACTCAGAAAGGGAAGGCTAAGCAGATAGAAATTCAGAGAAGAAAAGTGAAAAATGATTTTTTAATGGAAATAGTAATTTAAGGTAAGTGGGAAATTAACTTTGAGCTTAGGAATCTTTGCATTTTTGGAAAATAAAGCAACATTAGATAATCTAAAAGACAACCAGGGTAATATATATATATAGGACACAGAATGAAATTATGGAGTCAACAGATAATTACGTTCAGAAATAGACAGATGGCAATCTGGAAATAATTCATTGGAAGTTGCAAACTTCATTAGACAAGAGAAGTTGTTTGTGGGATAGCAAAATATCATTAGTAGAATTAGATGTAGTGCTGGGAGAACTTAAAAACAAATATAACATATAGGTTGGGTGGTACAGGCTGTGAATATTATAAGGTTTTTACATTAACAAAAGGAAGAAACTGTTGCAGAAAAGAGGAAAATCCCAGGATGCAAAAAACGTCCTTACCAGCCTCAGTAAGAAACTGAGATCCCTCATAAAATCCTCTAAAGCTAGTTACGAAAGTAAAATTGCCAAAGATTCCAAAGACAACCACAAGGCATTCTATAACTATGTCAAGAATCTAAATGGCAATGCTCAGATCTGCTCTGAGATAAAACAGAATGGCATTAAATATACTGATCCCAAGGATATTGCCAATATGCTGGCAGATCGATTCAGTGCCAACTTCACCCCCTCTCACTCCCTAAATGGCCCATCTCAATACCGGAAGATTGCCAAATTCCAGTAATAATGGCCACACAGGTAAAAAACACACTCTCCAAAGCTAAGAATACAGCATCCATGGGACCAGATGACATCCCCGGCTGTGTACTACATGAACTACAATATGAACTGGCACCTCACCTAAGTGTCATGTTTAACCATAGCCTCACCTCAGGTTTTGTGCCCACTGAGTGGCGCAGAGCTACAGTTATCCCACTCCACAAGGGGGGGATCCAGCTTGGATCCCGGAAACTACCATCCCATCAGTCTGACAAGCGTTATCTGCAAGGCCATGGAGCGTATTATCATGGAACTTATAAACAAAGACATTGGCAACCTTCAAACACTGGATTCCACCCAGTTTGGGTTCGTGAAGGGCCGATCTTGTCTCCTGAACCTGATTGACTTCTTCGAATCAGTCTCCAGAGCCATGGACAAGGGTAAGGTGGTTCACACAGCCTATCTAGACCTTGCCAAGGCCTTTGACACCATCCCCCACTCTGGAATCATAGATAAACTTACTAAGCTGGGCATTAATCCCTACATCACCCAATGGGTTGCTAACTGGCTTACTGATAGAACCCACACTGTAAAAGTAGCCGACTCCAAATCCAGCTCCAGACAAGTGACAAGTGGAGTACCTCAGGGTTCAGTCCTGGGACCGCTCTTGTTTGGCATCTACTTCTCTGAAGTACAGGCCAACACTAAGGGACTCTGGCTAACAAAGTTCGCAGATGACTGCAAACTGGGAGCCATTATTGAATCCCCAAATGATGTGGATACTCTACAAAAGGGCTTTACAGAAACAGATGCTTGGTGCCAGAGCCATGGGCTCAAGCTCAATGCCAAGAAATGTATAGTTATCCCCTTTGGAAAAAAAACATGTATCTGTGAATTACCATATAGGTGGCAGTACACTAAACACCGAAAGTGTGATAAGAGACTTAGGGACACAGGTGGACAGTGGTCTCACCTTCGATAACCACATCACCACAACAGTCAGGAAATCCTTCTATGTGGCACACCTCATCACTAAGGGCTTTTCATCCAGAAAAAAAGAAGGTCATTGTCCCACTGTACTCATCCCTAATTAGACCCATTATAGAATACAACGCCCAGTTTGGTATGTACCTCTCAAGACATCTGCAACAACTGGAAAGGCTGCAGAAATACCTCACTAAAAGAATCACAGGCCTAAAGCAGATGCCCTACACTGACTGCCTTAAAAAACTCCAGCTATACTCTGTCACATATCGTCTACGCTGAGGCAATCTCTGCTTAACATACAAGGCCATGTCAAACCCAGAGCTGTTGGACATGCTACACTTAAAGAAATCCCAGTCCCTCAGAGCCACATGCTCCAGGGATCTAAACCTTGTCATCACAATAAACAAAACATGCTGGAGGGATAGGTTCCTGACCCAGAGACTCCCCAGATTCTGGAATAGATTGCCCATACATGTCAAGCAAAGTGCCTCTTTGGCCCTCTTCAAAAGGAACCTTGACGATTGGATGAGAGAAAGGAAATTCACCCCAGGGATCACGTCAGACAGGGGTCCAGGGAAGTAAATAGTGTGGGAAGAAATAGCAGGGAATTGTTATGGCTAGGCTTGTATAGGCCCTAAGGCTGATAGCCTAGTACCAACCTATGAATCTATAACAGAAAGTAGTATTTTAAAGGTACTGAATGACTGCAATACTAAAGGGCCAATAGTCCTATGTCAAAATGACTATAACATTTTATTGAACATCGTATAAATATAGTATATCACAAGACTGATTTGATAATAGAAGACAACCTACTACAAGGTCTAATAGATGATAGATTATACAGATTTTTTAAGGTTGAAAAACCTTTTCTGTCTACCATGTTTGGTATTCCTAAGGTACATAAAAGTGTAGAAAACCCACCATTAAGGCCTATTGTGACATCTGAGGGTTCAAAAACCCAACCTTTAGCTATCTACGTGGACACTAAGTTAAAGCCTTTTTACAACCTATACCCCCATATTTTAATTGACTCATGGGACCTGCTTAGTAAAATACCACACAATATAGGTCTTGAATGGTTTGAAGCCATGCTTACTGAATTTAAATTCCTGAATGACAACGAGTTTAGGTTGGTGTTAGTAAATATTGAACTAGTTCTCAAGAACAATTTCATTTATTTTCAAGGAGATATTTTTCATCAACTAGATGGTGTTGCAATGGGGGCAGCATGTGCCCCCATTTTTGCCAACATTTTGTGTTCAATTCCCCTCTCACGGAGAATATAGTTAAGTATTTCCGTTTTTTGGATGACATGCTTATAATATGGAAGGGGTTACAAGACGATATACCTAAGGTTATGGAATACCTTAATAACTCAACTACTTTCCTTCAGTTTACTCATGAATATAACATGGATGAGGTACATTTTTTGGATGTAACAATTTTAAAAGATTATGCTGACAGGAAATATGTATCCAGAATATTTAGAAAGGCATGTTTTTCCAATTCTTACCTCCATTATTACAGTAACCATCCCCCAATATAAAAAAAGAATATTATTAAGGGACAAATGGTCAGGGTGGCCAGAATGACTTCAAATTATTTTGATTTCATTAACGAAATGAATTATGTGCATAAATTATTTTTGGAGAGAGGTTACCCAGATTCTATTATTATCCCTCTAAAAGAAGAGGTACTAAGGGGGTGGGGGAAAAGATTTTTACCCCTGTTAAACACAGAGGTTAATACAGACCAGAACCCTTTAGATAACACCTTGGATACCACTGGACACAATATTTCTAACATGAATATATACCAAAATACTCCCTTTTTGTTATGACATACAATTCCAACACAAACTCAATAAGAAAACTTATAAATAAGACATGGGACATTTTTAAGACTATGCCCAATAGGCTTGAAATATTCAATAGACAATTAACTTACAGTTTTAGGAAGGGTCCTAATCTAAAAACAGTTTTTGAAAGGAATAAGCAGGATAATGACCAAAAGAAAAAGGGCACCTTCCATTGTGGGAGATGTTCCCAATGTATATTCATTGCAAACACGGAGGAATTAACACTACCTTCTATTTCTACAACTTTTAAGGGTAGACAATACTTTACTTGTTACACCAGTGGAGTTGTATATTTAGCTTACTGTATTTCATGCGGGGGATATTATGTAGGTAAGACGGAAAGACATTTACGGCAAAGAATATACGAGCATATGTATGATGTTAATAGGAAAAAGGAAACAAATGCCTTATACAGACACACATTAACCTGTACATGAGCCAATTTTACATTTTGGATACTGGAAATGATACCCAGGAATAGTAGAGGGGGGGGACTGGGAAAACCAGCTTAGTTATAGAGAACTTGTTTGGCAACTAAGGTTGGATTCTAACACACCTCCAGGGATGAATGACCATGTGTCACTTTTACCAGCCCTAAAACTAAGGGCTAACAAGGTAAAAACACAAAACAGAAATAGGAACAGTAACAAACATAAAAATAAATGAAAACTTTTAAAATCAGGTTTTAAAACTGCTGTTTATTTATATACATATTTATATACACATTTATATACATATATATATTTATTTAGTTATTTATTTATATACTATTTACAGAAGTATATGTATAAGTATATGATTTTAAACTAAGAGTTACCAGTGATGGCTATTTTATATTATATTATTTTACATTACTGTATACCATTTTATATTTTATATTTATATTTAAATTGATATATTTTTACATATTTTTGCATACTTATACATTTTTACATATACAAATACTAAATTTGTAAGTCATCTCACTTGTATAGATCTGTAAGTTAGGCTATAATGTAATGTTTTTTCTAACCACAATTATCTTAGAAACTACTTTCTGACATGTATTTATATTTGTGTGAGTTAAATTGAAATGCTGAGGTAAACCTTCAACTGTACCTAATTAATTTAATTAATTTATTCAATTCAAATTATTTAATTAATTTACAACAGGATGTATAAAAGATTTGGTAGAGCAATAGCATTTATTCTGACGAAGTTTCCGGCTCAGGAAATGAAAGCACTTAATCTTTGAAACCTTTGATGCAATGTTTTATTATTTTTGTTCAATAAACTAGTTTTTTAACTTTCATGGACTGCAGAGTCTTGGTTAAGAACTGTCCGAACCACAGTATTGTGGGACTACCTTCATTGGTTCCTGTTTATGGGAAATTGGTGTGTTTTTACTGGTTTGGAGTTTTTTTCCCATTTCTTCCCTTTTATATTGAACATCGTATAGCTAAGGTTGTCAAAAGTGATGAACAGAATATTACAGAACTAAATTATCGTGCAAAAGGAAAAGATATGAGAGAATTGTTAATAATAATTAGGGAAGGTGTAGTATGGTAAAAGGAGATGGAGAAAATAAAATATTAGGTTGTGATTTAAAGAATTACAATATCTTTTTTAAAAAAACATATAAAGGAATGTGAGTATTGTTATTAATTAATGCTCATTTGGGGGTGGCAATAAGGATGAACCATGGCTTAAAATTAGGTTGTCTTCTGAGTGGGCTTTATTTACTTTGCTAATGAACTGTATAATGGTTCAGTTAAAAAAAAAAATAGGAAAAGGGCATGCCAGACAGCAGAGGGGGTCTCTTTCCTAGTTATATTTTGTTAAGTAGACAACGCTACGTTAATGATGAAGAACAATATGGATGTAGGAAGATATGGTGATGCAGGAAGAGTTGGAAAGTAGGGTTACAGTTCACTAGAGAAAGGGTAAATGTTTGGGAGACACAATAAAGATAGAAGGAATATAGTTTGCAAATAAAGAAAAATAGCTTTTAAAAATGAAATTTGGGACACAGGAATGTATTATGAAAGGTTATGGAAAGACCAGAAAAGGCTACGAAAATAGTAAACATGTGGAAGTCATTCAGAGTATCACTCTTAAAAGTGTATTTGTTAAGAAGAGTTATTTGTGGGTTATTTAATTATTAGATGGGGTATTCAGTCTTATGACTGACCTAGAAAAGAATATCTATGATCTATTTAATCTTTATTTCTGGGATTCTAGACTGGGGGAGTTGTGTCCAGTAATTATAAGAAAGGGTGATTAAAACTGATACATCCTGCTGTATTTTGCTTCATTAAACATGTTTATTTTACTCTACATTCATTTACCAATGTAATATAGTGATCTCAGTGGACCATTTGCATGCACAATCCATTTATATATGTATTATATATTACAACAAGTTAAAAGAAACATGAAATATGTTTTAGTGAATATCGTGTCAGTAAAATATAAGGTACTGTGGGAAATGTAGTGACTGGGGAAAGGAAGATTTGTGAAAAAAAGTCAATGATATAAATATGAAAAGAAAATGAAAAAATGGACAATAAAGTTTGAGTATTTGAATGATAGTAGTGTAGGCTGCTACAAAGAAGTGATGGAAATTTTATTTTATGTTGATGTTTGGCAAGATGTGAAACAAGAAGAAAATATGTGTTTATAAAAGAGTAGATCAAAAGAAGCTGAGTAATGCTTAGACTTCTGAGAGAGATTGCATCTAACTAAACTTCCAATAAATGGGCAAATGAAACAAACAGAAACAATAAATAATATGTATGGTTGATAGTTGTGAAGTAGAAAAAAACAATGGGTTACATGGTTTTGCATTGTAAAAGAACTTGTGTAATGTGGAAAAGCAATTTATCAAAGATTTGCCTGTTAGAATGAATATGGATATTGTACGTACAATAAGGATTTTATGAGAACATATCTAACAATCAGGTGGATATTATTAGATAATAGCTAGATGATTATGGTTAATACGGGCAGGAAGGTGTAAGGAAGTTTCATATAACAGGGAATGTGAAAATGAAGATATATTGGAGAACTTAAAGCATTGGTTGTGGAAAAAAGGACAGGAGGTTAAAAACTTCAGGTGAAATTTTACATTTTTTATATTATCAAACTATGTACATAAAAATGCAAATATGATTATTGTAAATAATGTTATTGGATTGGTAAAAAATATTTAAAGAACCTTTATTCCATTTCCTTCCTGACAGGGGGGGACAGTGATAACAACAGTAGTTGATTTTGCCATAGAAAGTACAAGTTTGAGAGAGCCAGTGTTATCGATTTATCAACAGTTATCTTTATTGCCATGTCCTGATATCATGCGGAATGTAAATTTTCAAAACGAGGTTTCATTGCCAGTGGTGGACTCCAGCTGAGATGCTCACATTATTTTGTTAGAATGAGTAAAAGTAGACTAAATCAGGAAATTGGGAACCAGACCCAAACTATATAACATCTTTCAGTGACAGGAACCAGTAAATCTCTTGAAAGGCAGTGTGACTGTGGTACTAGGATGGAGTAAAGTTATTTGAACTTCCCATTCTTAATGTTTATTAAATGATCAGTAAAGCTATTTCATATGTTTAGTTCCCTCTGTAATGACCATCATTCAAAATACAGACACAATCCTGTCTGCATGAGATATGCACACACAATCCTGTCTGCATGAGATATGCATAATCTTCAAGAATGACCCCAACCAGGTATAAAATGTGTAAAACATTACTGCTTGGTGTTATAGGATTTAACAGCTCAGAATACTAAGATCCTCATATTCATATCAAAGGAATACATGTATGATGACAGTGTCTATCCCTTGGAGAACTTAGATCAATGTTGGCCTTTATCTTTTCAATAGAAAGCCTCAGGCTTTGGTCAGATTTTATAATGCTTCTCATTTCTGGATTGTTTGCTCCAGTATTTCAAATTTCAGAAGACAGACTAGTTCAGTTATAGGCCAGCTGAATGGTATTGTGGTTCCACATAAGTGTAAGTGATAAACTGAGTAAGTAATAGGCAGAAATGTTGATGAGTGAATGACCCAACAGAAAAATGTCCAATCACAAAGGTCCTGTTGATGTCTGATGTATACACTGAGATTGTGTCTCAAAGAATCCCCTTTATTCTAATGTACAGTAAATTCAGAGCAAAAGTAGCAATAGTGTGGGGGTGAGGAAGGTTTTTAACTATATTAAAGTGAGTAACACTTTTCTGCACCCTAAGTTTTACTTCCTGTTTTGGGATCTCATATTTTTGTGTCAGGCATGTATTTGTCACATTTCTGTTACAAAGCTGACTTGATGATGTAGACAACAGTAGGGATAGCCCAGGTGCACCTGCCACAGATGAAAATGGATTTTCAGCCCTTGCATAATGTATTTTTTGGGACAGTGAAACAGCGTCTCTTCTGCATGGATCAATTCTGATCTTATTGCAGGAATGGGGAAAGTGAGCTTATCAGCATTCATTCTTCATTGCAGCAATGTGTAAATATGGAAACTTAGATAAAGGAGAAGCCTTCTGTTCCCTTGAAACAGAATAGCACCTAATCATGGCTGCTTCTTAACAGCAGTCCCAGGATGATATTCAACACAGTGGCCCTATTGCAACTCCTGTCATGGTTAAGGAAGCTAAAGCTTTCAAATCTGTTGAGATTAATGGTTTCCAAGGTTTCAGGAAATGCAAAACATTCAACAAGGGTACAAAAGACAGTGAGTCAATATGGATTGTCAAATATCAGACCCATTAAACTGTAATCCCTGAAGAACAAGTCACAGACAAAAACAAAATTAAAGTATTTTTTTGCAGTAAGTGGCAAGCTCTTTACATTCCTTAAATTTATATATACAAATTCCACAGCCTCACCATCTCAAGGGAGAAATCTCCCCAAAATGGCCATGACTGCCAGTGCACACTTTTAAATCTTGCCAGCAATGATTTCCTATGGAAAACAGCACTTGGTGATCTGATCATAAAAATTTTGAGCCATGGCAATTGACAATTGAGAAATTAAACTTCATCCACCAGTAGGGTAACCCCAGGGACATCTGATTGTAAACAAAGGCTTTCTAAAGCAAAACCAGGTAAGGAAAAATAATAAGTATATCTGTGGGTAAACTTCCATTACTATTTATAGTGATAAAGTGGGAAGGAAATGTTAAACACCTCTTTATGAAATTAACCTTGTTAACTGCAACACTGTCTGTGTGCAGAATCATAGACTAAAATCAGCATAGGACATTGTTTCAGTCAGACATTTTGAAAAGTTATTTAATGACAGTCATGTACTTACTGATGCTGCTGAATGCAACTCTGTTTTTGTGCCTTAATAGAATATAAGTAAGTCTGATACAGTTAACTTGTTTAACTCTGTGCAGTACTATTAAAATAACTTGTCTATATAACAGACGACATGTAGAGACTGTACAGTTTACAGCTTTAATGCCTCAGATTGCTTTTCAAACAGCATGAAAGATGTTCTCCAGCATACAGATCTAACAAGAAATCAGATCTAACACCATACACTTTTAATGTCCTTTTTATATGTTTTTCTGTACCATCTGGATCTTGTTCATGAAACAGTCTATTGTTTGAAGTCATGCAGTCTGTTGTTAGGCTACTTTGTGTTCTGCTTCAAGGTGAATTCCATATGAAAGCAGTTTTCCCATACTCCCTGCACTTGTTTTTTATCTGTTTGTACCAAGTACCGGACATTCAGTTTGCATGCCATTTTTACTTGAATTAAGGAGTTATCCTTATCAGCATTTTCTCAAGCTGTACCAGGCCCTGAACATTTATGATACATTACAAATGAATGCCATTTTTACTTGATTTTTAGCTAAGAACAGTTTAACTCTTTAATATATAATAGCAAACAGAAATAAACATGCATCTTACTGACTATATTTTCCTACATAGATTATAGCAAACAAAAGTGTACATGCATTAAACTAGCAAAAAGAGGTGTACATGCATTTAGCTAGCTATATATATATATATATATATATATATATATATATATATATATATATATATATTATATATATAAACAGAAGTGTTATGCATTTATAAATCTCTCTCTCTCTCTCTATATATATATATATATGGGTCACCTTTAGATGCCCGACAACGCGTTCCGCCGACACGGAATCCGACGGGACGAAAACACCGACAACGCAGATGACCGACAAGGTGAGAACCCGATGGACTCGGTAAGTGTGCGATCGAGTGAGGGATTTAGTGTTAGGGAGCGGACAGGTAAGTGTGCGATAGTGAGGGACTGTGGGTTTAGGGGTGGGTTAAGTGAGTTAGGGTTAGGGTGCAGGTAGGGTGTGTGCGATAGTGAGGACTGTGGGTTTAGGGGTGGGTTAAGTGAGTTAGGGTTAGGGTGCAGGTAGGGTGAGTGTGCGGTAGTGTCGGATCTTGGGGTTACGGGTGGGTAAGTGAGTTAGGGTTAGGGTGCAGGTAGGGTAAGTGTGCGGTAGTGTCGGACCTTAGGGTTAGGGTTTGGGTTAGGGATAGTGCATATGTTATGTAGTGTACTGTGTTGTTTACGTGTAGTGTGTTGCTGTAATGGTTTTCGGTGTTTTGCGTTGTCGGCGTTTTTTGTTGTCGGTCTTTTGGTGTTGGTTATTAGTGTGTCGGCGAAACGCGATTTCGAGGATATAAAGGTGATCCATATATATATATATATATATATATATATATATATATATATATATATATATAAACAGCCCTTTTTATTTTAAAACACATGAAACAGTCTACATTGATATGCATTTTTTGGTATTATGATTTACAGAAATCACATTAGGAAACAAAACCTTCAGTTTTCTTTTGAAACAGCAAGTTAACACAGTGATAACAACCATTGCTATTAGAATTGGATGAATTATTTTAATTTAACAACTTTTTTCTTTTGAAGACGGGCCAGTAAAAATGTCCCACCAGTTATGAGCTGTATTTTGCAATTGCTGAATTAACTATTTGCTTTTATTTATGCCTTCATGTAATGATTTTAATGAAAATTTTGCATTAATTATTGACAATGTCTGTGGATTCCATTGTAAAGGCATTGCAGCCTTGTTTCTTAGAATAAACACGTCATAAATGTTAAGCTTTGATTTGTTACTATAAATACAAATTAATTCAGGAGCAATTTTTGTGAACAGTTTAAAACCTGATGGCAAAATTTTTATTTACACAGATTTACAGAGTGTTGTAGAATACATGGTTTATACAGTGAAGAATGCTGTTTATATATTAAACCATTTACTGTAAAGCATACACTTGCTTGTAGAAAATGTTTTTCCATTTGTACATACATAAGCTGTAATGTACAGTCAGTCCAGTTTACAAACTTAGTATTAAACTGAAGCCTGATAATTAAACATTACTGAAACATTAAAATGTATTCCTGGTATTTTTGTCTCACTGCTGTACATGTTGATGGTACCCTAATCACTTGATGACAATAAAAAGACAAGGTTGTCTTTTAATAATTACTGAATCATTAACACAGACCAATATGCTTTTTTCTTGTACCTTTATTTTAGTCTCCTCCGTAGTACTGTTTACACAGTCCGTGTAAAATTAAAAGAGTGCACTTTCCCCCTGTAGTATGCAGCATTTTATTGCAGTATTGTTTATTTGCTTCATGCTGTGAGAACTGAATGTATGCCTGCCCTCTGGCTGTTACCTAGACTGTGATACTCTGGACTAAGGAAAGATTTTCTTTTCTGAATTTTTAACAAATCACTAACAAACTGTGGACCAATGCTAATTTAATCATTTGTGCCCATTTCCAGTGACAGAAAATATTTTTATAAAGTTTCTGCTGTTGCATTTGCTGTCATAGTTTTAGTAGTAATTGCTTCTATCCATTTTGAAAAAGACATCCACTACTAGTAGTTATCTGTACCCTCCCTTTGTTGTTGGCAAAGGACCTGCATAATTTATTTGAACTGCATACCATGGCCCATCTACTGGCTGTACTCAGTGTAACTGAGTTTTTTTTTTACTTTTAGCATTTACCCACAAACAGATTATCAATGATATCCATGCACAATTGTGATGTTTCATTACAATTACCAAATATGATCTCTGCAGACTCGTGCTTTTTGCTTATTGCTGCAGGTGAACACGTAATTATGTTTTAGAAAAATGTAAGCCACTTGTCCTGGTAACCAGTCTTGTTTTTGACCTTGTAAATTTTAGTATCAGTAACAGTTATCTCCCCAATTTTCCTTGTAACTACCCATCCCAGCCTGGGAAGATCTGAGCACACATAAAACAAAATCTCTTTTTTTCCTTTCTGGGCATTCCAGATCTCTAGACCATAGCACATCTCTTAAGCCCTTCGGCACTTTTTTACCTTCAGTCATCTTGTAATACACTTTCAACTTGATATTAGAATACAGTTGTAAAACACTTAGAATTATAATAAGTATTTCTAATTTGCATAACTATGCATAAATTTTAAACTTGGGTTTTATGTGTAGTATTATGTACTGGGCACAACTTTATATTAGTAATATTACTTTTGTATAACGTTTTTGCCAGGGTCTCTGCTACTTCTGGTGCTATTATGCAATTACAAAATATTGTAAAAAAAGAGATATTGGCTTGACTAACATACATTTATATTTACATTATTTACATTTGCTGTTGTCTGCCTTTTGCTCTTGTGCATTTTAAACAGATGTACTTCAGGTGAAAATAAAATACATGCATGTCAGTCTTGTGACCTCATGTCTTTACTGCTTTTAAGTATTTTCATTTGATTTTCAGGCACTGGAACTGTTCTGTTATTTGAAATGGTGATTTTGAAATTACGTAACAGCTTAGCAATGAGAGGCTGTCCCTATGTGTATGTCATAAAAACGGTAGTTATACATCTTACTTTACTGTTTAACTGATAAATGTCTTGCTTTAACTGAATGAACATTTTTATTTGTTTATACATTAGATCCTGCTGTGTACGCTAACCATTTTTCAAATGTAGAGTGTTGTAAATTATTTTCTGTCAGCATAGCTAATTGCTATTGCTTTAACTTTTTACTAACCAGATTCTTTTTGTCTTGTAATTTTGCATGGGCTGTCTGGTATTTCTCAGTACTATGTTCTGCTGACTCTAAAGCTCTTATGCACTTTTGAAAACATGTTTGTATATCTTGTCTAAACTTTCTGAACTCATTTGTCTGTCTTTTAGAAGTTTATTAAATTCTTTTGTCAGTTTACCATGAACCTCATTTCTGTGTTTATCTGTTTTGTACTGTGCAGTGGCTTTATTCCACTTTTGTCTAAAGGGTATAACAAGATGTACAGAAGATTTTGTCAATATGACTGCTGTTGTAACTCTGAAATTAACATTTCATATGTGATGACAGGACATGACTATTTAATATCTGGAAATAATGCCAGTGTATGACTCTTATCTGGTTGTTTACCATTAACAATGGTCTGAACTGTACTTTTATGACATTTCACACAGAAAGCAGTTTTATATGACTTGCACAATAAACATTTACTGTCATACCAGTCATGTTTCTGTTTAAGATACCAGTCAAATGTAATCCATTGGTATAATTCCTGACTGTTAACTTGCCCTAATAAGGTTTTACATTTGCCAATATGCTGTTTATACAACCTCTATAGTCTGTCCAAAATTGACACATTAAGAATAATACTGTGTTTACTACTACTACTACTTACTTTTTATTAGCCAGATTAATGGTATCCATGCTGTTATGTAACACACAAGATTTCTTACCAGTTTTACAGGGACAGTCGGCCATGCTGCTTACTGTAGATGGCTGGAAAACTTCTGTAGTTACTTAAAAAGCTGGTGAAACAAAGCTGACAGTTGCAGTTTCAAACCTCAGAATTCACTGACCTGGAGAGTTTATGGCACTGCTTACTTCCTGCATGGCACTCTCACTCTGGATTCAGATGTCTGGGAAACTATACTGCTGCAAAACTGTGGAAACTGAAGTGCTCCTGTTCAGGACTTAATCACGTACATAAATGTTAGTTATTGTGCTTTTACTGAAGTGACCTTATACAAGGCACCACTCCCCCTGTGTTCAAAATTAAATGCAGATGTGCTGAATGCTGCTGCTTGCTTTTGGTGCCTTGTTAAAATAAAAGTCTAGTTAACAGATGCACTGAACTTTGCAGACTATTAACCTTTTTAGCAGTATATTATTAATTTGTTGTTCATAGGTTCATAGGTAGGTACTAAGCTATTGGCCCTAGGGCCTATATAAGCCTAGCCAAACGGTACCCTGGCTTTTGCCACCCAAGAAAATTATTTTCCTGTGCCCCTGTCAAGCAGAGCCACAGAAGTGATCCCCGGTGTGAATTTCCTATCTCCCATCCAATCATCAAGATTTTTCTTGAAGATTGCTAATGAGGAGCTTTGTTTGATATAGATAGGTAGATTGTTTCAGAGTATGGGAAATCTGTGGGACAGGAATCTACCCCTCCAGCATGTTCAGTTTATTGTGGTGACAAGGTTTAGGTCCCTAGAGCGTGTAGCTCGGGGGGATTGGGATTACTTTAAGTGGAGCATGTCCAACAGCTCTGGGTTTGACATAGCTTTGTATATTAGGCAGAGATTGCCTCTGAGTAGGCAATATGCGATAGAGTAAAGCTGGAGTTTTTTGAAACGGTCTGCGTAGGGCATCTGTTTGAGGCCAGTGATCCTGTTTGTGAGGTATTTCTGCGGCCTTTCCAGTTGTTGTAGATGTCTTGTGAGGTATATACCAAAAGGGGCATTGCACTCTATAATGGGTCTAACGAGTAATGAGTAGAGGGGAACAATTAACTCTTTTTTTCCTGGATGAGAAACCTTTTGTGATGAGGTGTGCCATGTAGAAGGATTTCCTGACTACTATAGAGATGTGATTATCAAAGGAGAGTCTACTGTCCACCTGTGTCCCAAGGTCTTTTATCACACTTTCGATATTAAATAGACTACCGCCTATGTGGTAGTTCGTGGGTACAGAGTTTTTACCAAAAGGGATAACAATGCACTTTTTGGCATTGAGCTTGAGGCCATGGCTTTGACACCAGGCATCTGTCTCAGTGAGGCCCTTTTGTAGGATGTCCACATCGTTAGGAGGTTTGATTATGGCTCCTAGTTTGCAGTCATCTGCGAAGTTTGTTAGCCAAAGACCTTCTGTGTTAGCCTGTACTTCAGAGAAGTAGATACCAAACAAGAGAGGACCTAGGACTGAACTCTGTGGTACTCCACTTGTCACTGGTATGAAGTTGGATTTAGAGTCTGCTACATTCACAGTGTAGGTTCTGTCAGTGAGCCAGTTGGCAACCCATCTTGTGACATAGGGATTTATACCTAGCTTAGTGAGTTGTGCAGTACTTAATAAAATAACTTGTCTATATAACAGATGACGTACACTGCTGTACAGTTTACAGCTTTAATGTCTCAGATTACTTTTCAAACAGCATGAAAGATGTTCTCCAGCATTCAGATCTAACAAGAAATCAGACCTAACATCATACACTTTTAATGTCTTTTTTATATGTTTTTCTGTACCATCTGTATCTTGTTCATGAAACAGTCTGTTGTTAGGAATTTCTCTGAAGTCATGCAGTCTGTTGTTAGGCTACTTTGTGTTCTGTTTCAAAGTAAATTCCATATGAAAGCAGTTTTCCCATACTCTTTTCACCTGTTTTTTTTATCGGTTTGTTTACTTGAATTAAGGAGTTATCCTTATCAGCATTTTCTCAAGCTGTACCAGACCCTGAACATTTATGTTACATTACAACTAAATGCCATTTTTACTTGATTTTTAGCTAAACACAGTTTAAGCCTTTAAGATATAATGGCAAACAGAAATGTGCATGCATCTAACTGACTATATTTTCCTACATATATTATAACAAACAGAAGTGTACATGCATCTAACTAGCAAACAGGGGTGTACATATTTAATTAGCTATATTTTTCAACATATTTATATATATATATTTTTTTTTTAATAAACAGAAGTGTATATGCATTTATAAATCACTAAATACATATATCTAAAACATTTTATGGTAACTGTGATGATATGGGCTAGTGCCAGCATAACCAGCTGGAGTTCTATAAAGAATCATATGCCCTTTGAATATCAAACTGAGTTATACAATATGCTTGTGTCACAAATGTATTAGAAATGTATGGCATTTGAATATCAAACTGATTTGTACAAATGCTTATAAATGTATTAGAACTTGATCATCATCATCATCAGCCCCCTTTTTCCCATTTTCTACATGGGGTCGGGGAATCGTGTTAACTGTAGCCCTCTCTCTCGATTCAATGCCACACTGCTGCCTTCTTTGACACTCGTGCCTGACTGTCGCAGATCTTCTTCCACACAATCTATCCACCTCTTAGCTAGATGTCCTCATTTCCTCTTACCTTCTTTCAAATCTTCTTCACCAGATTGTCTTTTACTTTTCTACAAATTTGTCAAAACCACCATAATTTGGTGTATTTGATCTTTTCTGCAATTGGAGCTACTTTAGCTTCTGATCTTATGTCCTCATTTCTTCATCTGTCCCACAGACTGCATCCTACCACCCTTCTCAGGCAATTCATTTCCATCACCTCTAGCTTCTTCATCTGCTTTGCCTTTACTACCCAGGTTTCTGTACCATACAGTAGAACTGGTCACACCACTGTCTTGTACACCTTATTTTTCAGCTTCTTTGGCATTCTTCTGTCATAGACTACACCTGACACTCTATGCCAGTTGGCTGCAGCCCCTCTCATTCTAGCTTTGACCTCTTTATTCAGATTTCCCTTCTCCTCATCCACCCCTCCCAGATACTTGAAGCTATTTACCTGTTCCACAATCTTCCCTTCTGTCTTAAGTCTCAGCTTCTGATTTCCCCAGTTTGCTGTGATTACCACTGTCTTATCTGTGCTTAGTTTCATCCCATATGCCTTCAGTTTTGCATTCCATTGCTCTATACGTTGCTGGAGTTCTTGCTCAGAGTCTGCCTGTAATGCCACATCATCTGCATACAGCAACTTTGTCGATCTGTCCCCTCCAAGCTGTTTGCTAATGTAGTCCATCACCAGTATGAACAGCAGTGGGCTCAGAGCCCTGATGTACACCCACTTCCACTGAGAACCCCTCTGTGAGGCCAAACACTGTTTGTACTTGAGTCCCTGGGTAGTTGCACATAGTCTGAACTAATTCTACCAATGTTTCTGGGACTTTGAGCCACTGCAGTACTGCCCAGATCAGCTTTCATAGGAACTTGTCATATGCTTTCTCCAACTCTATGAATGCCCAGATGGACTGTTTCTTCATTGCTAGCTTGTTCTCAACTGTCTGTCTCACTGCAAACATTGGGTCAGTTGTGCTGCATCCTGATATGAATCTGATCTGTCTTAGAACTGTATAGCACTTGAATATAAAACTGATTTGTACAGGTGCTTATGTTACAAATGTATTAGAACTGTATGGCATTTGAAAATTAAAATGTGTTTGCAAAGTTGCTAGTGTTAAACAAATGTATCAACAGCAGGTCCTGCTGGACAGACAAGGAATATACATGTGAGATTGCACATATGTATATATATATATATATATATATATATATATATATATATATATATACACATATGTTAGCAAAGAGCACTGGAAGACATGGGGTAAACAGCTAGCTTACTTCTCACTTTAAGAAAAATACTGTTAGTTGGACCACCTGTTGAGCCATGGAAATGCTTATCTCACAGCTCTGAATAGGACTGGAGATGGCATGTCTAGAAGTATTTGTTCATTAGCTCAGTAAAAAGAGAGGAATCCCCAGGCACTGCTATAAACATTAGCAAAACTGTAGATATGCAGTTTATCACATCTATGCTAACATCCTGCCTCAAGCTTCAAAGGGGAATAGTGTGAAAACCTAGAATCAGGTGACCAGATGAGGTCATTCTGCCAGCCATCTTGGACATTTTAGATATTACAAAGAGAAATCTCTCAGTTTTGAGTATTCTGTCTTAGGCCTGACAACAAAAAGGACCATCATCTGCCTTGCTCTATTAAGTAAGTAAGGAATAGTAATTATCCTAGATTCATTCAGGAAAATATAGTGAAGCTTAGTTTAGATATTGTTTTTCTTTATTTGTCCAAGTCTGTTCATCAATGTTATTTTCAATAGTTTCTGTGATTTGAACTCTTTGGTTTACTGTATATATATATATATATATATATATATATATATATATATATATATATATTTTCAGTATTTTCATGTTCTTTTATTATTTATTATTAAATATATGTAAACCATTTATTGTGGCTTATCCTTTTAGAAAGTATTTAATCTTTGAGAGTGCTTATATTTATCTGGCGACACTATGTGGGCCACTCCAAAAGGACTAGCTGTCTTGGTCAGCTACAACCATTTGTATTAGTATGAATATTACACAGTATAATTGGACACCCTTTGTTAAGGGCCTTAGAGTAGCTGAGTGTGGAGTGTCTGGTGGCAGTGATAACTAGCTTATACTCTGGGACGAAGGTGGCACAGCAGGTAAATCTGTGCCAGCCTTTCCTAGGAGTGTGTGTGTGTGTGTGTGTGTGTGTGTGTGTGTGTGTGTGTGTGTGTGTGTGAGTGTGAAAAATCAAATCTCACAGTGTGTGTGTGTGTGTGTGTGCGTCAGCTACTTGGAGCAGGGACACAAAGCACTGGTTTCACAGAGAGGGTGCTGGAAGACTTGTCTTGGACACTTGGCTGAGGACCTAGCCCTACAGCTGTACTAGTGGGAAGTCTTACTGGGGACCCAAACCCCAGACTGAGTGTGTTCCCTGTGTTCTCTTAAGGGAAATTGTACTTGATGCAGAGAGGTCTACATCCTAAAATACTGAGTGCATCCATTTGTATTCCAAGTGAACGTCCCTCTCCAGTGTCAGTGGTGAGAATTCAGACTCCTTGATTATTGGCCCAGAGAGGGGTCATCACAGTAACCAATTACTGTGGTTTTGTGAGGATGTCAGAAGTTCAGGATTATAGTATTGTTTTCTTCATGTTGTGATACCCTGGGTTTCAGAGACTTGAGAAAAGGAAGTCATTTCAGGTCTGGGAAATATGGGTGAGCTGAGATTTTTGATATGACTGGAGTTTACCAATACCAGTTTCAGGAGAACAGATATTTTATTTTTATTTATATAACCCCTTACCAATCCTTTTATTGGGAGACATAAACTGTGATTTGAGTGACAGATTTCTCCAAAGGAAAATTACAGCTGACATTAAGTTTGATAAACAAATTGTAAAATGGCCAAAGCATGTAATGTCTTTTTTTTAGTAAGCTAGTATTGTGGTGTTATGTATACAAAAAGGAAATAAGGTGCATGTTTTCACTTATTTGCAATACCTCAGACTTTCAGATTCATGAACTCATGATCAGGTTCTTTCTGTGTCAAATCACTGCTTAATTGCAGATACGTAAAGAATATGTTACTTGTTATTGTTTTATATTTAAAAAGAGTGGTAGAGACTTAGTTTAAAACTTAAGAATTATGATGTCACTTAATGTTTAACGTTTAACTATTGATTAACAACATAATTAAATGGTGACAATCATTAATAAGTTAGTTTGAGATTGTAAGTATTGTGGGCAACAAGGTAATGTTAGTGAATCCATTTTACTTTTTCTGAAGTCCTTGCATACCCAATACAACAAGATGAGATGTCAGCATCTTTAAATCAGATAAATTCATTTGATAATGTGAGTAGTGCCTAATTGTGGTTATTCATGAATTCCCATTGTTTCCTTGCTTAATTGTTCATTTTTATACCTATACATGAAGTTCTGCAGTTTTCTTGCATTGGTTATTCATTCTAAATAATCTATTCCCAACATTGAATAAAAATTATCATTAATATCTAGGCACTGGTGGATGTACCTGTCATACTGGGCTAAAATAAGTATATTTTCTTAGCCCTTTCTTGATTATATTGTCTACTGATGCTCTCCATAGATTTCTTTATGGAATCAGGTTTGAGATCTGTGTATCTCATTAATGAATGCTACATTATTTTCAAGAGCCTGGATTACATTGATAACTTAACTTTGAATTCTAATTTCATGGAAGGGATGGCCTTTCTTCTGGAAAACATAAGGACTTGCATGGAAACTTGAAACTCAATAAGGGTGATTTACAAGGATTCTTGTCCAGTACAGACCATTCAGTTATCAGAGTTTTTCTTTACACATGATCCAGCATATATGCTGTGATTAATATATGGCCATCAAGATGAGGCTATGGCAAATTGAGATCTTATATTACTAAAGGAGATATTTAGTCAAAGGTTGGGGAGTTCTCATACTCTTACTTACAAAACATACCAATGAGAAAAAGATATTTATTACCTCTTTCTTTTACATAGTTAAGATCTGTCTGATGCCCCCTTCAAAAGAAGCATCCTTACCACTGGTGGTGTTCTGGCCCTTTTGAGGTCACACTAAATCCCATTGTGGATATTCTGTGTTTAGATATGAACAAGGGAATTAAGATTATGAGACATCTGGTTATTTTGGGACACAGAATACTGTAGTATTTGTAGTCCTCACAAAGAGAAGTGGGTGGTATCTGTAGGAAAAGTAAGTTTGAACCAGGCAAGCCTCATTGTCTAAAGTGGTTTGTTCATTTGGTTACTATACATAATTGTTGTCATTACTCCAACAACCACATAAATTCTTGCATAAAGGTGTGGTTCAGCTATGAGATAAACAGAAAGCTTTGGAAGAGGTTATTTGAAGAGTAAATACTTTGTTATGTAGCAGAGTCCCTCTAACTTTTATTTAATGGCAACCCTTTTCTTGGGGGTAATTCTTAAAAAACAAATATATCAAGAGAGGTGGTGTATGCATGTCCAGGCACCCTTGTCTAGAGAAAAAAAAACACAAAGTACTACACAGTATGGTGCAAGGGGTTTCAGGCTTCAGGTAGGTGTGCTGTGAGATTTTGAAACTTGTAGGTTCCCAATTCCAGATCTGTAAACAGTAAAATGTGGGTACTGCACTGGTGAATTAAACAAGCTTAAAACTATTGCTGTGAATTTGATATTGTGCATGTTTATTTTCTAGATATTCTGTTTCAAATAGCTGACATTAAGACATCAGACTGAAACTGTGCTATATACTTGGAGGAAGCTCTACAGGAGTTGAATGTTTGTTTCCTATAGAATGTAATAAAAGGCCCAATGTGTTTTCCTTTAGGAGATAGAATATAGGAGAGATTGTAAGACAGCATACTTTCTTTTTTTTATAACTGCCATGGGATCTTTTCCATCCACTTGAATTAACGCCATCTGAGACATATGGAACTTTTGTATGAAACATCTCATCCAAGGGATGGGAGTACATCACCCTTCATATGTTGCTCTACAGTGTCAATGTTGGACTAGGAATCCAAACATTTAGTAGAAGAATAGAGCCAACAGACATCTGATTAACCAGGCACCAATGGTGAGTGTGTTACTGACTAAGTCGCAGGTGCTGATATTGTGTTGACCCCTGTCACTGATTTCTCAATTTGCTCCTGGTGATGCATTTTAGGTGTGATACTGACCCCATAGTTAGTTCTGTTTCTTCTTGTGGATGTTAGCACCTTTCCATCCATACTGTATTTTACTTTAAGGATTACTGTAACCTAATTATACAGCTCTGCACCTAATCAACTGCTCATCCTTCATAAGAAATTTGCACACCAGAACCTGACACACGACCCTGCAGTCTTCCACCTACTCTTCATTAAGACTGCAGTACTACAAAGAAGCATTTATCCACATCACCCAAGCCTTGCATTTCTTTGATCTTAAAATAAGAAATGCATTTCCTTCTTCCATCAAGAACTTAAACCATTAATAGCGTTTTACTCCCAACTAAAACCTCATCTCCCCTTAGAAAAAAAATTGCCGATACACATACTTCTCACGTGTCAATGATTTTGTCTCATATTTTTGCACTGTCTGTCATAAAATGTTTAATTTCCTGGTAAAGTACAGAGGATTAAAGTTAGTCAATAATGCCAGACATTAGAATTTCTTACTTTTTTATTGTCCAGAAAATGCACATTGATGCAAAACCTTTTGTTCTATAACTTTTTAAATGCATTACAGAAATATTTAAAAATTGTTCAAGATTTTTGGCTTTTGTCTCCTCCCCATTATTTTTGGCTTTGCCCAGAATTCTTGAGCAAAGAAGTAAAGAGGTATGCCAGTACTATACTGCTGTTACTTGGACCCATAACAAAAATGTAGCTGTCTACAACTAACTATAATTGCATGTTAAACAGCCTCTGGAAAATGAAATAATCTAACCACAATTTACATATTACTGCACTGGCCTTATGTAACCATAATTCATGTGTTGTCTCATGACTAGTGATGACACATGCTGCCAAAGGACAAGTGTGTGTGTGCGTGTGTGTGTGTGTGTGTGTGTGTGTGTGTGTGTGTATTACACATATATTTATGAAGCTGGGGGTACAGCCCCAATGTCAGGAGGTGAATGCATTAAAAGTTTAACAGTAAGTTGCAAGTTTGCTATATTTGTTATTCTTTTTTTCTTTCAGAAAAAATCAGACTTTAATCTTCAACATGTGAGGATTTCTCTCATCAAGTATCTCACTTTTGATAGGGAACCAGCTACAAATGGGGCAATAGGGAACCAGCTACAAAGGGGCTATTAGGCTGAGTCCATCTCTATAAAATAAAATAACTGCACTGGAAGTGTGTCCATCTTTTTGTCCCTCCCTCTCTACTGCATCAGCTTTATTCAATCTCTCTTCAAACTTACTGTCACCCACCACAGTCACCCTGGTGTCAGTTTTACCTGCAAATGCATTATCCTACTAGTGACATCCACTCTAAATACACTAAATGACATGAACCCCAGAAATTACTCAAATTCAACCACCACCAGAACCCACAGAAATGGTCGTCGTTTGACGTCTCATATACAACCTTCCTTATACTTCTCAAGTTAGAAATTTAACTGCACTGCAGCTTTAAACAGAAATCCCCAGAGGCAGAAAAAAACAGAGATTCAACAAAACAACAGCACAAAGGATGTTTAAGTATAATGGCTATCCCCCAGAGTCTGCCTATGAGCAGTTCACCTTAACTCTGCTTAATTCCTTTCCTTCCCCCAAGACAGAACAGGAGTGGTACTATTATCCATGTACTACAACTGCTAAATAACATGACATTAATCCACAAATATAGCACAGATACCACATTGACGTTTTGTTATGTGAAGCAATATTAAACTTGAGCTGACAGAAATTTCTGACTGCACTTTTAAAAAAACATGAACAGTTTAATCACAATATACTTACAAAGGCAAACAACAATAAATACCTTTCTCTGAAACCATGTTTAGACTGCAATGTGATACAATTATATAAACTGTTTACATAGCTGAAAGCCCACAACATTGATATACAGAAGGTCCACCCCACAACAGTGAAACAACAAAACACTGAACTCAAAAACACATTTATGCAGGGGCCAAGACTCCTTGCACCCCCTACTAACCACACACACACACACACACACACACACACACACACACACACACACATATATATATATATATATATATATGTATACACACACACACTTATATGTGTGTGTGTATATATATATATATATATATATATATATATATATATATATATATATATATATATATATATATATATATATATATATATATATATATATATATATATATATATATATATATATATATATACCAACTCTGAGACTGACTTACAGCTGAGAAAGGGCAAAACACCATACAGTGCTATACAGTGATCTCAGAAAAACCCCATCCACTATGTTTTTATGTATATGTATGTGTATATATATGTGTGTGTGTGTGTGTGTGTGTGTGTGTGTGTGTGTGTATATATATATATATATATATATAAATCTACATATATATATATATATATATATATGCACATTCACACATACACACATTTATTGATTTATCCATTCACTGATTCATTATAAGTTTTCGAAATTGAGATTCCTTTTTTCATAGTTTTATATTTTTATTTTATTTGCCAATCAGTCCAGTAGACCATTAAATGTTTAGCTACTAAAAACTCAACTAGGGCTTCTTCTGTCTATGATGGCCTGAAAATACAGCCCGTGTTTGAATTTACAGATCCCTATTAACTCATGAAAGGATTATCAGAGAACTGGGAAGCTACTTTGTCTAATATGGACTGGAAGCTTATAGCATGGGATGAAAATTGGGTGCGATCTCTATCCTGCTAGCAGGATCTGTTAATACTGCAGTGTAGGATTGTTTCCTTAGAGCAGACATCAGAGGTGCTTTCAGTTTTTTGAAGGTGTAAGAGGTCAAACAGGACTGAGTCTTTCATTGTCCTGTAGCACATCAGAAGTTGCCATGCAAAAGTCTTTAAGAAATGGAGTAAAGTGAAAGTGCCTTTAGTTGTTCTGTGAAAAGGGTTCACATCTCAGATTTTCTTGGTCAAGAATCACTGTGTTTTTTCATGTTGAGCAATACATTTGGACAGGTGCATGTCAAAGGAGGCATACTATGCTGTTACAGGCCAAATTAGGGAGGACTGCAGGTAGACAGTAACTTCTTTGGATCTGGAAGGTATATCTTTAATAGTTAGCTGAGCAAGGTAGAAAGGATTTCCCAACAATAATTGGGTTTCCCCAGAGAATGCACTGGTCAGTATTGTCACCTCACAGCAAGAGGTTCTCCGGTTCGATTCTTGGCTGGAGTGCCTTCTGTGCAGAGTCTGCATGTCCTCCCTGCGGTCACGTGGGATTCCTTTGGGTGGTCCAGTTTCCTCCCACATTCCAAAGACATGCAGTAGGTGGACTGGACACTCTAATTTGGCTGTAGGTGAGAATGTGTGTGCGAGTGAGTGATATGAATGAACTGCCGCGGCAGGGCCAGCCACCTGGTGGTGTAAGCCTTGGTTCGAAATGATTGTCACTGTTGAAGTGACACCCCGACCCCATGTCCAAAATGGGAAAAGGGGTTGAGGATGGATGGATGGATGGAATTAACAAATGGTCAAATGATAGTTGCCTAGGAATTCAGAACTCACCTACTTTCCACCCTTCTCTATTGTTCTCAAGTTTCCACAAACCTTCGTCAATCTGAATTGAATAATCTAGAAGCTTGCTATAATAAAATTGGCAGATTTTCCGCTACTCTTCCCCACAAAACTCACCATTGTATTGCCCTAAAAAAACTAAACTGGATTGAACTCCCTAACGAATTAACCCTAAACCAGCTAATCGTAGCTTACTCTGTTATCTATAAACCCAACTAGTGCCCAGCCTTATCTAACCTCGTACAACCCTATTCTAATCTTATCTCACTCAGGTCATCTAATGAAAACCTGCTCAAAGTTATCAAAACCCACAACTCTTATGGTGATTCTTTATACAGCTACTCCATAGCCAAAACTTGGAATTCCCTTCCCCAGAAATTACTATCCATACCTAATACTCATAGCTTCAAACAACTCCTTACACATTATTTCTCCAATCACTGGTTATGCTCCTGTACTTCCTCTGGCTAACCGAACACAGTACACTACTTTCTGCCTTTTTAACTCTATATTGCTTGATTTTACTGCTTGTTGTATTGATGTCATTTGATTTTTGTTTGATATATTTTTTCTTTGATTTTGCCCAGCTATTATTAACTTTGATTTATACTGTACTATGTAATTATGTATATTTCTTAGTAATCATTTTGTACTGCCACTTGCATAACTGACTACAAATATAGTAACCTTTACTTTGGGAGCTTTTCTCTCCAGGTCTCCACTGAAAAAAGTTTTTTTTTTTTGCCCAGCCAGACACTACCTGATTACCAAAT
This sequence comes from Protopterus annectens, assembly GCF_019279795.1. NCBI lineage: Eukaryota > Metazoa > Chordata > Ceratodontiformes > Protopteridae > Protopterus > Protopterus annectens. Next base: position 422,041,965 of record NC_056747.1, on the reverse strand, counting down.
GTAAATAAATAAATAAAATTAATTTGTCAAGATCATTAGTAATGGTATCACTCAGTTTAATTTTTCCAAGATGTTTGGGTTTCTAATACCATGATGGGAATGGACCCCATTCCTAAATCAAAGTATGATTACACAAATGAAATGAAAAGGCAAAACATTTCCCCAGAGAATTAACAGTATTCGTGTAAAAAATGTCTCCAAGAAAATGCTGAAATAACCAGGAATCACTGACACATGGCAGAATAAAACTGAAAAAGTCTTTAATACACTCTCAACAAACAGATGGTAAAACAGAGATAAGCATTTTTACTATAATTATCACTTCATCTGATGAAGTGATAATCATTGCGAAAGCTCATACCTCTGTTTTACCTGTCTGTTTGTTCAGAGTGTATTAAATTCTTTTCTCAATTTTATTCTGCCGTGTCAAAGATTGATTACAGTTCACGAAATTAGTATTGTTTCAACCACTGATATTAGCCAAAGATGCTCTTCACAGCTTGTTTGTACCGAGCTGAACTGAGGTGGTCCACCAGCCACAACTCTGAGCTAAGATGACTAGAGGCTTCTGAGCTTCCAAAAACCATAAGTTGCCTGTTTTTGCTTATTTATTCTATTTACTGCAATGTTTTATTGTCTGCCACCTACTTTTATACTGTATTTATTTACCGTAAACTACACTGTTGTGCTGCAGTCCTCTGCTTTACTGTGCCTGTTAAATCAAATTTGATTGCTGCTTTCACTGTTTACAAAGCTTTTTTTGTAAGTTTCACTGTTTATTAAGTATCTACTGGTATTTTTCACTGTTTTAAAGGTATCTGTTCTTCTTGTTCTGGCTTTCCCGCCAAGCAGTGTTTAAATAACTGATCTGTTAACTGTTTAAAACATTCTTTAGAGCCTCTTTACTAATTTTCTGCTGTTTTAACTTTTTTTTAGTGTCTCGCTGCTATTTTTCTGCTGTTTTAAACATTCTCTATTGTTTCCCACTGAAACTAGGGCAGCTAGCAGCTGTAGAATAATCCAGATACAGGCTTGCTACTTCTGGAACTGCTTGTCGTGGTTTGTTTGTTCTGAGCACATTTTTCAGGCCATCTTGGTTTGGAAGGGGCCTAGCTGCACTTTTCTGAGAGAATTGTGCTGACTGGGACATGTCTGGTAAAGGAAGGCCAGTGTAGGGCTTGGAATGAGCATCCTTATTACTCCTTTTGAATCTTCTTAAAGTTTTTTTTCAAGTTTTTAGCTTCTGGTATTTAGGCCCTGCATTTGAGCATGTTTCTGCTTGTTTGCAAGTCTGGCAGCACCGCACCAAAGCCGGACAGCTAAATTCAACAAATTTTCCCTAAAACTCAGGCAGAAATATCCCGCCACTGAGTTCTTCCATGACTGATCCTGAATAGCCACCCCTAATGGCAACAGTCTTCAACCTAGCATTATGGACAGTTGGACTACCCTTGCTTCTCCTGCCAAACTTGTTGACTTGGGTCTCTTGAGGCAGTGTAGCAATTACCTCATGTACACAGACAGCCCTCTACTAATAATACACACTAGTACAGAGTGTGAGAGATGTATTTACACTAAGAATCTAGAATCCATGGTCTCTCTCACTCAAAACAGTAACACAGAGTAGGTTGTTAACTCACCCACCACTACATATGCCCATAGTACCACTACTCATACAGAATAGTACGCGTCAAACACATAAATCCACATACGCGGAGGTTCTCTTGAAAAACTTACTGAAATAGCAGAGACCTCCAAAACAGAAGACTGCTACAACTAACACAGTCCCCACAGCACCCATGACACATAGCAACACCAGTGTCTCACCCACCAAGCCAGTAAGGTGAAACACTCAAAAAACAAATTTTCTTGTCAGTGGAGACTCAATAGTGAGACATACAGCTGTCCCACTCACCAGTTCGGACAAGGAGAAAGTCACGGTCAGCTGCCTCTCAGGTGCCAGGATTCGTCAGATCACACATGCACTCAGGTCTGTCATCAACAAGTACCGTTATAACTCTGTCATAGTTCATGTTGGTGTGAATGACCTGAGACGTACCTAACTGGACTATATGAAGACAGACATGGTTGAGCTCTCTGATTATGTGTCCCAGGCAGGTATGTCCCTAGCCTTGAGCAGCAATACTACCCTCACTTAGAATGATGCTACAGTATAAACATAAAAGATTGAATTCAATAATTGGCTCAGTTTTTGGTGTCATTCAAAGGGGGTCCAGTTCTTGTCAGCCTGGGAAGCCATGGTCAACAAACCTCGCTGCTTTGACTGAGATGGTTTGCATCTGACACCTCTAGGCTTTTGGCTGCTAGAAAAGGCTCTCGCCTCCCCCATAGTGCTTTTTTAGGCAAGGTCTTGAAAACACCATTACTGATGTGAAATTAACCAATCAGAACAAAATAAGAGTCATGCTACTAAATACTAGGAGCTTAAACCAAAAACTGCACTCCCTGGAAGCACTTCTACCACTAAAAGATGTAGATGCCTGTGCAGTCACAGGTACCTGGTTCAAAGCCTCAGAAAGTACCCCAGCCTTGCAAAGCTACAATGCCTTTCACACCTTTAGACTGCAAAATGAACATGTGAAAACCAAAGGAGGCAGTGTTTCAGTCTATATTAGAGATAATTCACCTCCCATCTAGTTAGACTGGACAATTCCATGAGTGTTACTCCAGGTACAGGTTACTGTCAGTAAGACTCCCCATTCAAGTCATAGCCAGTTATAGATCCCCCTCCATGGGTCATGATGCCCATGACGCCTACTTGACCAAACTGGAGACAATCCAAATTTTACCAAACACACTGTGGTTATGGGGGATTTCAGTTATTCCACCATAAACTGGGAAAACTATGGTAGCGCAAAAGTTCCTTGATTTTGTTAATTCAAATGCCATGGAATAAATTGTCCATACCCTTTCAAAGGGAACAAACATTCTGGATCTGGTCCTCACCAACATGTCAAACAGATGCACTGCCACAACTGTTGGACTCTCATTATTTAAAACTGACCACAAATCAGTCACCATCAACCTAGCACTCATACCAGAAATCACAAAGGGTGAAATCAGACTAAAAAAACTTCACCCAGGAAAAGTATACCATCCTAGGTGAAGATATAAATGCATTCCATGCCCCACCCCAAGCTGGAAATGGTAACTCTGTTGAAACTTACACTAAATCCCTGTGCAGTCACTTGCATAAGTGCATAAACTCGGTCGTACCAGAACGAACAAAAAAACAGAGTTCTAAGTAAAACCAAGCTGCCATGGTGAACATCCAGCATCAACAAACTTTACAGTAAATGCAAAAAGTTGCTGTCCAAGAAAACAAAGGCAAGGCCCCACACTGGAAAAGCACCCTCCTCAGCCTCAACAGGCAAATAAGACAACTTGTCAAATCCTCCAAGGGCTCCTTTGAGAGAAACTTAGCAAGTACAGCCAAGGATATCCATAAGGCCTTTTACAGCTACATGCATAACCTAAAGGGTAGGATCCAAGCATGTGCAGAATTAATGGCCAATAGTATCATACACACTGACCCACAGAGATAGCAAACTTGCTAGCAGATAGTTTTGGTGAAAATTTCACTCCCTTATCCCCTACTAACTTACAACAAACCTTCCCCAACCCCCCCCCCACCCTACATATCTGAAGAGTAGATCCTCAAAGCCTTGTCCAAGGCAAATACACAGCCTTTATGGGACCATACAACATCCAAGGCTGTCTTCTAAACAGGCTAAAACATGAACTACCATCACCACTAAGTACCCTTTTCAATCATAGCCTAACCACAGGCTTTGTTCCTGCAGAATGAAAAACAGCAACAGTTATTCCCCTCCACAAATGTGGCCTAGCAACAGACCCGGGGAATTGCAGACTCATAAGCCTGACCAGCCTCATCTGTAAGGCCAGGGAACGTATCATTATGGACCTCATAAATAAAGACATAGGTGATCTCCAAACCCAAGATCCTACCAAATTTGTCTTCGTTAAGGGCAAATCCTGGCAGTTAAATCTGGTGGATTTCTATGAAAATATGACCAAAGCCATTGACAAGGGCAAATCTCGACCTGGCAAGGGCTTTTGACACAATCCCACATCCAGGCATTACCGGTAAACTTAGCAAACTGAATGTAAACCCTTCAATTGTAAGATGGCTTGCCAACTGGCTCACAAACCGGACACACACTATCAAAGTGGGTGATTCCACATCAACCAGAAAACCTGTTACCAGTGGAGTGCCAAAGGGGTTATTGCTGGGTTCCCTAATGTTTGGTATATACTTCTCAGAAGTTCAGGTCAAAACTAAGGGTTGTGGCTGACCAAGTTTTCAAACGACTTCAAACTAGGTGCAATCACTCAATCCCCAAATGATGTCAGTATACTCCAGGAGGGTCTCACACAGACCAGCAACGGGTGTATTAGTAGCAGTCTCAAACTGAATGCAAAGAAATGCATCATCATTCCCTTTAGCACAAACAATGTCCCCTCACACTATCAAATCAACAATATCCTAAGTACCCATGAAGTGGTAAGGGACCTGGGATCATAAGTTGACTGTGACCTTAACTTCAACAACCATTTGTCTACTGTAGTAAGGAAAGCTTTCTACATTGCACACTTATTAGTAAAGGCATTGCCTCAAGAGCAAAAGAAGTTATAATTCCCCTATATTCGGCACTTATCCGGCCCATAATGGAGTATAACACCCCGTTTGGCATGCACTGTATTAAGCACCTGCAGTAATTAGAGAGACTTCAGAGGTTTCTAACAAAGAAGCTCAAGGGGCTCCAGCATGTGCCTTACAGAGACCAACTAAAGCCCCCGTCACTACACTCTGTATCATTTAGACTTCATAGGGGAGACTTATGCCTGGCCTACAGAGCAATCCAAGATGCAAACCTAATAAACTTGCTGCATATCAGTAAATCAAACGGGACTAGGGCTACCCATTCCAGGGACCTAAATATGGCCTGTGACTTAAGTAGGCCATACCCATTCCAGGGACCTAAATATGGCCTGTGACTTAAGTAGGACATGCTGGAGGGATAGATTTATTTCCTAGTGACTGCCACATCATTGAAACAGGCTACTACTTTATGTGAAATAGAGCACCTCTATGACACTGTTCAACAGGAACCTGGATGAGTGGATGGGGCACCATAAATTCTTACCAGGGATAGCACCCAGTCCTGGACACGGGCAGTCATCACTAAATGCAATCTTGGATATTGACTAGCATCTCTATGGTATTACATTGGGATGAAACAGCTAGACCTACAATGACCACTAGGTCAACAGCCTAGTAATCTCCTATGATCCTTTGATCCAGTGACCTGTACTATGCCCAGAATTGACTCCTTGTGCAATTCATACAGAGTTACATGTAACAGTAACATATCTAAATACAAATGTAAATTATTTTTTTATGAGACTCATTGCTCGCACTACTACTGGAACTGTTTGGGTATACTTCTTCTACATTACTCTCATTTCTGCCTGCAAATTCTGGTATGTTATAACTTTGTGTCTCTCTGTGCATAAGAAACTGTAATTACTGGGTGTAGCAATTTCATTGATCAATGCTACTTTTATCTTCTTTTCATGGACTACTATATCTAGTTTTCTTGCATCTATTTTTTGAACTTTAGGTAATGGGTGATCCCTATTATATAAACTTCATCATTTTCTATAATGCTTTGTACCTCAAGTTTCCAATGCTTCTCAGCTACTTCAATATTATAATGTTTGCAGAGTCCCCAATTCAACAGTCTTGCCACATTATTATGCTTTTCAATATACAGGCCTTATGCTATTAGTGTATCACACCCAGCAACAAGATGTACAGCTACTTCCAATCCTGCTTTACAAAACCTGCATTTGCCTGTCTCTCTGACTTGTTCTCATCTGATCCTTCACCTTACATTCTTTCTTTTGTTTTTTGCCACATTCAGCTGTTGCCTGATTTTCATCTACTTTTGGTTTGATATCCATTCCTATTTGACATTGATATGATTCTGCTAAACTAAGCAGGGACATCATCTTAGACTTGTTCTCCTCATGTTTTAAAACTTTCACTGTGCTTGGATCTTATGAGATGAGTAGATATTTTTACAATGCTACGATTGCAGACCTATACATGTAATCAATTTCAAAGAGGTCCATACCTCCTTCAGAATGGGGAATATATAGAGTCAAAGAAAACTTTATTTTCATTTAGGAAACACAAGTGCAACCTACATGAAATGTTTGGTATCAGCTCGTCATCAGCGCAAATAGGCAATTTAAGTATAAAAAGAATAAGACATGACGTATACACAACTATTCTAATGACTAATACATATAAAAAAAAAAGATCCTCCTTATACCCGATTTCTAGTCAGGTAAAACTGCCCATACATAAACCTAAACATATGAGCAAATAATACTGTACACAGAAAAAGAGAAGAAAAGGCAGTTTGTTAATACTGCACATGAAGAATTATTGCAATTGCACTGTTAAGAGCAAAATATATTAACGATAGTGAATTAAATAATGTATCACTTTCAGTAAAATATTACTAGTGAGATCATGTTTGGAGGTAGGAGACATCCAAGTTGATGTCAGAGTTTATGAGCCTTATTACTGATGTATATAAGCTGTTCAAGAGCCTGGAGGTCCTACAGTGGATGCTGTGGTACCTCTTGCCAGATGAACGTCTAGCAAACCAGCCAAATGCCGGATGTGATATGTCTCTAAGTATTTGGTATGCCCTTTTTAAGATTGTTCTTGTAAAAAGTTCTTGCATGGTTAGAAGATTTGTGCCCATTATCTTCTCTGCAATCCTCACCACTCTTTGAAACTTCTTCCTCTCTGCCGTAGTACCGTTTCCATACCACACAGTAAAGTTGCAGGTCAGAATACTTTCAATAGCTCCTTTATAGAAAGTGTATAGAACATTCAGAGGATGCTTTGCTCTTATGAGCCTTCTCAGCAAGTGCAGAAATTGGTGAGCTTTTTCAATTATCTGGCCTGTGTCCACGGACCAAGCGAGGCCTTCTGAGATGTGTAAGCCCAGGAACTTTGTAAATTGAACTCTCTCTCTACCACCTCACTATTGATCTCTAGTGGTAAGTGAATGGCTGGCCTTTTTCTGAAGTCAATGATAACTGCTTTAGTTTTGCTGACATTCAGATCCAAGTTGTTATTTTCATACGATTTGATCAGAGACCCGACTTCATTCCTGTATTCCCTCTCGTCATCATCATTCCTTATGAGACCCACTACAGTGCTATCGTATGCAAATTTGATGATATGGTTATTGGGAAATTTCAGAGCAGTTGTGGGTAAGGATGGTGAATAGTAGAGGACTAAGTACATACCCTTGAGGTACACCAGTGCTGAGTGTAATACCTGATGTGTTGTTACCAGCACATGTCTTCTGTGGGCTTCCAATCAAGAAGTCAAGGATCCAGTTGCAAAGGCTCTTGTGGATGCCAAGGTTAATTAATTTGCCTATGAGATGCATTGGAACAACTGTGTTGAATGCTGAGCTAAAGTCAATGAACAACAGCCTGACATAGTTGTTCCTCCTTCAAGATGTTCCAGAGAGAGGTGTAGAGCCACCAAAATGGCATTCGCAGTGGATCTGTTTGGCCAATAGGCAAACTGCCGAGGGTCAAAGGTCGGTGACAGAGCTTCTGACATGCTTTTTACTATCCTTTTGAAGCATTTCATGAGATTTGAGGTTATTGCCACCAGTTTGTATTCATTTAAGCAGCTGGATTGGCTTTTTTGGGCAGTGGGATTATATTAGTTATCCATGAAGCATGCTGGCACTCTTTCAAGAGCCAGGGAGGTATTGAAAATATCTGTAAGGATTAGGTACAGTTGGTATGTGCATTCTCTGAATACTTTGCCCAAATTTTATCAGGCCCTGCAGCCTTCCTGGGGTTCACTTTCTTAAATTGGCTTCTCACGTCTCCAGGATTAAGTTTGAGTGCTGCCTCATTCTGACCAGTGGGTAGCTTTGTAGCCTCCAGGTTGTTGTTCTCCTCAAATCTGCCATAGAATGAGTTCAACCTGTCTAGAAATTCTGTGCTGTCATCATATCAAATAGACTTGGTCTTGTAGTCAATTAGCTGCTAAATGTCTTGACAGAGGCTCCTGGTGTCCTCGAAGCAACTTTGTACCTTTCTTCCATACTCCCTCCTGGCTTTTTTGATACTCCTTTGCAGGTTAGCCCTTGCTTCACTTAGACCTTCCTTGTCCTTGGCCCTGAATGCCTTATTCCTTGCCTTCAGAAGCTCATACACTGTGCTGGTTAGCCAAGGTTTTTGATTGGCTCTAATTGTAATCTCCTTGGTTGTAGATACATCCTCCATGCATTTTTAAATACATGCCATTGTAGTGTTAGTGTATTCATCTATGTTCAGATACTGACTGAAAGTGGCTGCTTCTCTGAAGATGTCCCAGCAGGTATTATCAAAACAGTCCCTGAGACTTTCCATTGCCCCTTCATTCCAGACCCTGATCATTTTCTCAGTGGGTTTTTCTCTGATTAGCAGGGGTTTATAAGCAGGTATTAATCTTACTGAAATATGATCAGAGCTACCCAAGTTTGGCTGCCGCACTGCTTTCAATGCTCCCTTTATGTTGGTGTAAACCTTGTCAGGGGTATTTATCCCCTTGTGGCAAAGTCCACAAATTTATGGTAGTGGGGTAGCACCTCTCTGAGATCCACTTTATTGAAGTCCCCAGCTATCACATATGCACAGCCAGGATTTTTACTTTGCAGCTCACATATGGAATTCTGCAGTATTCTAATTTCCTCAGAGGTATTAGCACTATGTGATATATACACAGGTGTCACATAGCCTCCATTAAACTCTCTAGGCCCATAGAAAGGTCTGCATTTCACTGTCAAGAATTCTACATTTTCAGAGCATTGCACTCATATAATTTTACAGTTCACACACGAATTTTCATTTATATAGATACACAACCCACCTCCCTTAGCTTTTCCTTATAGAGCGTGGTTTCCATCAGCTCTAAACAAAGTGAAACCCTCTGAGTTCACAGCACTGTCATTGATCTTGTTATGCAGCAAAGTTTATGTAAATATTAGTAGACAGGTATTTCTCACCTTGTTTGTAGTGGAGATCTCAAATCTAAGAAAGTCCATCTTTTTGTTGATTGAGCACAAGTTGGCTAACAGAATTGAAGGCAATGCAGGCCTGTGAGGCTTTGTTTTCAGCTTGGCAGCAATTCCAGCTCTGCAGCCTCTTTTTCTGATTCTGTCACATCTCTACCTTTTAGCCCTCATCCAGACTGATCCACGTCCTTCTGTTGCTTGATTCAGGTACTTTACAGCCTGTTTGGATAAAATGCAAAGCTCCAACAATTCTGTGACTGAAGTAGACCCCGAACATTCCCAGACAGCAGGGAATCCAGCCAGCATGCCTGCATTGCAAAACGTCTGATTTCTAGTAACTTTATTCTGCTCTAAGTTATTGTGTCCACTTTTAAAAGTCTGGAAAATGATTTTCTCCATTTTTTATGAGGAAAAAGAAGACAGATTGAGCATTCCTCTGTGATGAGCTGACACAGCCGCAGACTCCCTTGTTGCAGCCATTTAATTTTTAAATTATGTATTATTTAATTATTAAACATTATTTAATTATTAATAATTAATTATAATCTTGGTATACATGGATTTTATAAATCAATTGATAAGCATGAAGCATTTTTTTGTTTTCCTGTCCAGCTGATCCAATACCTTTTGGAGCCAGTCAATCACCCCGAAACTGTAAGTTCGAACAGGAATAGCAAATTGGTTTATAACTTGGACTTTGTTCTACAATATTCCTTACTAAGTTTTATTAACATTTCTTCCTGTTTTATGCTTGATCCTTCATCAGTTCCCAAATATTTATACACTCCCTCTTGCTCAAGTTCTTTTATATCACATTCTTTTCCCAAACTGATATTTTCTTGGTGCTGCAGCTTTCCTGCTTTAAAGGTTGTTTTTGTACATTTATCAAGACCAAATGACATTCTTATATCATCTGAGACAGTTTTGACCACTTGCAGTTGTGCTTTCAGTTCCTCATCTGATAAACTATACAGTTTTAAATTATCCACAAAAAAGAAGATGAGATGTCTTTACACTTTGTTGTTTCCTGGGAACCAAATTGTAGCCATGACCTAATCTGTTAAGTAAACAGCTTAATGGGTTAAGGGCGAGAGAAAAGAGCAGCGATGACAAAGAGTCAGCATGAAATATCCCCCTTTGAATTTTTATCCCTGGAATAATAATTTGTCCTTTATCAAGGTTTAGCTGCAAAGTGGTTTGCCACTGTTTCATGATCACTGTAATGAAATTGAAGAATGTAGGGTGTATCTTATACATTTGTATGCACTCTTTTATCCATGAATGTGGGATGCTGTCAAATGCTTTTCTGTAGTCTACCCATACTATGCTTAGATTTTCCCCTTTTTACAACTCTCCATTATGACTGTATCTAATAACAAATGATCCTTTCTTCCATATGACTTTCTTTTGTTACCCTTTTGTTCTATTGCCATTATTGAGGTTTCTTCTAAATGACTATAAACTCTGACAGCGTCAATTCTAGTGTATAATTTATACATCGTTGGAAGGCAAGTTATTGGTCTATAGTTTTTAGGATATCTTGCAGGTTCACTCTTAAGGAGGAGTATTGTTTCTCCTGTTGTTAACCAGGTTGGTGTCTGTTCTGGATGCGTATATAAGTAGTTCTTACTCAGGGCTAAATCTTCATGTAAAGATGTTAATACTTTTAGCAAGAAGTTAGGTACTGCATCTGGGTCTGGTGTTTTCCAGTTAGGAGCTTTTCCTAATTTTGTTTAAATTTCTCTGGCCTTTACTTCATCCCATTTCATATCCTGTGCATTTGAACTTCTTATTCATTCTTTTACTTCTTCTGTCCATTCAGGACCTTGTCCCACAGGATCTGCATAGATATTTTTCCAAAATGTGTCTATTTCTTCTTATATTGGTGGTGCTTGTATTCCTTTTGCCTTGTTTCTGTGTTCTCTATAAAACTTTTTTGGTCATCAATACACTATTTATTTTGTACTTTTCCTTTATATTTATCTGCATGTCTTCTAAGTTTTTCTACCTGTGCCTTTAGTTTATTATTTGCAATAGTGTATGATAGATTCTGGTCTGTTCTGATATTGCATGTTAATTTTATCACATCTATCTTTCTGAGTACTTTTATTGATCCGTTCCCTCTTCTGTTCTCTTATAACAGTGACACGTCTTGTCTTAATTACTTTATAGTTTTCTCTATTTGATACTTCCATGATAGCATTTGATTTCTCCCCTTCCTTTCCCTTACTGCCCATAGTTTTTGTGGTATGACTTTATCTGTTATTAATTTAGCTGCACAGTATTATATCCCACAGCAAGAGGCTTTCCTGTTTGATTCTCGGCTGGAGTGCCTTCTCTGCAGAGTCTGCATGTCCTCACTGTGATTGACAAAACTTTAAAAAAAAAAAACATGCAGGTGCGCGCGTGTGTGTGTGTGCCTTCTCTGAAGGTTGGGAGCCAGGCTGGCAACTCAACACCGTAAAAAATCTACTGCCAGTCATAAGCGGACTGGTGATCCGCTGTGCTGACCCTTAACCGGGAAAAGCCGAAAGAGTTATATTGCATGAATTTCTATGAACAGTCTTGATTTCTGTTTTCGTTTTATCTAACTTCTAACATTTTGGGTCTTACTGACTTTCTTTCATTGATCTTAATATGTCTATTAAGATCTGTTAAATCAAACATATCTTCCTTTAGATCATGTTATTCTAAACTAAGGGCACATTATTTGTTCTCTGTTTCCTAAGGGCATTTTACAGAAAGAATAAATAAATAAAATAAAATAAATAAGTTCCAGAACATTTTCCTGTGCCATATTCTCTTCAGCTTCATTCTGTGACTTCCATTGCTTTTTAATATGGGAACTCACTGTCAGCAACATTGACTGTATCGCAGTTGCCACAGTTTCCTGTCCCTTCTCTTGCTGTGCAGCTCCAACTGAACTTTTGTACTGGTTTCCTACTGAAGGCTACAAAGCATCTTCTTATGGCAACTGATCAGATGCTTCCAACTCCACTGGTTTCCCCTTAATTTGGGAATTCATTATTCTATAAATGCTGTGATGTTATCAGAGTTAGATTTTCTACAGTAAATCCTTCACTTTGCAGGTAATCCATAATTTCATTTCTATTTCTTTAACTTTTCCAGTACTAATCCTATTTTCTACTCCCCCCTTTGTTTTCTTATTTTTTGCATTGTAAAATGTTCCACCAGATGCCTTTACTTGTATTTCTCTTCAAATATCTTTGGTTCTGCTTTTTTGCACTGATTGGTTTTGCCTTCTCCTTTACATAAATATTGCACTATATTAAATCTCTTTTTCTTTCCCGCATCCATACTTCTTCTTCAGACGTCTCCTGCTGTGACATAACCTGTGTTAGACTTTATACACTAAATCTTTCACTTTGCATGTATTCCATAACTTTAGCTTCTATTTTTTAACTTCCACTTTTCTAATCTTCTGTTCTACATTCCCCCTTTGTGATCATATTTTTTGTATTGTGAAACTTTCTATATCTGGGTGCCTTTGCCTGTGTTTCTCTTCAAATATCTTTGGAGTTGCTTTTTTGTATTGCTTTTCTCCTTTGAATAAATGTTGCATCATATCAGATCTCTCTGTTTCTATCCCATGGCTATATTTCATTTTTATACCTTTCAAAAATCTCTAGATTTTGTTCTTTATATTTTCACACTTCCTCAATCACTTCTTTTTCCAAACAGCCCAAGGTTTCTTGGTCTATATAATGTTTTTCAAGAATCTGTTGTATTAATGAAAACAAATTTGCATTTGAAGCTTTTGACAGTTTTTCTTGTGCAAGTATTTTCCTTCCTCTAGTTTCACTCAGTCTTTTTGTATATTTATTGTTAAGAAATTCTGAGCTTCTTGCATAACAGTAACAATACATAATTTCTTTCTTATCCTCAATAGTCTAGTCTATCATTTTTATGGCTCTTTTTGGCCTGTCATTTTTTGTGTTCTTGGTGGACTACTACTTAATTCTACAACAGGAGGAACATCCTTCCCATAAACCTGGCCTTACCCCACTGTAAGAATGCTTCCATGTTTTGAGGATTCTGCACTGTCATTTTTTTCCAGTCCTGGCACCAGTGCACCCACCAGAATTAAGCACTTTTTATCCTGGGACTTTTTTTAACCTACTTCTGTCCATGATATATGCTATATAAGATACAGCCTATATATCAGTGTCATCTTGGTGAGATTTTCTAAAACCAGGGGCCACCTCATGAAGATAGTCACCAAGACTTGAAAAAAAATTCAGTCCCAGCAATATTAATCATTTATGTAATAGATACAGAGGTGTTCCTGTTTCCCAAGGAGTACTACATTACATTTTTTTCTTGCATCTAGCTTGAGTCCATGGTCATGGCACCAGGTACTAATGTGGTTTAGGCTTTCTTACAGCATATGGGCATTAGAAGAGGAATTAATGACCGCACCAAGTTTTCAGTCATTAACAAACATTGCCAGTCACAGATGCCCCTTTGATGTCAGATAGGACATCAGAGAGGTATATTCCAAAAGGAGGTGACCCAATGCAGAGCCCTGTGGAACACTGCTAGTGACAAGTCTCTCAGAAGAAAGTATACCACCAGCCCTCACTATGTGTTTCTGCCTGTCAACCAATTACAGGGCACTATTTTTTAAGCAGCTGAGCTTTTCAACAAAGAGGAGAGAGTGGAATAGTATCAAAGGCCTTAGCTAGATCCAGGTAGGCAGTGTGCATCAATTGCCATTATCCAGTGATTCAGTCTTCTTCTCAAAGTCCAGCAGGTTCAGCAGACAGGACCGACCCTTTACAAACTTAAAATGAGTTCAGCAGATTCAGTAGACATGACTGACCCTTTACAAACTTAAAATGAGTCCAGCAGATTCAGTAGACATGACCGACCCTTTACAAACTTAAAATGAGTCCAGCAGATTCAGTAGACATGACCGACCCTTTACAAACTTGAAATGAGTAGGACTCATAACACTCAACCTGCAAACATTTGAAATAATGAACAAAGGCCCTTGAAAAACATAAACATCCAACTAAAGATGTGGACATCGAATTAGCATAAAATATGAATACCAAGTAGCAAAAACTCATTCAGCAGGAATGTGGGATACCAGAAACATGTTTAAATACAGAGAGTGACAAAAATGGTGAAAGAATATAAGCACATTATCAATAATAGTCCGGCTGACCTTCATTCCTCTCCTCTCTAGAGCATATCTCCACCTCTCCAGGGTCTCCTCAACTTGTTCCCTATTCTCACTACATATCACAATGTCATCTGCAAACATCATAGTCCACAGGGACTCCTGTCTGATCTCGTCTGTCAACCTGTCCATCACCAGTGCAAATAAGAAAGGGCTCAGAGCTGATCCTTGATGTAATCCCACCTCCACCTTAAACGCATCTGTCACTCCCACTGCAGATCTCACTGCTGTCACACTACCCTTGTACATATCCTGTACCACTCTTACATACTTCTCTGCCACTCCTCTCTAGGCACCCTGTCATATGCTTTCGCTAAGTCCACAAAGACACAACGCAACTCCTTCTGACCTTCCCTGTACTTCATCAACACTCTCAGAGCAAACATCAGATATGTAGTGCTCTTTCCTGGCATGAAACCATACTGCTGATCACTAATTATCACGTCCCTTCTTAACATAGCTTCCACTAAGACGGAATATATGTGTGTGAATGAAAGGGAGGATAGAGGAATGGTGAGGATGGAGGGAGTAGAGCTGGTGAAGGTGGATGCGTTTAAATACTTGGGATCAACAGTTCAGACTAATGGCGAGTGTGGAAGAGAGGTGAAGAAGAGAGTACAGGCAGGGTGGAGTGGGTGGAGAAGTGCCAGGAGTGATTTGTGACAGACGAGTACCAGTAAGAGTGAAAGGGAAGGTCTACAAAAGGGTAGTGAGACCAGCTATGTTATATGGGTTGGAGACAGTGGCACTGACAAAAAGGCAGGAGTCACAGCTGGATGTGGCAGAGTTAAAGATGCTAAGATTTGCACTGGGTGTGACAAGGGTAGACAGGATTAGGAATAAGTATATTAGAGGGTCAGCCTAGGTTGGACAGTTTGGAGACAAAGCCAGAGAGGCGAGATTGTGTTGGTTTGGACATGTGCCGAGGAGGGATGCTGGGTATATTGGGAAAAGGATGCTAAGGATGAAGTTGCCAGGTAAGAGGAAAAGATGAAGGCCTAAGATAAGGTTTATGGATGTGGTTAGAGCAGACCTCTCAAACAATCGGGGACAAATTTCAATAGAATCAGGGACAAGTCACAAAAAACATCAGGGACACTTTTAAAATATTAGTGCTATTAACTTTAAACATTGACAGAATCAGAGCATATGAATTAATACACATTTTCTGAAGTAAAAGAAGTCTATAACTCTTAATTACTGTCATTATTCATTAAGTGTAATTTACCACCTTTCCTCCAAAAGTCACTAGTTTTAGGAGGGATTAAGAGGGACAGAGCTAAATTTGAGTCAAAATCAGGGACAGTTGAGAGGTATGGGTTAGAGAGGACATGCAGGTGGTTGTTGTGACAGAGCAAGATACAGAGGACAGGAAGAAATGGAAACAGGTGACAGGAAGAAATGGAAACAGGTGAGCCGCTGTGGCGACCCCCATAGCTCTCAACCTTCCATCTCCAAAATGAGGAACACTCGCCTTCATAATGTGGAACAAATGGGCAAAATGTGGAACACATACTAATGGCTTGCTAACATCTTCAACTAGGAAGGTCATAGGATGGTTAAAATATGCTGGTTTAGCTTATAAAGAAGATCCTTTAATTAATTAATATGATTAATTTCTATTTACCATGGATTTCACTTAAAAAATTCCTAACACTGAATGTGTGACAGACTCTTTCAATGTGGAACTTTGAGGAAGTTCGAGGAACATGAACTTTTTAAGACCCCAAATGAGGTACGTTCCTCGTAATGAGGTACACTTGAGAGGTATGGACCCCTAATCGGGAAAAGACGAAAGAAGAAGAAGAAAGAAGATCAATAATTGTGTAAAATCTCTACTTTAGTGAACTGTATCGCAGAATTATAAAACACAACACCTTTTTATAGGAGTACCATTGGCACCGTGGATGTTCTTCAAGCATCCTGTAGCGATCTAATGGGAGAGGCTGAGATGGACTAGGTTAGAATGGAATTAGTGGTGATGTGTTTAAACGCTGACTAAACTAATGCTTGGGATATTGTTAGGACCTAGAGAGATAGGGGTTCCGGTTTTGGAGAAAACCTGTTCGGAAGTAATTCCCTCAAATCTCTCCCAAAGCCACACTTCCTGGCCGACTTCTGTTTTGATTAGCATGAATAATCCCTGTGTTTCTGGTACTGAATCATCAACGTTCACTACGCGGATTACTCCGGACTGCAAAAAAGCCAGATGGTCACGTAATGATTATTCAAGAATTTATTTACAAAACTGCTGATAAATCACCCCCTACCTGGTGCGGAGTATCCACCACCGACAGAGATGAAAATGTAAACTTCAATTAAAACGAAATTATGAAACGTACAATTTACTAAACGGAATTGGCATATTTCACATGTGTACGCGTACACATAAAGACTGTAAATGATCGGCCTAACATTTAACCAAGTTATGAACGCCATCTATAAATTGTTTCTCTAAACTATTACGAAAGCAACTAACATGAAGTTCGCCATTAGTTTAACTCGTCCCCGCTCCATATCTGTTACTAAACATTGTTTAACCAGGCGCAAGTTGCTCTAAATTTTATATCATGAAATAAAACATTTTAAACGCACCAGAGAACGAAACGTCTTGTAATCTACTTTTCAGACGTTATAGTTCCAGTTACACGCAACACTCTGGCTTTGAAATGACAAGTAGTTTGCTTAAGTTTTCGCTTTTCACTCACTGCAAACGCTTCATCCAAAACTGTTAATTATTTGTATTTTACTAATGACATAGATAAACTTCCTAAATGTCTCTTGAAAATGTGTGAGAAATTTATTTTAGGAAAATGAGAACAGAGGACTGACATGAGTTGATGAGTATACCTTTAGTTGTACACTCATATTTCACCGGTAACTATATAAGAAAGTTTGACGCACTGTTAACGACGGATGAGATTCATGAATTAAACAAATCACTCATTGGGGGCGTGGCTACCTGCCCACTAAATGGGCGTGGTGCTGAGAGGCCGCCTCTTGGAAACAACGATCCTCACTTGCCTTTGTGGGTTGTAGTTATTTATTTTGGGGGGGAGGGGCTGGACAACTGGAATCGTTATCGTTTCCAGCCCCGTGTTAGTTTTTAGGGCGGGACGTCTGATTTAATCCCGCCCCAAAACACTGCAACCACACCTCATTGATCAATATACTAAGGGGTCGTGGTTGGGGCGGGGTAGATTGGGCAAATGCAGGAGTAGCGGACGATTGCATTTCAGCAGTTCCAATACTAGTCCGAGAGGAAAAGTAGCAGAAGGCACACCGTCAACGTCCTTTAGTCTAGGGTGTACATACAACAGTTCAGCCTACATAACCCAAAAGTCGTACCCCAGCACACTTTCACCGGCTAGCTGCTGCTATTAGACATACGTCGGTAACGAGAAAAGTTTTCCGAAGCAGCATAATTGTTATGCAGTTTCCATCCACTCCTTCGGGTTTGGAAGCTTATTAGTTTTATTTTTTCTTGCCAAGTGTTGGATTGTGAATTTGTGGCATCCTGGTAACGCCATCAGCAGAAACAGTAGTGCTTCTGCAGTGATCGCTGCAATAATTTGAATTCTTGTACAGTTATTCATTTTTAACATTGAAATTAACGCGAAGCTGTATTGGATTTTCTGAAATAACTGGTGTCGAATTCTGGACTTTTTGTGCCCTCGCATCTGGCTACAGTAGCTGAGTACAGCGACATTCTGGGTGTTTTTGTTGATTTGAAGTTAAAGTCGCGTATGACCCA
This sequence comes from Protopterus annectens, assembly GCF_019279795.1. Taxonomy (NCBI): domain Eukaryota; kingdom Metazoa; phylum Chordata; order Ceratodontiformes; family Protopteridae; genus Protopterus; species Protopterus annectens. The sequence goes on along the minus strand of NC_056747.1, from coordinate 422,023,856 downwards.
CGTTGTTTCTGGTTGCACGAATAAGTTAAGTACTGCCTGTTTACTCTCGATCTTCAGTGACAGTCTGCCATTCACGTTATACTTGCAAAACAGTGTGCTTTACACCTGTTACATATTTTTCAGCAACTGACTATTTTAGCTGTAAAGTAGCAGAAATGTGTAGCATGGAGGCTGTGCACCTGAGGATTTTTATTTGGTTTCTGTGTAAGATAATGGTAACTGGCTTCAGCCTGGAGATTGGATCCTATGACATTGAAAGAGGTAAGGAGGCTAAATGTGAGCCTATTGAAATACCTATGTGCCAAGGTATTGGTTATAACATGACACGAATGCCAAATTACATGGGCCATGAGAACCAAAAGGAAGCTGCAATCAAACTTCACGAGTTTGCTCCTTTGGTGGAGTATGGTTGCCACGTTCATCTGAAGTTTTTTCTTTGCTCCCTGTATGCTCCAATGTGTACTGACCAAGTCTCTACCTCCATACCAGCCTGCAAGCCCATGTGTGAACAAGCAAGGCAAAAATGTGCCCCAATCATGGAGCATTTTAATTTTGGTTGGCCAGAATCCTTGAACTGTAGTAAGTTGCCTACAAAGAATGATCCAAATGCCCTCTGCATGGAAGCACCTGAAAATGCCACCACGGGGGAGACCCACAAGGGTATGGGCATGTTACCTGTTGCTCCAAGACCAAGACCCCCAGGTACAGAAGGGGGAAGGACTCCAGGTGTTACTGGTACTTGTGAGAACCCTGAAAAATTTCAGTATGTGGAGAAAAGTCTGTCTTGTGCACCAAAGTGTGCTCCAGGAGTTGATGTTTACTGGTCTCGAGAAGACAAGGATTTTGCTTTTATTTGGATGGCGGTATGGTCTACTTTCTGCTTTGTGTCCACTGCCTTTACAGTCCTCAGTTTTCTGCTGGATCCTCACAGGTTCCAGTACCCGGAACGTCCAATTATCTTTTTATCTATGTGCTATAGTGTCTATTCCATTGCGTTTATTATCCGCTCTGTTGCTGGAGCCGAGAACATAGCTTGTGACAGAGAGAATGGGGAGCTCTATGTTATACAGGAGGGCTTAGAAAGTACTGGCTGCACCATTGTTTTCCTTATTTTGTATTACTTTGGCATGGCCAGCTCTCTTTGGTGGGTTATCCTGACTTTAACCTGGTTTCTTGCTGCAGGAAAGAAATGGGGACATGAAGCTATAGAAGCCCACAGCAGTTACTTCCACATGGCTGCATGGGGAATCCCTGCGATGAAGACTATAATCATTCTTACAATGAGGAAGGTAGCAGGTGATGAGCTCACAGGACTATGTTATGTTGGCAGCATGGATGTTAATGCTTTGACAGGCTTTGTTCTGATCCCACTTTCCTGTTACCTTGTCATTGGCACATCGTTCATTCTGACTGGATTTGTAGCCTTGTTTCACATTCGGAAGATTATGAAAACAGGTGGCACCAACACTGAAAAACTGGAGAAGTTGATGGTAAAAATTGGTGTCTTTTCCATTCTATATACAGTCCCAGCAACCTGTGTCATAATTTGTTATTTTTATGAGAGACTTAATATGGAGTACTGGAAGTTCAGGGCATATCAGCATGGCTGTTTGTCTTTTCCAGGAAAAAGGAATGCAGACTGCACTTTGGAGGCCTCCATACCAACAGTAGCAATTTTTATGCTAAAGATTTTTATGTCTCTGGTGGTGGGTATCACCAGTGGCATATGGGTGTGGAGCTCCAAGACTTTTCAGACCTGGCAGAGTCTTTGCAATAGGAAGCTTGGAGTGAGGACTAGAAGTAAGCCCTGCAGTGGCGTTATGTGCACTGGTGCTCACTGTCACTACAAAGCGCCTACAGTCATGCTGCATATGGCAAAAACAGACCCATATTTGGACAACCCCACACATGTCTAATTGTTTTACCTTCTGGCAAGATACTGAACAATTAATTAGCCTTCTGTTTATAAGGCCCTAACTGGATGAATAAACCACCACTTCACTGGGCAGTGGTGTTCACACTTCACAGTCCAGCCTGGGACAGAACTTGCAATGTTTAGTGCAAAAGATACAGACACAAAACAAAACATTGAAGTCCCAGTCAGCCCAGTGTACTGAACCAGAAAGGCATCATATTCACACACTGTTCTTTTTAAGAAGACCTTTCCAGTGTCTGGTTTTCGGTTTGCATGTCATACAGACAGACAGATTTTAGACTGCTGTTTTTTAAAGGCTCATCATTAGACATATTGTAACAAATGAATCTGCCATTATTTTCTCAATTTACCAATGACTTTAAAAAGAAAAAAGGCATTGCACAAGACTTTCTGTAATTAATAAGAGTACTTTTTATTTAATTTTTAAAAGTATAATTTATTATTTTCAATGCATTAAAGCATATGCAGACATATTAAAACATCATTTTAAGAACGTTATTGTTTTGGAACCAAGCTCAAAGAATGTATTTTTTTTTAAATTATAGTTAAACTTTATTGTGTGTGTATGTGGGTGTGTGTGTGTGTGTGTGTGTCTGTGCACATGTGTGTGTATGTTTGTGTGCCCATGCATGTCTATGCATGCATATGCATGCATGTTGTGGTGGGGGAAATCATTGTTTGTCTTTGACTGGCAACAGTTGGTCTTCACAAAGGTTTTGATTTACACCATGTGTGTGACTGGGGGTGGGGGGTCATCAAAGAAAAATTGATTGTTCAGACTTTGTTTAATCGCTTTTTAATTTTGTTTGTTTAGCATATCAGGAGGGTTTATTGTTACTGGATCCATTGCAGTTTTTTAACTAAAAATAATAAAAAGTCACAGTGGCTTAAACTAATATGTAAATGTTTTTGAAGTTGTTGGCCAAGCCATAAATAAATCACTGTATTAAACAATAGTGTGTGTTGATTTTGGTGATATGATGGTATATCTACTGAATATTGCCAATAAGTTTTCTTTAGAAAGATTTATAATGGTTGTTATACTTTAATGGTAGAAGTTGGAGTCTGTGTGTTTATATATATGAATATGTATCTATATGTAGAGAGAAAGCTAACAGTTGTACTTTTAAAGTAGAATCCAGTACATATTTACAAATACACACACACACACACAAAGATATAGATATCACACACATATCTTCTCATGGGAGAATTTTAGAATCCAGTGTTTTTTTTTATCAATTAATATAAATAGTCAAGAAAACATTTTCAGGGAAAATTGATACAGTTGTTTGCATATAAATGGGAAAGCCAGCATTTCTTTATTTTCTGACAGGTGTCACCACCACCAGTTTTCAAGGTTGTGTTTTACTTTGAGGATCCACATAGTTTATTTAGGCATTCATGGGCTGCTGTCTGTCTTCCAGTTATTACTATAACACATGAAAAAGACTTATTTGTGGACAGCAGGAGCAGTTTGTAATCATTTTATCCAGTAGTGTGAACCCTCCAGTTTTTTTTTCTGAAAGTGACTTTTTGCCTGTAAAGGGATACTTTTTATTTGCAGTCTGTAAGTTCCCCTCAGGAAGTAACACATTTTGAGGTGCCTTCATCCAAATGTTACAGTCTCAGTTTACCTCTTATAGGCTATTATCTGAATTCCCTTCAGAAGAATGCAATTCGAATAAAGAAAGAACATTTAAAATAGTTACTGTGAATCATATAATATGCATTTTATATTACTCTACTATCATATCATATTCTTCTGTTTTTATTTTACCATAAGGTCCCTTTTCAGTCTTTACCATTTGCAGGTAGTCCATACAAAATGAGTTAACTCAAAATGAAGAGCACATCATTCCATAAATGCGTAAATCACAGTTAGTTTGTATTTTATATTACTAGAGTGGCCACGGCAGTAGGATTTACAGCAGTTGTTAACATGGCTTGACCAAGGAGGCAGAGATGTCTGTTTTAAAGATCTAAAGTGTGACCTGTTAATAATGGCAGCCATACACTCATTAAATGACTAAATAGTTAAATGGCTTCTTTTCCGTCACATCGGTACAGGTGGGTGCTGCAGAAACCAAAGTCTGCTCAACAGGATGTTTTATCTAGTAGTGATTTCTTGTTCCACTTTGAGTATTCACCTTATCACTGGGGATAAGAACTTTATCTTTCTTGTGCCTTCTGATATCTAATCCCTTAAAGTACATGTGGACAAGGTGACCTGAGTCAAGCAGTTAAGCTATGGGTTGAAGTCCCAAATAGGGGTCTGCATCCCAAGACCTCCCGTATATGTCTGTATCAAAAAGGGTCAAGGCATCTATTAAAAAAAAAGCTAATTGCCATAATGGTCAACTGGGTATTCATAGTGTCCATTTGTACAGAATTAAAGAAAAGTTAATAGACTTAAATTATCATTAGTTTGCCTTCTGGGGGGTAAAGCAAACAGATTGTAACATTTACAGCATCTTCACTGACTACATGCCTGAATATGTTACAGGACCAGAAATATTTTCTCTGCTACAAGATACACAGTAATCTGAATAAGCCCCAAACTGGAAGAATAAGTCTGTGAAACTTGCTGTAAAAATTGTCTTTAGAAGATGACTTCAGTTTATATGTTTTTTACTTTTATTTTTTTATTTTTACACAGACCATGATTTTTTTTAATGCATATTCCCACTGAGCTGACGTAGCTTGCTGAATCAAAACTGTATGTATTCTCCAGTATAAATAAAGCTGTAATGAGTGGCTCTCCATGTGCTGTATTAATAGAATAATATTTGAATTAAAAAAAAACAATGAATGCTCGCATTCCTTGTGCTGAAACCACAAATTTAAACATCTCTGATCAGGTCTGAATTAACAGCAACAAGCCAGACGGTCAGTAAAACTGAGGTCATCATGATATTCGGCAGTAAAAAAGCTAATTAAAGTCTTGCTGTACACTTCAAAGTCACCCCACCCAATGTTAAATGTCAAAGGAAATGATTTTGTGTTTGTAAAAACACTGCTACATCTATCTGTTTATATTTCTGAAGTAAGATATAGGGACATTTTGATATGATGTATTGTCTCTCACTTTGAAGTCCTGCTACCACTGTCTTTCAATCATAGTGCTGTCCACTTAAGACCTTGGATTATATCTCAGTTAAAAAAATGGATAATTTGTAAAGCTTTCCATATAGCTGTTTATTTAGGTGCATTGAACTTCTTTTCCAACACCAAAGAGTCTTCCATACTGAAGTTACACCCACAGCATTTATTTACAGTATTTTTGCTAAGCATAGGCATAGTCAGGCAGTGCTTACTCATTCAGGACATTATGGGGGCCATAAGGGAATATTGCAGCATATCTTTCAACTGTTCCTAATTTTGCCTCAACATTTTCCTTTACTCATTTAAAGAATATGTTTTTTTCAACCAAATGGAGTTATAAGTGTGAAATAATGTCAAACATCGAAGTCAATTTTGTTTCTTTTTTGGAAGTCATATGTTCATTGTACTGTTTTACTGTAATCCTAGATTTGTAGATGGCCATTTCCTGTTTTTGTGCCCCTGATTTATTTATAAGGTAAAATACCTGCTCACATTGTATCGTCAGAGACTACAGCACAGAGTGGTCATTTGTGACATTTAGAAAGTTTATAAGAACTAATCAGGCATACATCTTAAGATGCTGTAACTTCAGTATAATTTATATAGTGTACTGTTTTGATAACTTGGAAGGTTGAGGTAATCACAACATAGCTCCTGTTTACTGAAATAATCTTGTTACTGGGAATTATCTGGTTAAGTGACCTTGTCTGTATATTTTGCTAGTGGAATCTCATGAATCAGACTGCAGGCTGACAGATATTGCTGTCTTGTGTAGCTTTTAAAGTCATCACATTATCTACACTGTTTTCCCAGTGCCAAATGGATTATTGTCTTATCTTTAAGGTGTCGTCATTTTACGTGTGGCAAGAAGGATGCCTTGGTGACTTAAATCCCTGAAGTTGTAAATCTTTGAGACTTGGGGTTGCTTCCTACAATGTCTGCTTGCTCACCAAATAACTCTGTCCTAGTCACTTAGCCAGATGTAAACTACTAGGTAATCCCTGAATGTAGGCACTTTTATCTAGTGGAACTTATATAATTTACAAAGACTAAATGAATCAGTAATATAAAGTGAAAAAAACACCCTTTAGAGCAACAGTTCTAAATTTAGTAGTAGAAGCTAGTGTTAAAGATTTCAATCATTCATTTAAAAACAGCTTTAAAATGCATGGTAGTAATAAAAGTATTGCGACATATAATGATGGTTATATTTTATCACAAATTAAGTTGTAAACTGTATGATGTGTGCTGATAAGTAGGGTTAGCTGAAGTGATATGGTGGGTTGTCCTTGTCAGTGACAAGGTATGCACAAGACACTAAATAATCTAGTATTACAGGATGTGTATATTTACTTGTTTTAAACGCATCTTAGAAATTTTAAAGTAATATTCTGCAAAAGTAAAACAGAAAAAGGGGCAGTAATTCAGAAGTAATCCTTATAGCCAGGATTCTTGTTTGTTGTTTGTCTTTTAACCGCTGTTAAAGATGGAACTGTCATGTAAAGCACATTTGAGTACCATATTTCCCTGAAAAGTGATAATATGATCCAATCATCCATCTCGCACATTGCATACATATGTGTATCTCTTTCTCTGTCTCTATCTATCTGTCTGTCTGTCTGGAAGGATAGCTTGTCACCGAATGCTGAATTCATTGAAAGTCAGCTCATCTAAAACTTTGCATCTAAAATTCTTGTTTTGTCAAAACCTTTTTTTCATCGAATCATAATTCTTTGAATAAATTCTACACAACAAATATACCATACAAAACCTATTTTTTGCAGGTGGTCAAGCCTCTGTGCTCCCTATGTGAGGGCCTTGCCCCCCCCCAACTTATATATACTAACTCCACAGTTACACAACCACAGAGAAAAAAAAAACTTGACACACAGTAAATCACTGTTGACACACAAACAGACACTTCTACAGACCTGGGGTCCAGCATTACCAACTCACACAATCTTACCAACTCACTTTTCTAATGACTGCTATGCCAAAAAACTACACCATCGCATACTACATATACATTTATATACATACTTCTACGGTTTTCAATAAATTGTGATTTGATGAAAAGAGGTTTCAACAAAAGAGTTTTTGACTTTCAATGAATTAAATATTAGAAGTAAAGCTGTGCTTATATATATATATATATATATATATATATATATACATACATACATATACACACACACACACACACATTATATATACATGCATGTGTGTGTGTGTATATATATATATATATATATATATATATATATATAATACATATATACACACACACACACCTATGCATGTAGTATGTGTGTATTTTGTATATTTTCAAAGTCGTCTACGTTGTTTAGCAAGTGACTAAACTCTTTGCATGCAACAGCTAAGTATTAGTACAATAACTGATATTTACTTCCTGTAGGGCAGCCCATTTTCTGATGTTTGTTATTGATAATCCTAATATGATTATAATGGACTTAATATGCCTAATTTGCTTTTTCTTTTGCTTGCTAAAAAAAGTAGTGCTTGATGTTGGTACTTTGGCTTTTGTCTGAAACAGTGTAGTGCACCCAGCAAATTTTAGCAAACTGTTTATAAGACATTGGTATCCAACATTAAACAGGGATTGGTATATTTTAGGCTAGATTAATATATTTTAGGCTAGACTGGCTGCACCTTACAAGGATTATAGTATTATGCACAGTTTTAGTGTTACTGTTGAATATAGTGTACTGCGAGAAGTAGTTCTTTACCTGTAACACACCAGACCAAGTATGCACTAAAAGGAAGAAGAGCAGCTAATTGTCGCGGCTGGAATAGATGTGTTGGGTAATATGGAATTCCATATTTTAACAGCCCTGGCTCTGCAACAGGTAACATCGCATTATCTTTATCCTGTGATACTTTCTCCTAGTTTCCTTTGTCATGTCTTTCTAGTTCACTGACAACACTGAAGCCTAAATACAGTAAAGAAGTAATCAATTTTTCTCATCCCTACAGAAGCCCCTGGTTTTACTTCAAGAAAGATTTAATTTTAATCTTCCCTGCACTTCTGTCTCACATATGTGTATTAAAATATCCATGCTTAAGCAAAGAACAATAAAGAAATGGTGATGGAATTTAAAGTGCTCTCAACAGTTTGGGAGTAACATTTTGCATCACTGCATGTGGTGTTCACAAACCAGTGATGCTTTTTCTCCCCTATAATTTTGAATATAACTTTGCATGTTTCATAAAATACTCTGTAATATTTTGTCTATGCTGTCACCAGCAGAACTTATCTGCGGATGTGAGCATAAGGACATCACGAGGATGTAGCCATAGACATTTAATGGATGCATCAACATGCGTATGTGAGGGTGCATCAATTAAAATCTGTAGACGCATTTCACAATATCCCTACAATGACATCACTGAAGTTTGGAACACTTTTTATTAAAAATTGTGGGGCGGGGGCAGTTGGGGAAGCATCGTACAGCTGTAGTCATTCTGTGATGATTGTCTCAGCTGTTCAGGAACATGTTTATGATATTTTAGCATCAGTCAGAATATGAACTGATTATATGGTCTCCATTGTAAAGGAGGTAGCTGGTGGGGAGTAATTCCATGGAGTATTATCATTGTTGTCATGGTACTTCATTACTTTTACTGTGCCCTTTGGAGAAGTCTTGCACATTCTTGATACTGCATTAAAAGTCCTGCTCAGCATCTCTCCAAAATCCAAAAAATACAGCCAAGGTCTTTTTTAGAAATATGTGACATACCAGTGTACCAGACTGTGCCACTACCCCAGGCCATGATGTGTACCATATATCTGCATCACGCTATGACATTTACCAGGCCAGGCTTAATATTGTGGTTGTGGACCTTACATCTGTAGCAGATTTGATCATTATCCCAGGCCTGGATGGTAATGTATGCTGTAACTATGTATCACACAGAATCAATAACCCTGCCACAGGAAACAGTGTATACTGTTCTTATGCATCAGACAGCAACAGGACCATAGCTTGCACTTTTTCTCACTGTTACGTGACTTCAGGAGACACAAGTCTCCCCCCTCGTAGCCCCTGCAAAAAGGCTTTGCTTTCAGCAATTAGTTTCCTACCAAATTACATAATTAAATAAAAAAAAACAATGTGTTCAGTAGATGAGGATGAATACTTCTACTCTGGTGTCTCCCTGGTTGCTGTGGCTATTTACACATGATTGATCCTGACTTACCTGTACCTTATTTACCTTTATAGTTACAAGAGTAGTATTTACATTATATGATACTGAAACTGCTAATTGATGTTATATCACATCGGCATCCCTGTATATCTCTGCTTTATACTAACACTCCATCCTGTCTTCCTGGAGACACATATTGAGTTTCTTTTCCTTGGTCTGTTAAAGCTGTTAATGCAGATGGCATGTCATTTTTATTTATTTGAACATTGTGTCATGTGGGAGATGTAACATCCATAACCATCAGTGGTGCTCTAAGCAAATAAGGTTTTAACTTCTACAGAAGCCACAGAGCTTCCCTTGTTTTGGAGATGATACGGCTATCACCTGAACTACTTTGTGCCACTAGGTGGCAACCTGTAACTCAGCAGCTACTAATTGAATCCTTCTTCAATTGCTCTTCTACATGGTGATCACATACCACTCAACTCTCCCTGATTTTGGTTCAAGATTTTGTTCTGACCTTCCTAATCCTGTCTAAAACTGGTGATTTTGGGGAGAAAAGATGGTGGAGTACACTTAATAACTATAGATTTCTTTTATTGCAGAAAATGCATGTTAATTTGTATTTTCTTATTAAGTTAATAGCACTAAAATATTAAAACTTGTGCTAGGTTGTTTCTGGTTATTTCTGGATATGTCCCTTATACAGAGGGTAAGAGGTTGATAGCTATGGTCATCATTAACTTTGCCTGTCTTGTCTGCTTCATAATCCTGAGTTCTAAGGGTCTCCCGAGCATGATGAGAGGGTTAGTTTACATGAGTGGAAAACAACAGTAGAAACCTGTAGGGAATGTTCAGAACATCTCATGGATGCTCACAGAGATGTCTTTGCTATACTATTAGCATGTGTCACTGAGATTGGATTTGCCAATGTGCATATGTGTGTGTGTGTGTGCGTTTGTGTGCATGTGTGTGTGTGTGTGTGTGTGTGTGTGTGTGTGTGTGTGTGTGTGTATGTATGTGTGTTTGTTATGTATATATGTATGTATGTGAATGTGACTGGAGGTGTTGTCCGTTGGAAAAAAAACAGCCTAAACTGATCACTGAATTGATATAATACATTTAATTAGGTGAAATCAGTGTATGGAAAACTATCAAGCATAACTCACTTGTCCTTCATTAGCAGAATGTCACAGATTTTGCCTGTGCCTCATAACATTTTTGATTTTTCTGATAAATCAGTGAGATGTACAGCCATTCAATAAATCCAAACATTAGAGTTTCATAATTCTTATTCTTCAGAAAATGCATGTTGTTGCAAAATGTTATTGTTGTATTAACTACATGAATTAGAGTAATATTTAAAAACCATCCCTAATTTTGGGCATTTAACTTCTGTTATTTCTGCCTTTGTCCTTGATTCCTGAGCAAAGAAATTAAGAGCTAAGCTATCGGCTGCTTTAGAAGAGTGAGGGAGTGTTCAGGAGAACTTGCAAGTTTCTGATAAAAGCTTCTTCTTCTTCTTCTTTCGACTTTTCCCGGTTAGGGGTCGCCACAGCGGATCACCAGTCCGCTCATGATTGTCAGTAGAGTTTTACAGTGTCAAGTTGCCAGCCTGGCACTCAACTTTCCCTTTCAATGAGGGGGCAATATCCAAGACAACTCAGCTAGAAAAGGGAAAAATAATTTAGTAAAGTGCTTTGTGCATCAGTGACAAGGTCTCATTAATACCATACAGAATAGGAAGCCTGACTACAGATAATAGTGAAATACTTCACTTAAGAGAGACTCCAGAGCTCATACATTTAGAACTGGTTGACCTCACATCACGGTGAATCTCAAACTGACAAATGAGACAGCAAATCCAAAAGTAAAAAGCAAGTTAGCAAAAGAAGGTGCAGTAGAGGTGAAAAGGTAGTGCTCTTGATTTCTGACTGTTCATCAGTGATGGTCTCCTAACTTTATAGCTGTACTGTCTTTGTTGTATACCACTATGGATTAAAGATATACATGTATGTGCTGGAAGGAAGCTGGTGATGGTGGGAGGAGCATGAGAATAGAATTGCAAGACAGACAGTATTAGAGGGAGTGAATGGGTACAAGTCACCTGGACATTAACAGGCCCATCCCTTCAGTGTTAAGGAAGTGGAAATGTTGATGGTCAAATATTGGAAAATCATTAAAATCTTAAAGCTTGGATATTGCCCCCTCATTGAAAGGGCAGCCATGGTGCTGCAGTGGTTAGCATTGTTGCCTCACAGCAAGAGGTTCTCTTGTTCGATCCTCGGCTGGGGTGTCTTCTGTGCGGAGTCTGCATGTCCTCCCTGTGTTCATGTGGGTTTCCTCCGGGTGCTCCGGTTTCCTCTCACATCCCAAAGACATGCTGTAGGTGGATTGGACACTCCAAATTGGCCCTAGGTGTGAGTGTGTGTGTGTGTGTGTGTGTGTGTGCGCGTGTGTGTGTGCCTTCCGTGGAAGGTTGGGTGCCGGGATGGCAACTCGACACTGTAAAACTTCACTGCCAATCATGAACGGACAGGTGATCCGCTGTGGCGAACCCTTACTGAGAAAAGCTGAAAGAAGAAGAAGAAGATTGTCCCCTCATTGAAATTAAAATTACCACTTAGAGAACAAAACTTCACCCTAAGAAGTACTGAGTAGGAAAATTTTACCCTAGGCCATCTTCCTTTCAGATGAGGTATAAAATAAACGGTCTTCTCTAGATTTGGCCCTGCTGTCTGGACCAATCTCCCAAATGAAATAAAAAAGTAGTGACTTTTTGGGGCTTTTAAAACTACACTAAAAGAACACCTACAGGAGGGAGTCATTTGTAGTTGCTTTCATGACAATGTCAAAATATTTTATTACTCATCCATACATGAAACTGTATGCTGTACACACTGAACTGCTTAACTTAACCCATTTGTATATATTGTGTAACTACTAGGGAATGCTAACCACTATGTAACATTGTCATGACCGTTAATGAATTATGAATGCACTGTCACAATGAAAGCATGTCTAACAAAATAGGTTTGCTACAGTTCAAAGTTAAAACAATGCCTGAAGCAGACAAAATGTGATACTGTAATTAGAAGAGACACGTAAAATTTACAGATTTACAAAGACATAACTAGTAATAATCAGGATGAGGCAGGACAGAACACAACTTCATCTCTCACCCTCACTAAGGTGGTACTGTCACACAGTAACAAATACTGGGTGATGCCTTTACATAAGCACAACACTTTATTATATGTACTGAAGATATACTGACAGAGTAAATATAATGACAGCATTGTGCAGTGGAACAGCAACATTCAGTTCCATTCTGTTTCTGTACCTGAAATAAGTATTTTTGAACACAGCAGTTATAAGCATAAAACCCTGAGCTGTACCATCAGTTCATTATGTATACCCATGAGAACATATGGACCACTGATAGGCTTTCTGGAGCTACCCATTACATTAAGAATTATAAAGTCTTGTGTACTGCACAAAATGATTTTCGTGGATCATTAGTGAGCACCGTACAATAGCTATCTGTTTTAATAAAACAGTAGTTTTCTTGTGTACCATGCAAAATGCTTTTAGTGGCTCATTAGTGAGTACTGTACAATAGCTATCTGTTTTAATAGAACAGTAGTTTTCTTGTGTACTACACAAAATGATTTTCGTGGATCATTAGTGAGCACCGTACAATAGCTATCTGTTTTAATAAAACAGTAGTTTTCTTGTGTACCATGCAAAATGCTTTTAGTGGCTCATTAGTGAGCACTGTACAATAGCTATCTGTTTTAATAGAACAGTAGTTGTACTATAAGGTATGTCATATTCTGCAATAATCACTTACCTACTTGTAACTGACAAGACTTCATATGACATGTGAAAAAGGTATGACTTAAGAGTAAAAAAATCTGATTTGTAAACTACTTTTGTGTCTGAGATAGTTTAGTGAATACTGTAGAACCTTCTACCACCTCCCCACCCCGCTGTCTCCAAGATTTTTTTTAAATATATTTACTGAAGTTTTTTTCAGGTGCATAGAACTTCCAGTGTAAAAATGTAAAATCGGTCAATGAAAAATTTTCCCAAGACATGTGAATATTCAGAAGTTGGACCTTATAGCTGACAAAATATACAGTATTTACTGTTAATGATAGTGTTTCACATTTAAACTTTTGAAGCCAGCTACCATTCAGGGTTGTAGAAGGCTGACACCTGTCTCAGCAAATACAAGGACAAACAATTTAGAAACATGGATGGATAAATGTTGGAAATTATTTACATTTTCATTTATTTTTCTTTCTGAAAACTGTACAGGGACTGCTTTTCCCACAGATTGGGAGTAAGACATTAGGTATTCAAAGTTTATACAGTTTAATATGTGCAAGTATAAACTTGATAGAAAGTAGTCAGTACAAATAAATTAACAACACTTTCAGCTGTTCTTCTATAAATTAAATGTTAAAACATTTTCATTGGTTATGTAAATTACTGTACAATTCATTCTGAGTTGTCTAATTTTTCTTCACATTCTAATTATTTTTTGACATTGCTTTGGCAGACATAGAAAGTAAAGGATGAAAAGGATGAATTGTTTCAAAATTGCAGATGGTTCCATTTAGAGGTCAAAGTTGCTGCTAATAGAACTTTTACATATATATATATTTTTAATTCTATACTTCAAAATAAAACCAGCACTGAGGAAAAATGTTATAAGAAATTGAATAAGTGAGTGAGTGGTGATTGAGTGAGAGTGTGTGTTGTGTTTGACTTCCTATGCGAACATGTCTGTTTAGTAATTCTTAAATAAAAGACGGGTGACATATGCCAACGTACCCAATGAGACAATTGTCTTAACATGCATGGATGTAGTTCTATTTCATATATATGATGAAGCACAAATGCACAATGGTTATGTTTGCTTGTATTGCATTCATAGCATTCAATTTGTTTTCTTTCTCTCATAATTTGTTGAAAACTGCATCTTTTTTCTAAAATATTTCAATATATCATACCCCATGTCTTTCCTGTTCTGTAAAGCAATAAAAACTATTATCATTTTTTGTGGTTATATTAATATTTATATTTCTGTATAACTGAATAAATAAAACAATTTAATCTAAACAGAATTTAAATATTCAAAATACTATAGTTTTTGTATCTACTCTGGTGTAGTACAGTGACTCCAAAAACATAACCAGAAAACTCCTGCAGTGTAGGTATTAACTGATGACATAATTTCAGAAGCTTAATATTGCATAGGTTGGTTAATTTAGGAACAACTGCAGGCAAAACATCTAATGTGTTTCATTCCTTTTTTCTTAACTAAAATGATAAGTTTATATAGAATTCACGGAAAGGAGTGTATTGTGTATTGCCTACACAGACAAAGAGAATTTTGTTTTATAGCATTAGCAGACCGGAGTTCCACTGTGGCGACCCCTAACTGGGAAAAGCCGAAAGACAACAACAACACAGCACTACATTCCATGACTACTTGAAAATTAGTAGTTTTCCAGCATGTTAAGTATTTCTAAAACTATGTTTACTTTGATAAATGGTGATTTGAAGTAGGGCCCATGCAACGCATTCTGTATTTTTTTCTTGGCATAAGTACTGTGCTTCTGTATAGTTCATGGAGTTCCATATCCATATGACTCTAGAAACATGCACCCAAAAGCTATTTAAAAATCCTCAAAGACAGTTGCCAAATTTGTTTGCTAAAATTCAGGCATGGCACTGCCATACTGTTTAGTTGCTACAATATTATGTGACAGGAATTAGAGGACATATTTTACTGCTTTTTAGAAATATAATGATTGAAGCAGTTAGTGCTTTTTAGCTCTATTGTGTATGAAATGTAGTTGTTCCTGATCATTCCTTGATATAATGCATTGATACTTCACTCACTGGCAGGAAGAGTGTTTCCCTGATTTAATTAATTTAAATTAAATGCACTCATTCTTAACTTGAAAATATATGTATAAAGTATTGTAACTGTTTCAACCAGAACACATTTTGAGTTCAGAAGATCAGGGACAGTGAAACTTTAGTATAATTACTGCAGACTGTTCCTTGGAAATTGAATAATATTCTAACAATAAATGGACATTTGTAGACTATAAAAGTAGATTAGTCTTTTACAAATCAGGTTCATATTTGAAAGATCAGTTCTCATAGTTATTTTTTCTTTCTTTCTGTATCTTTTATCATCACTTTGTGCTTTCACTACTGTAGTTAGGTCTCTGATTTCTGGAGTTGCTAGGATCATTGTTACTTTTACATTATTTCTAGTGCTGGTTACATAGACGTAAGTGTATAAAAACTTTAAAAACAAGGGATTGTTTTTCAGAGCAAATAAAAAAACTGTGTCACTAGAACTTTAGAAAATGAAGAAATATTTAAACATCACTCTATCCCACTCTATTTTTTTCTTGTCATCATTGGTTCAATAACTTTTCTCATTTCTGTGACTCATATGATTTGTTCAACATTTTCAATGCTGAGATCCAAGATGATGAAGCTTATCGATTTCACGATGCATTTTATCTAGGTTAGATATCATGTTTCAGAAAAAATATATAGTTTTTCTTTTAAAACAGTATTAATAGACTTCTAGATTAAGCAAATAGATGTTGTTTTCAATTTCCCGATTACAGTTGATAATTTTCCTAATACTTTTTTTATAGTATCAAACTTTGTAGTGCAAGTGTTCTGCAGTCATATGTAGAGACTGTTAATGTAAAGTCTTATCTCGCATTTAGTTGTTTAATTTGTTTTTTTTTTTATATCATAAATCTCTTCCAGCCATGTATGCATATGTGCGTGTGTGTGTTAATTTTATCTTCCATTGTAATTAACTATTTTTTAATTCTAGAAGCTGAGTTCATAACTGGATTGAAATATGCATTCGGATGACTCACAGTCACCACTTCAGACACTTGTTAGTGCCACAGTGTGTATGTATGATAAAATGTCTGCTCTGCCGAAAAGGGTGCATGTAATGAAAATAGCATTGTGCTGCACTCAAGAGTGTCGTGAGTTTCAGTAAAATCAATTTGTCTTGTTGACTGTTGTATTTTTAAATGTTATTTTCGATGCACGTCTATATCAGAAGCAACCCTGCAGAATTCCAGTGAAATGCTGGCTGTAATTTGAATATCTCTCTTCTGGCATGTGGAAAATGGCACTCTCAGTACAGGAATGATCCGGTTCTATTTTAGACAGTCCTTTGAACAACAGATAGCAGAGTCAGGGAGTTGAAAGTATATTTGTCTTGAGTTGCCCTAGTACATGACCCTTTTTGTAGTACAGTTCGAACAGTGCTGGATGAAAGGAAAGAGATGTCTCTGGTATAAAAAGACGTTTCAGAATCTGACAAACATCCACTTAAATTTGGCCTACAAGATGTGTACAAGTATGATTCCTCTGATCAGTAGTTCATTAGGAGCCTGAGTTCCAGAGGATTGCTTGGAAGAAAAGATCTGATTGGTCAGAGCTTGCTTTCCTTTTATGACTGGTTGAGGTTTTTGTGCTGCCACAAAGTTCTTCAAGCAGGCCTGGAGAATTGCAGCAAGCAAACAGAGTAGATCAGGGTGGCAGATGTGAATGATATCCACAACAGTCCAATGTTTCTGAAGGGCTAATACGCTTCTACGGCAGTACATGCGCCTGTAGCATGAATGTACTCCCACAGCAGTGCACATATGTCGTTCACACTGCAGGCCTTGCATGTCATGCATCTGGAGAAAAGAGCAGCGTAGATGAAAATTAAATAACTCTGTAACCCACATTATGATGGCAGCACTCTTCAGTTCTTCCTGGCAACCCTTGAGGGAATGAAGGAATGCAGGGTTACTTTGGGCCATTTGTGAAGTATGGACATCTGATGGCCAGATTGGCTAGGAAGAAAGTTTAAAAATGAACTCTGATTAAATACACATTGTTGAAAGACCCATATTTAATTTTCTGTTTAATTATATGCATATCCAGGAAGGAGATATAGCGGTGCTAGTAACATTTATTAGGTCCGTCATTGCAAAATACTGAAAACGAGACACGCTGAAATTTGAAAAGACCTTTATAAATGACCCCAAGGTACAGTGACTGTGGGATAGATTTATAAATAAAGGTCAGTGTGGGGACAATCCCTTTCCCCAAGGCAAAAGCTCTTTCAAGTTTTTGAGACTTTTAGAATGACTTGTATTGTGGTAGTTTGAAGTTTGGTTAATCTAAATGGAACAACTGTTAGTATGGGTTTGTATACCAAATGAAATGTCAAGCTTTGAATGATCACTTAAATATCAACATTCTGAATGTCAGTTTACTGAAGATAGAAAGATGGCATCTTGAAAAGAAGAGAGTTACTGTACTCATACCCATAACTGTTGTTATGGCAGTTCCAGAATGAGGAAAATATAGTATGCAGTAAACACAGAAACTTCATTCATTCATTTTTTTCTCAGTTTTTCGATTATCCTGGTGCAAGGAAGAGAAAGTAATCCTGTACTGAATGCCAGTCTATTGCAGGACAACAATACATGGGCAATTTGGAGTATTACCAGTTCACCTATGGGAAGACATTGGCATATGGGAGTACCCAGAGAAAACCCAAATGGATACAAAGTGGAAATACAGACTGCACATAAAAGCCACCATAGCCCTGAACTGGAAAATGAAGTGCTGTGAGGTAGCAATGTTAACTTGCTAACTTTCTCACTAACAGACCTCATATTTCAGTTAATTTTTGCTGTCATTATCAACATTTGCTGGTTTGGGCAGTCAGTGGATGGGAAGTAGGCCATTGCTATAAAAAGGACAAAACTGGAGGATGTTATGGCAAGTTTTTATGAAGTACTATATAATACACAAGGAGCTTGGAAGGAAATTGAGGAACATGGGGAGGAGATATATTGACTATAGGTATGAGAAGGGTTGCATAATTAGGAAAGAGAATCCTGAATAAGGTAATAACAAATGAAGACAGGAAGGCAATGGATTCTATGAAAGTGGGCAGTCTAAAAGGAGATGCATTCCCATTTTAGTTTTAAAAATAATTAATGGAAGAATTAAGTATGCATTTGGTAGGAATATTTAATATAGTGGGAAAGGGAGAAACATTGCCTTCCACTGCCATACAAGCATAGATTTTGTTTTTGTTCCAGAAAGAGATGAGGATGAAACAGAACCCAGTCAGTTTATTTCTATTTATATATTTTATGTGGATGCAAAATTCTGTCAAATGTGTTACTTGCTAGATTGAAGAGGATTATGAGAATGATGAGATGAGGGGTGCCTGTTGAACTTCAGGGGTCATGAATATAATTTTCACAGTAGTGGAATTTCAAGTGTGAATGGAGAAACATAAAATTATTCTAAGGTGGGACTACCTTGGAGTGTTCCACCTGCCAAGATGTACAGTAGTCTTGACATTGGTGTATGTAAGTGGAATGGGTATGGATGGCACAACCCCCCCCCAAGGGAGTTTAACACTCAGTTTTAAAATTCATTTTTTTAATTGGAATTTTTTGACATTTGGGACCCTCAATTTTGGGTCTTGCACTTGTGAAAGGGTACCAGATACAAGATGGTCAGAGTGGTTTTATGAAAGGAAGGATGTCTTTATTTAAGATACACAGAGATGAGATTCAAATGCAATTGTAATTGGAGCTCTTTTCATTTTAAAAGTTCTTCTCAATCTGAAATAAAAAACAGTAATATCATCAAACTGTACCCTGCTTTTCTCAAAATGGCAGCACCCCTCATAGCTAGACTATTCTTTCAAATCTTCAGTGTCTCACAAACATCTGTTAGCTTTTGTACAGCCTTCATGAGTATGTTCATTATAGTAGTATCCCTCCCCAAAAAAGTGCAGACAAACAGAATGCAAAGACTACAGACTAATATCAATTTTTTGTCCCATAACAAAACCATTTGAAAAGTTTATCTACAAATGACTTTTCAACCTCATAAATAAACATGCTCTTCTCTGTGACATCCAGTATGGATTCAGAAAAATATTCAGTAGCATGACGGCATTATACTGTGCTACAAATATCGTTTTCAACAAGATGGATGACTAAGATGACTGGCAGCCTTTCCTAGACATGACAAAAGCCTTAGAAACTATAAATCATAACCTACTTCTCTATAAAATTAGTGAATTTAATTTTGGCTCATCTGCTATAAGGTGGTTTGAAAGTTATCTAGAGAGTAGAATATTCCAGATACTAATGGGGTACCACAGGAATCCCCCAAGGCTTTGTACTTGGGCCTCTTTTGTTCTGTCTATGTATTAATGACATTTACTCAGATGTAGCCTTGCTCAATATAGTCATGTACTCTGATGGTCTCTTACTATTAGAATCAAGTAAAGATAACAGCACCCTGCAACAAAAACTACAGTCTAGTTTTACAAGACTGACAACAGACAAATATCAATATGCTGCTTATCAGTCCTTAAAAAAATCAAACATCATGAACTTCGATACCCCCAAAAACTGCCGAAAAACCTGCATCTAACAATAACTAAAACAGAAGGGAACATACTACTTTAGTAACAGAGCAAATATATCTAGGGGTAACTTTGGAGCCTACTCTGTCATTAACAAGACACACAGACAATATTGTTAATAAAACCTGTCACCAATTAAACCTAAACCATAAGCTTTCTAACCTCCTTACTCACACAACTCACAATGCTACAGCTAGAAATATATGTATCCCAAATATTTAATATGGGCTCCCATCTAATAACTCTTCACTCTAGCACAAATATGCACAAATTACAAACCACTATAAACAAAATGTATAGATTTTTTTTACTACTTAAGAACCACATGCTCATCACTGCAAAGTATGTAAATGTTAGAGATGAAGATAGAGAGCTTAGTTAGAAAATATATATATCTTCCAGGACAGTAGCTAACTTGAAGAGAATCTGTGAAGAAAGTCAAGATTCTAATACAGAGAAAAGTAACTTTCAGAAGCTGGCCATATGGAGAGATTAAATATATAATTGGGTCATACAGGAAAGAGGAAGTTGGATATTTCAGAAACAGGCTTGTTAGGAATAGAATTTGACTGCTCGAGTCAGCATGGGTTAAACTACAGCCAATTAATGTCAGAAATAAGTTGTGGATTATCAGAAAGAGAAGTGAAAATGTGAGGATAATGTGGGCATGGGGAGATCCTTCAGGGAAGGAATACAGAAGGTGAAAAGGGGGATGTGCCAAGAATGGCTTGATAACCTTCACATTACTTAGAGGCTGGAAGCAAATGCTGTTGAGACAAGATGGAATGAGAGAGAAAGAGGGGAAGAGGAATGGAGTGAAGTATGGAAACCAAATAATTACATTAAAAATGTTGTGTGTGGAAGAAGCTACGAAGGTTGTCTTCTGCTATAAAGAGGCTTAGAAGGTACAGAAAGTAGAGGAGGGAGAATGCTGGATAAATGGTTGGAGGGGGGGCAGGAAGGAGCAGAGACAGTCCACAGAGATAAAGGGATTGTGGCAAAGAGTTTATGTTGAATGTTAAAGTATCTATAAGAAAAACGTTCTAAGAAACTGGAAGTTCCATGTCAGTTTGTTGAGGAACAATTCCTTGGAAAAGGAATCAACTGAAAACAAAGTCAGTATCTCAGTTTTTGGGTGGCCTGTTTTCCTGCTGGGTGATAGGTCCCTTTAACACCCCCCCAGGGTTCTCTTCCTACATTCCCACACTTAATGTAGTCAACTCAGAGGTTGCTGCATATCAGACAAAGCAAAATCATGACACACTGGCCTCCTTTAAGGAGTGACCCTCTCAGCAAAGTAATATTGTTTGAGCAACCCACGGCCATAAAATTGATATGCTCCTGGAACGGAACATTATGCCTGTTTTTGTAGGGTAAAAGGCATGGGTAGCTTATGAGGGAGAAACTGCATATCATAATCTTGGGGGGTGGCTACCAAGTCTGATTACTAAGACATGGGAAGTTGCACCTGGGACCAAATTTTGAAGGACAAAGCATACAGATACAAACCAAAAAGCCAGTAGAAGCTTGGAGAAGACTGGATGCATT
Source organism: Protopterus annectens (assembly GCF_019279795.1). Taxonomy (NCBI): domain Eukaryota; kingdom Metazoa; phylum Chordata; order Ceratodontiformes; family Protopteridae; genus Protopterus; species Protopterus annectens. Next base: position 422,002,581 of record NC_056747.1, on the reverse strand, counting down.
TTACACAATTTGAACTGGGGTACTTGAATTGCAGAATGACTTTATATTAAAAAAATGGCACAGAGTAGAGTTCTTCAGTTGTAGAAGAAAAAGTGAAATGCGCCTGTTTGGAAGATTTAATTATGCTCCCTGAATAAAGTAAAGAAGAGCAAACTTCATTTATGATGTTATAACTGGGGTGGCATCCATGGTTGAATGCAATCTGTCCAAGTTCTAAAATTGATACATCAGCCAAAATTTGGCCAGATGATTATGTTTGTGTGTGTGGGGGGGGGGGGGGTCTCCCCACTGAAATGACGCTACCTTTGAGCTGATTATAATAAGTAATAGAGTTGCAGCCACTCTGTGTTTATAAAGGGGTGATGGTGTGAAGCACCTCACAGAAAAAAATGACTTTCTTCAAATGTTCACAGAAGAGACATGATGGTACATGTTCAACTGCTTTGTCAGTCTAGACCGCATTCTGTCACACATCCTTCACCTATTATGCATGCCACATTCATTTTGTTTTGTTGTTCTGCTGCACTGTGTGATTGTTTGGAAGAGTTTCTGTCTAGGTATCCTGTCTAAAAAGAGTGTCTGGTTCAATGGACACGAGGTGTCAAAACTGAATAAACTCATATAAAAAGAACCTCAAGTAAATGTGTCAGGTTAACTTGCTAATGCATATGAATACTCCACATATTCCAGCAAATAAACAAAAAAAAAAAAATATATATATATATATATATATATATATATATATATATATATATATATATATGTGTATGTATACATGTATATAAAACACGTTATGCAATCAACACAATGTGCAAGGTTGCTGTTCAGCAATACAAGAATGTACAGGTTCGTACAGTTTCATAATTCAGTCATTGTAAACAACATAGCAATGTAAATCAGTAATTTAGTGACATCTGTACAGCATTGGTCTTTGCATACTTCTGGTTTATATGTTAGCTATAGTGTTATTACATTCAAGCAAATAAAGCTATTTCATCTGTGCATGTAACAGAATGTAAATGAATGCTTTGATTTTATACAAACCATGTGTACTGTATGCTGCCTTTGTATTATAGGCACATTATATTCAAGTAGGACAGGTAAAATCTGTGTAACTTAATGAATAAAATAGTTAAGGGGGATTACCATAGTGACAGATCTGTAAGAAGGTCCATCCTTAGTAACTCTTAAGGGCTTGTTCAACATATGTTAGGACCAGTCAGAAAATAAAACTTTTATGGGCTGCCTTCCTTTCTAACCCTTCCCAGAGCACACCATAATCTCATCTCTTTTCAGTCTTGTGCCAGCTAAAAAGAAAAAAAAGACAAACAATTTGAAAATAGAAAGGTGGACACTGGAAAGAGGGTATATTGCCAAAGACACACCTGCTTATAAATGTGTTGCTATGGTAAGTACCTATATGAGTAGGTCTGCCTTCTGTAGTCCTTTGAGTTGTAGCTCATCCTATTGAGTCACCACTTTATAAAAGCATGCCTGTGCCAAAAGTGGCTCAAGAAAAAGATCTGGAGATAATTTCCAGCTTATAATGCCTCACAAAAGTACTGTTGGATGAAGTTGCAGCTGTGCAAATATCATTCAAAGTGAGGTTATGGAAAAGGCATGGGAACAGCCACTACTATACTGGAATGAACTCAAGGAGGTGCTGGAAGCGTTCTTGAATGGATGGTTGAGAAGCATCTTCGGATGTATCCCAGCTGAATGTTGTCCATCGTGGAGCAGTGATACTTCATTATCAAGATGGTGACTTTGGATGATGTGTAATATTTCACCTTCAGACACGCCTTCAATCTCTTAAGCAACCAGGCTACCTTGGAATGGCTTAGTCAGCATCAGGATGGCAGCACAGACATCACTTGTGCATTTTGGCTTTGCAGTTGATTGCATGTACTGTTAAGCATTAGGTTTGGTCAGTCAGACCATAGCACTGTTGATGTCTTCTCTCATCTTCCCTCACTAGCTTCCTCTGTCACTCAGTCTTGAGGGAGGTATGTAATGTGGGGGGGGGGGGGCTGAGGCATGGGGATGCATACTATGGCAGTACTTTTCAGAAGGTTAATGGAGATGGCATGCCTAATAAGCTACACCTGACCCCTTTTCTTGGCCTAGGCCTTTAGGATAAGGTTCCAGTGAAGCAGACAAGAGTGGACTCAGATAAAGAGTTTGTGTAAAGAGGCAGCTGGAGCAGCTTTAAGTAATCAGAAGATCATCGAAGGGAGCTTTGTATAGTCTGAAAGGAGAACTAAAGGCAGGAAAAGCTTATGGAAATCTCTTCATAACCTATAACTTGCAGACACTTATAACATGCTTTTTATGCCCTCTTTAGAAACCTATATCCAATGCAGAAAAGTTTCAGTGTTTATGAAGGGGGTTAACTACAAGCCTGAAAAACCTAAGCATATCATACTGATCTAACTCAAGGGCTGTTGAAAACAGCCATTATTATAAAGAGGGATACTCCTTTCAGGTTTCTTTTGAAATACTTTTGCTCTGATTGAAGGTAACCATTAATTATAGTCCCCCTTTTGGAAGTGAATAAGACTGCATGGACTTAAAGCCTCTATAAAAGTTTTTTTGTTAAGATGAGATAATTTTTCTGCTCTGTATATTCAGGATGCTTGATGGTTTTGTGTGTGTGTGTGTGTGTGTGTGTGTGTGTGTGTGTGTGTGTGTGTGTGTGTGTGTGCATATGCATGCGTGCATATGTGCGTGTGTGTTTATATGAAATAGTTAAATATATTAGGGAAAGATGCCAACACTGCTACTTGCATCTAACATTGAAAGAAGTATCTAAAAATAAAAGGGTAAAATTCAGTACCAAAAGCAACAAATTCCACAAAGAACACTGAAGCAAGACTTGTAATTTACAAGATTAAATGTAAAAAGTGAAGAGTTGTGTATTTAAGAGGATTAAATGTACAAAAGGTAAGTGTCCAAATGAACTGTTAAGGTGTCAAGAGTTTAAAAATGTCAGCTGTATACGGTAACTTTTCAATGAGAAAAAATACACTGTGATAAAGTTAGATATACCAAGTCAATAGTACTGCATTCTAGAAGAATTTGGTAAAAATGTTTTGCAAATGACATGGACTTTAAACCATTAGAAACACCTGACTACATTTTTTGAGAATCGAACATCCACTTCATTTTTACTACTGCACAGTGATCAGCCATGATTAATTCATGCAACATTTTCTATATATTCTGTAAATAAAATTGGCCTTTGTTTGTGCAGCTTCTGAAGAAAATTTCCTTCTTAATTGCTCTGTTGCAAGCAATCTTCTCCTGACCTTTTATTCTGTATTCTAAGAAGTATTGTAGTTAGTGCAAAAGTAAAGAGCTGTACAGACTGCAAACGTACATGTATGTAAGTATGTATGTATATCGGTTTGTGAGCTTAAGCCAGGGAGTGGGTAGTGGAATGAGAGATGCATGCTCTAGACACATCTTTTGCCATGGATGTGTTATGAGCTTGGACTGCAATGGAGAAGTGCAGGTTTATGAAGGGCACAGCAGGGCACAACACCCTGGTATCTAAGTTATGTGTTGTTTATGTTTGTTAAAAACTACAATACAAAACATTGAATGGTTTCCTTAATTATGGCTGCTTGCATATAGCATGTCCTTCAAATATTGGTGTTAGCTATCATTTACACTTTCAGGGTGCGAGATCTGGTGCAAAAGTGGTATGCTTGCCCATCCTGGTAGGAACACATGATTTTCTTGAACAAAATAATGAAGAATAGTGAGGTCTACAAAGGAGAATGATGTAGAAAGCTATACCAAGTGTGGAAACTTGTAATTTCATTTACAACTTAAAAATAAATACATATTAAGAAGTGTGGGTAGGTCACTCAGAATCAGTTGGAAAAATGAAGGGAAAAAAACACATATTTGGGAGTGTGCTGTCATGAAGATTAGCATACCAAGACCAATTGGATAATTCTATTTACAGATCAACATATGGTCTTTTGACATATTTTTGGCTAAAATACAATTAAATAAGCTTGCTGACATGGACAGTTGGATGCATACATGCAGATTAATCAGAAAGTTTATTCCCATTGCACAGGCCTATAACTCCTCCATCCATTGAATACATTTAATCCCCTCCAGATGCACTATGGAAGATGACCTTCTTACAACAGATAGAAAATTTTCAAGAAAATGCTTGTACTGGTCAAACAGTAAAGCAGACAAATAGCCAGAAGAGAGGGATCAGCGTGTCACCATCTGGCTGTCCCTTCTTTGGGTCAGGATTTTCTGCTCCTGCTTTACTTAACAGAATGCAAGTGCACAGCCTCTGTTTTTAAGCTGCATTTTTGACTACAAAGAAGACACATTTCACTGCCGATAAACAATCATCTGTTTTCAGCCAAGCAGTCTGTATTTAACTTAGTTTAGATGATGTTTTACATTATTTTTTATTACAAATATTTTAGCTCATGAATGCAAAAGAGGAATTCACAATGCTTACAAATCCACAAAAAAGAGCATGTATTATCATTTTTTTTTCTTGTCAAGTAAATCTTTCAGAATGACGCTAAAAGTGTCCAAACAAAATTGCTGAGTATAAAATAAATCTTATTGTATGCAGCCGGGTAACATCTCTTTGCTAAACTATTCGATAGTGCCATCCCATGGCATACGAGTGGCGTCCAAGAATGCTCAGGTGGTGAGAGTAAAGAAAACTAAGGCATGGTTTTACAGTAGGAAGGGAGGAGATTTCAGATACTGACATCTATGCAGAAATGACTGAATGATTGAAGCTAATATTGTGCTTGCTGCTGTCTCTGGACTTTTTACAGAGCATCCTGTCCCAGCTCAGCGCATATTACATGGCATGAATAACAGTAAAATGACTTCTGATGATTAAAGAATAAAAGATTTTAAAATGTTTTCAGGAAGTAATATCCCAGCGGCACTGCTGAAATTAAGGGCCAACAGCCTACAATACCCTCTGCTGAAAAACTGTAGTACATTTTATCAAACTCTGGCCAGATTGTAAAGGTGCAATGTGGGAATATAATGTCAATTTTTTGCTTGGTTTTAACAAACAAGGATACCGGTACAAGGTGAAAATGCTAATGCACATTTTAGCTGCAGAGTGAGTTTGATATTTAAAAAAAGCAGAGTTATGAATGACATACTATGGAAAATGGTCTGTAACTTTACTAGACAAAAAGAATTTAATCCACACTATTTCATGTAGACATTCCTCAGTGATAGCGATGAAGTTACAAAAAGAACAACTTTCAGGTGTAAACGATGCTCTCTGTAGCACAAGTTATGTAAATAAAAACACATCTGCAGGTTACATAGTAGTCAATGTAACATGCATACTCATAGTGGAAAATATGATGTCTACTTCAGAATGACGAAAACGCAAATTCTCAAATGCTCATATGAGCAAAAAAGCAGAAAATTGATGATATTTTGGAATCACAGTACAGTGAAGATAGGAATATTTGCCCTTTCCTCACTGTAGTGCGATCTTGGAGTAGGAATATATATTTAGCGGGGGACTTGGGGGGCGCAGTCCCCCAGAATACCAGTTTCGAGTTTCTGATTATTCGCTCATGTGAGTGTTCAAGAGTTTGCATTTTCGTCGTTCTGACATAGCCCCGAAAATATAAATGAAAAACACAGCTACAATTTCTTTCATCAGTGTGGATAAAAATAATTTATCTTTTCATAAATATTTCAGTAAGTATATGGTGGCAACCCAGGTATATGCTGTCTTCATCCATTCATCTACCCACAATTACATTATGTCCTTCATTAATCCTATATAATCTGCTGATATACATTAATCAGTTATTAGCTTATGTGTATTTAAATGTGTGATTGCATTCATTGTTAAAATAATGCTAATTGTACCCTCTTCTGTGGCTTGTTTCACCTGTCCTTTATTCAGCAATCCCACCAAACGCATGACAATTTTATGAAGTCACTTCATTGTGTGCAGTGTGAAGTCTCATGTAATATTTATATGCCTTGCACAACTGAGGATCTGATTTGTATGAGGCTTTCTTCTATATAGAACAAAACTCACCAACACACAAATAAAAGTATAAAAGTGACCAAATGCAGTCTTCAGCTGAAAACAAGTGTTTCATTTCTTCTCACTTCAGTCATTCCCACTTCTTTCAGGATTTCCGAAGTAGTTGAAAATAACATTTTCCACATTCTGAAAAAAGTTATGGATGAACTGAGTTTAGGGTTTGATTTTTTTGTTTTTAAGTAAAAAAGTTAAAACCAATCTTATCACCCCCCCAAAAAAAAAAAACATAAAATGGACAGAGTGTACTGACTATGCTCTAAAATCTAGAAAAACTTATACAAGGTACAATGTAAGAACCACACTATAGCAAGCTTGTTATGAGAAGGTTCTTACACATGAACCTCACAGTTATAACTAAGCAAAGCTCTTACTGCAACACTCCACCTTTGGGAATGTACTAGTAGCTTTCTTCATGCTGTCAAACAGCAGCCAGGAGTGAAGTGCACCTATTACTAAACCGTTTCAAAAGCCATTAAATACCTCATTCTGCTATACTTTGTTACCCCTCCCCAAAATATTACAAATAATTATAATCAAGTATGAAGTCATAACCATTAGATAGCGGCTCTAGGAATAGATTCAAGAAATTCACTTCTCAAGCTAGGCCTTTTGAAGTGAATTTTTTGAATCAATTTCTCCAAAAAAATAACAACTTGGTTATCATCACAGACCTGATTGGAATGATCTGTGTTAATCATAGATTATAACCAGCTGATTCGGTTAGGATTTCACCTCTGAAAGGTTGTGCGTGTGTATATATATATATATATATATATATATATATATATATATATATATATATATATATATATATATATAGATCCCCTTCAGAAGCTCAAAGTTTCAAAACTTTGAACTTCAAATGGCCAAGACCATAAGAACGAAGTTTTGAAACTTTGAACGTTTTGAATGGAGATCACCATACGGCACTGAACAGGATATTTACCATTTTTTCACTGTAGTACAATCTAGGAGTTGGTATATTTATTTAGAAGGGGGTGTGGGGCTGTAGGGGGAAAATTCTTTTTGTTTTTATTTTGCTTTTTTCATTTTAGAAGTTTCAAAACTTCAGTCTTCTGGTCTTGGCTGTCTGAAGTTCGAAGTTTTGAAACTTCAAGCTTTAGAAGTATATATATATATGGGTCTACTTTACTTACCCGAAAGGCCACATCACCGACTTTCACTTTGCCAAGATGAAAGGAGTGAAAAATCAGAAGACCAACATCCGGACCACTGACTTTCCACTCGAGGTAAGTAACGGCTTGGCTATCCCAAAAAAATAAATAAACCAAACAAAATTAAACCCACCCATGTGGGGGGCTTCACCCACTACACCCCCCTAACTAAAAATACCAACTCTGAGATTGCACTACCACAGGGGTAAGGGGCAAAGTTCAGCAGGATGGCCAAATGGTTACTTACCTCAAGTGGAAAGTCGGTGTTCCTGATGTCAGTCTTCTGGTTTTTTGGTCCTTTCATCTCGGTGAAGTGAAAGTCAGTGATGTGGCCATTCTGGCAAGTAAAGTAGACCCATATATAGATTTTATAGATATATATATATATATGTATATATATATATATATATATATATATATATATATATATATACATACACATACATACAGGGAAATTAGCTAGACTTAAAATGGCTTGCAAGGGCAGCTAGTCTAGTACTTATATATGAACATATGCATACATACACACATACACAAACACACACACATATATATATATATATATATATATATATATATATATATATATATATATATATATATACTTACTTTCTAATGGTACACTGCCATCATGTGAATCAAAAAAACAATTTTCTTCAATTGCACAGTAATTGTATACGGATGAAAAAGCAGTAATATATGAAAGTAGCTTCCTTAAATAAAATGCAGTCTTATTTTGACTTTATCTTAAAATGGATTTTTTTTTACTTGTTCTGACTTTAAGCTGTAAATCTAACAAGCTACAGGGTGATTTTTAATGCTGCTACCCTTAACCTCTCCCTGCCCCCAGTAGTCATTTTAGTCATAACCATGAGAAATGCTTTTAATGGTGGGCTTAGGTAAACATATAGGATTTCAGGTGATTGGTTTGGCACATTTTCTGAAAGGCCATCAAGATAAACTCATTTGAAGGATATGAAGTACTTCTTTAAATTAAAAAAAATAAACCCTGAATGTTTTACTGCAAGATTAATGTGTTGGTCACAAATAAGAGAAATTGAATGTTATAATTTAATGTTGCAAGCTTGTGTGGTACCCTGAGTGATTACTAATAGTTTTAACTGGCTGTGCATCTTTACTGTCTACTGGCACACTGCACATCCCATCCTAAGCAGTTTTCCTTTCCACGAGTGTGTAGTGAGGGCTATAGAAAGGCACCTTCTGTAAACAGTCTTAGGTCCCTAGTCAGGTAGCAGTAGCTGTCCCACTGTCCCTGTTGTGATGATAAGATCCAGAAACCAGACTGTGTCAATCACCATTGATGACACTGCCAATGAGACTGTGCCTTTGCTGTTGGATTGCTGAATTGTGTTGTGCACCACTGATGACACTGCTACTGAGAATCTGCTGTCGGATTGTTGAATTGGGTTGTGCACCACTGGTGACACTGCCACTGCGACTGTGACTCTGCTATTGGATTGCTGAATTGGGTTGTGCACCAATTGTGACACTGCCACTGCGACTGTGACTCTGCTATTAGATTGCTGAATTGGGTTGTGCACCACTGGTGACACTGGCACTGCAACTGTGACTCTGCTGTTGGATTGCTGAATTGGATTGTGCACCACTGGCAACACTGCCACTGAGACTGTGACTCTGCTGTTGGTTTGCTGAATTGTGTTGTGCACCACTGGTGACACTGCCACTGTGACTGTTGACTCTGCTATTGGATTGCTGAATTAGGTTGTGCACTACTGGTGACACTGCCACTGTGACTCTGCTGTTGGATTGCTGAACTTGGTTGTGAACCACTGGTGACACTGCTACTGACACTGCTGTTCGATTGCTGAATTGGGTTGTGTACCACTGGTGACACTGCCACTGCAACTGTGACTCTGCTATTAGATTGCTGAATTGGGTTGTGCACTACTGGTGACACTGGCACTGCAACTGTGACTCTGCTGTTGGATTGCTAAATTGGGTTGTGCACCACTGGTGACACTGCTACTGAGACTGTAACTCTGCTGTTGGCTTGCTGAATTGGGTTGTGCACCACTGGTGTCACTGCCACTAAGACTGTGACTCTGCTGGTGGATTGCTGAATTGGGTTGTGCACCACTGGCGACACTGCCACTGCGACTGTTGACTCTGCTATTGGATTGCTGAATTGGGTTGTGCACCACTGGTGACACTGCCACTGTGACTGTGACTCTGCTGTTGGATTGCTGAATTGGGTTGTGCACCACTGGTGACACTGCTTCTGATACTGTGACTCTGCTGTTGGATTGCTGAATTGGGTTGTGTACCACTGGTGACACTGCCACTGGTTCATAGGTTCATAGATTAGTACTAGGCTAATTGCTCTTGCGAGCCATTTTAAGCCTAGCCAGTCATCCCTTGTGAGACTCAAACTCTGTACCTTGTGTTTGTAAGGCAAACACCTTAACCATTAGGCCACCCTCCCAACCCTTCTGCAACTGTGACTCTGCTATTGGATTGCTGAGATGGGTTGTGCACCACTGGTGATGCTGCCACTGCAATTGGCACTTTCCCATTGGATTGCAGAATTGGATTGTGCACCTCTGGTGACACTGACATTACGACTGTGACTCTGCTGTTGGATTGCTGAATTGGGTTGTGCACCACCAATGACATTGCTACTGAGACTGTGACTCTGCTGTTGGATTGCTGAATTGGGTTGTGCATCACTGGTGACATTGCTACTGAGACTGTGACTCTGCTGTTGGATTGCTGAATTGTGTTGTGCACCATTGGTGGCACTGCCACTGAGACTGTAACTCTGCTGTTGGATTGCTGAATTGGGTTGTGCACCACTGGTGACACTGCCACTCCGACTCTGACTTTGCTGTGGGATAGCTGAATTGGTTTGCGCACCACTGGTGACACTGCGACTGTGACTCTGCTATTGGATTGCTGAACTGGGTTGTGCACCAATTGTGACACTGCCACTGCAACTGTGACTCTGCTATTAGATTGCTGAATTGGGTTGTGCACTACTGGTGACACTGGCACTGCAACTGTGACTCTGCTGTTGGATTGCTAAATTGGGTTGTGCACCACTGGTGACACTGCTACTGAGACTGTAACTCTGCTGTTGGCTTGCTGAATTGGGTTGTGCACCACTGGTGTCACTGCCAGTAAGACTGTGACTCTGCTGGTGGATTGCTGAATTGGGTTGTGCACCACTGGCGACACTGCCACTGCGACTGTTGACTCTGCTATTGGATTGCTGAATTGGGTTGTGCACCACTGGTGACACTGCCACTGTGACTGTGACTCTGCTGTTGGATTGCTGAATTGGGTTGTGCACCACTGGTGACACTGCTTCTGACACTGTGACTCTGCTGTTGGATTGCTGAATTGGGTTGTGTACCACTGGTGACACTGCCACTGGTTCATAGGTTCATAGATTAGTACTAGGCTAATTGCTCTTGTGAGCCATTTTAAGCCTAGCCAGTCATCCCTTGTGAGACTCAAACCCTGTACCTTGTGTTTGTAAGGCAAACACCTTAACCATTAGGCCACTCTCCCAACCCTTCTGCAACTGTGACTCTGCTATTGGATTGCTGAGATGGGTTGTGCACCACTGGTGATGCTGCCACTGCAATTGGCACTTTCCCATTGGATTGCAGAATTGGATTGTGCCCCACTGGTGACACTGACATTACGTCTGTGACTCTGCTGTTGGATTGCTGAATTGGGTTGTGCAAAACCAATGACATTGCTACTGAGACTGTGACTCTGCTGTTGGATTGCTGAATTGGGTTGTGCATCACTGGTGACATTGCTATTGAGACTGTGACTCTGCTGTTGGATTGCTGAATTGTGTTGTGCAGCATTGGGGGCACTACTACTGAGACTGTAACTCTGTTGTTGGATTGCTGAATTGGGTTGTGCACTACTGGTAACACTACCACTGAGACTGTGACTCTGCTGTTAGATTGCTGAATTGGGTTGTGCACCATTGGTGACACTACCACTGACACTGTGATTCTGCTATTGCATTGCTGAATTGGGTTGTGCACCACCGGTGACACTGCTGTTTTGGCCATGACTTGTGCAGTACATTGGTGACTGGGGACTGTTTGTACCTGTGTTGACTTGGGAGTACTACATAATCTCACACTGTGGCAAAGATTTCTCCTGGAAAATTCAACCTTGAGCTAAGCAGCACTACTTCTAGTGGCTTCTGAATGCAGGATGTTAGTTTTACCATTGTTACTGGACTGGATTAAGCTGATCACTAGATGTAGGATTACAGCTTGAGGAACCCAATTGTGCTTATAATGTACAGTAGTTGATTTATTCCAGGTATACTTGAAATGTACAACTGTTGATTTATTCCCAGGTAGACTGATAATGTACAATTGATGATTTATTCCAGGTATACTTATAATGTATGATTGTTGATTTATTCTCAGGTATACTTATAATGTACAATTGTTGATTTATTCCCAGGTATACTTATGTACAGTTTTGATTTATTCCCAAGTATACTTATAATGTACAATTGATGATTTATTCCCAGGTATACTTATAATGTGATTTATTCCCAGGTATACTTATAATGTACAATTGATGATTTATTCCCACATATACTTACAATGTACAATTGATGATTTATAATTGTATTTTGCTTTGCATATCGTTGTTATACTTGGATAGTGTTTCAATGGTCTTACTTAAGGAAGACTTTTTCTTTTTGGATACCCGTCCTGTATTTGCTTCATTGGACAAAGCTTACAAACTATCAAATAGAGTGATTTGCCTGCTTTTTCCAGGAATCTACTTCCTCGGTATTTGCTGCCCTTATTCCCAGTCAGCTTTTTAACTGAGGAGACCTGGACACCGGCATTACAGCCATCAGAACATTCCTCATGTTATTTGGATGCTACATACTCCATTTTGTTATTAGGGGTGATGGGGAATCAGTGGCCTTTGTAAAATAACTCCTCTAGGTTATGAAGGGATATGTGTTTGCTCAGGTAGTTTCCACTCTTACTTATTAGCTTGGTCATACTGTAAACTTGGTTTTCCAGATGGATGTAATATGGAGTGACTTGGTGGTGAAATTTGTCCCTTCGTCTGGCCACTCATTCATTCACTTCATGTTTGATCACCCCCGCCCAGGGCCATTAGATGTTGGCTATGTCCACTGTAGGAGCATTAGCTCAGATACCCCCTCAGCATATCTCTTAACCTCCTTGTTCAAGAATTCTGAACAAACCCAAATAATGGGGGGACAAAGACTCAAAATCAGGGAGGGATTTTAAGTATTGTTCTTATAAATGTAGGAAGTTGTTAGAATAACAAGTTTTGCATTAATATTCATTTTCTAAAGAATATAAAATTCAAAACTCAAATGTCTGCCATTATTTAGTGACTTCAATCCTCAACGATTTACCATAAAACCACACATTTTATGAGAAATGGATAAAAAATATTGTGCAAAAATCTGAATACTCTGTGAAATTCTGGACAGTTGAGAGATATGCCCTCAGCCCTTTACCCCTATTTTGCTGAATCATCTTCATGATTATAGTGGCAGCAATTCTGATAGACATGTTGAGACTTACAGTCATGCACTCATCTTAGCACTCAGCCAGGTGGCCCCAAGCATGTGCATCCTTTATCCTTGGTTCTGCAGAAAATTTGTTTTGACCATGGGCCCCTGGAGCTCGGAAAAGATATTAGTGGGTAAGTGGCGCAGTTCTGGTCTGCTTGAGGACAAGCTTATCCTGGACTACCATTTATCTGTGTACCAGGCAGAGATCAATCACAGGAAGTCATACTACCTGTCATGCTGCTGGAGCAAGTTGTCTGTCAGCTTTGTTCCACATGGTGGGGTATCTGAGCAGTCCAGGCTGTATCTCCACATGGAACATTTCAGCCTTGAAAGAATGTGTTTGTAGCCTGGTATTTTCATAGCAGGATTGCTCTCATCAGATCATCCGCCACACAATGCAGTCTTGGACATTGTGACGTCATCTGGAGCCTAGCCTGCCTCGGTTAATATGAACTCACTACTCCGGACTATTCTCTGCACTCAGCCGTTCACGGACTGCTAGCAGTTCACTCCTTTCACCTGGAGCCAGCAGGTGTATAGGTATTTTGTTATCAAGGCCTTTATCTGTGGAATCTGCTACCTGGTTGGTTAAAGATATCCCAATCTCTTGCTTGCTTTAAGCATGACTTGAATAGTAACTTTGTGAGATGGCCCTCAATTGATCCATCTGTTTTACTTTGTGGATCCACTTTGCAAAGTTTCAGATCCTATAACTGACATCTGAGTTGGTCTATGATTCATTGATTTGTGGGTCTTAATTGTCCTACTTATGAATTATACATATTGTCATGTTTTTATATGTGTTCATACAATCCAGTTTATCTGTTTTATTTATTTCATGTTTTATATTCCACTCTTTTATCTTATTGCTGAGCTACTTGAATTTGTACAGTGCTTGAAAAAAAAAGAAAAAACAAGCACTTCAATCAAGTTCAAGCCAAAATCAGTAATAAATTGACCAAGTACAAACACTGTGCAAAGCTAACACATAAAAACACTAGTGTGAACTGGAATGAGGTGAAACTTATTCCAGTTTGCACAAATGTTTTTATGTGCTAACTTGAAGTTGAAGTCAGTCCTGATTTGTCTATCATTTCAAATGTCCTGCTGCTATTACTGGTGAGTAACAGAACGGGGTTTGAATGTCAGACCAGCTGTGTGGCACCACCCTTCTCTTTCCTTTGAGGGGTTTCATATTTAGAGGAATTAGTCTCCAAACAGGACACTTGGGCATTATCCACCCACAGAGTCCATGACCTCCAGCAGGCTGTAAGAGTGGGCTTTCCTTGGGGCATACTGATTATTAATGTGCAAAAAAGCATGTCAAATAAATAGAGACACCATTACAAAAGACTGTTAGCTGAAATAGGTTTTTAATATAAACACCAAAGAAAGTCACCACCTTTAAAGTTAATAATATAAGCAATAAGGGTCTATATTACAACATCGAAAACCAGTATCATTGAGCACCACAACACCAACAGACATAGCCCGAACCGCAAATACGCCAAACCCCCTAAACTATGAATTTCAAATCTCAAATCGTCATAGTCGACCAACACCACTGCGTGTTATATACCCAAACATAATAAATAAAACACATACATACACTAACCAAACCATACTTCTAACCCTATTCTAAACCTTACATACATTACTATCTATGCACTTACCTTAACCCGCACCCTAACCCTAAGGTCCGTAACTATCGCACACTTACTCTACAGACATATACCCAAAAAAAAAAAAATAAGCCTCACATATACAGTTAACAAAACCCTACTTCTAACCCTACACTAAACCTTACATACATTACCTATCTATGCACTTACCTTAACCTGCACCCTAACCCTAAGGTCCGTAACTATCGCACGCTTACCTTACGGAGCTATACCGCAGATGAGCCAACCATGACACTTCAACATTTCGTGTTTCGCGGTTTTGAACGTTCGCCGTTACTGTAGTTCGCATTATACACGTCAGTGTTGTGGTGTTCGCTGAAATGGGATTTCGATCTCGTAATATAGACCCAGCAATAATGTAATTTACTGTTATATATAGCCTAATATATGATTACCACAACTAAAAGCTTAGCAAGTGTCTCTGTACTGTATCTCCTAGGGGGTCTTATGCAGTGATCTCTCTCTTGCATTCCGCTCTTTTATTTATTTATTAATTAATTAACATTTGATTACTGAAAGTTTGACTGGGTAGGAGACCTGGGAGAAAAGTTCTAAAGTATTACAAAACATTTTAAGAACAATAATTTTACAATCTTCAGAAATAATAAAAAAAAAAATCTGCAGTTTAAATAATTATACCAAATTAGACATAATATGAAAACATTGGTTCAGGATAGATACACGTTATATGACAATGATTTAATGTTTAGATAAATGTTAGTCAGTTTATAGAGAAATATAAGGTAAGTTAGTATAATACAAAGAGGAATTGTAATATGAAGTGAGAGAAAAGCAGGCTTATGGTATATTTACAGAGAAAGACAGGGAAGAGAAATTGCTAGAAGTAAGGAAGTGAGTGAAGAAGGGAGACTAAGGAGATGTAAGGTATGAATAGGTACTTGTTCACATTTAGGGATATAGTTTATCCGGTGTGGAGAAAGAGCAGAGCCAGGTTTTGGCTAGAAGTATTTCAGAATGGTTTTGAAGGATGGGAGGGAGGGTATTGAGTTGATGGATACCGATAAGGAGTTTCAGGCCTTCACAACATGGTATGAGTATAATCAATGCCCAGCAGATGTAATAGGTTTGTGGACAGACAGGATTTTTTGTTTATTGGACTGTAATGACCAACTACGATCAAAGTTCTGTAGAATGGTATTTAGTGCTAGACAAGCAGATGGATGCTGGATAATTTTATAGGTGGTAAGAAGCTATGTATTTGATAGTTGATGAAGTAGTTCTAACTGATTTAGGCTTTTTAGTGTTATACAGTAGTGGATTATGAAAGGACAATTCATTGCATATTTAAAAACTTTCATTATAGCATTGTTCTTGTTTTGATTTTTGTGCTATCTGGAGGTTGGTAAGGATGAGAATGCCATAAAGAAGTGTGGGGAGGAGATAAGTAGTGGCAAGTGTAGTTTAGTTGCATCGTTGAGAAAGCTTTTGACTCTGTAAAGCATCCCTAGTTTTTGATGAGTTTTTCTTATGCAACTTTGTATATGCTGGCTGAAGTTAAGATTATCATCCACTATCATCCATTCATGAGAGATGGATTTGAGAAAAAAAAGTATTAGTTTGTTTGAGTTGAGAGGTACAGTTTCCTGAGTAATTTTTTGGAGGTGTGCCATGTTGACAGATGTGCAAATGAGTGTGGCATCATCTGTGTACTGTATTAGGGAGGCCTGTTGTGTGGAACATGTTGGTGAGAATGTTAAAGAGGAGGGGACCAAGGATAGGGCCTTGTGGTACACCAGTGGTGACTGGGAGGTATGGAGAGAGGGTGAGGGTGGAGTACCATTTTACTGATTGATACATATTGGACAGGTAGTTTTTGAATCACAGAAGGATGGGCTGAGAGGGGCCTAGTAAGAACATTTGAAGTCGAAGTTTGCTGTGACAAACCATATTGAAGGCTTTAGACAAGTCTAGAAATCAGGAAGAGACTAGTTTGCTGTTATCTCTATCTTTAATGACAACATCTATGTAGGTTAGAAGTGCAGTATTATTACTGAGGAAGATGGAAGGCATTTTTGTGGGGAATAGGAGTTCTTCTTGCAAGAGGTAGTTTAGTAATTGTTTTTAATACATTTTCAAGTATTTTGGAGATGAGGATAAGATTGCTGTAGGTCTAAAGTTAGTAATGTGTGTTGAATTTCCTCCTTTGTGCAGAGGGACAATGTGATATTTTCCCAAAAAAAGAGAATTTGGGATTCATGGACTGACCTATTCATAAGGACTGAGACAGGATAGGCAATGTTATTGGCTTCTATTTTAAGATACTTGATTAGAAGGTCATCAGCTGAAGAAGACCCTGGTTTGAATGTGGGTACAGGTTTGAAGGTGAAAGAGAATGTGGTGATACTTGGCTTTTGGGCAGGGTTAGTACTGCATATTGAGGAATCCTTGGTTATAGATGTTATACTATCTGTGAAATAAGAGTTGAATTGTATTGTGGTTTTGAACAGTGAGTTATTGGGAGAGGGGATAGGCTTGAATTTTTGGCCGGGGGTGGAAGATTTCTTTAATGACTTTTAGGGTAAAATGTACTATTATTCTGAAAATTATTATATTATACTTTTTTTATCTTCAACCCAGCCACTGGGGATGTACAAGCCAGTGCATTTCTTTGCACCGGTCCCAAGCCTGGATAAATGGGGAGGGTTGCATCAGGAAGGGCATCCGGCATAAAATTTTGCCAAATCGTACATGCAGACAACAGTACAGAAATACATACCGGATCAGTCGAGGCCCGGGTTAACAACGACCGCCACCAGTACTGTTGGCCAACAGGGTGCTGGCGAAAATTGGGCTACTGTTGACCGAAGGAGGAGAAGAGGGGGAAGGCATGCCTGAAGGCAGGTAAAGGCTAGGACTGTGATAGTGAGGGTCAGAACTTTGAATGTTGGCAGTATGACTGGTATAGGGAGAGAGCTAGCTGATATGATGGACTGAAGGAAGGATGGTATATTGTGTGTGCAAGAGACCAGATGGAAGGTGAGCAAGGCTAGGTGTATTGGAGGTGGTTTCAAATTGTTTTATCATGGTGTGGATGGAAGGAGAAATGGCGTAGGCATTATTCTGAAGGGACAGCATGCTAAGAGTGTTTTGGAGGTGAAAAGAGTGTCGGATAGAGTGATGTTTATGATGCTGGAAATTGATGGTGCAATGATGAATGTTGTTAGTGCATATGCTCCACAAGTTGGGTGTGCGATGGATGAGAAAGAAAAATTTTGGAGTGAGTTGGATGAAGTGGTGATGACTGTACCCAAGGGTGAGAGACTGGTGATTGGAGCAGAGTGAAATGGCAGTGGAGTTTTTAACTAGATTGTTTAATGAAATCTTGGAAAATGAGAGGATGCCTGAGGAATGGAAAAAAAAGTGTTTTGGTACCGATTTTTAAGAATAAGGGTGATGTGCAGAGCTGTAGTAACTACAGAGGGATTAAACTGATCAGTCACAGCATGAAGTTATGGGAAAGAGTAGTGGAAGCTAGGTTAAGAAGGGAGGTGATGATTAGTGATCAGCAGTATGGTTTCATGCCAGGAAAGAGCACTACAATGTTTGCTCTGAGAGTGTTGATGGAGAAGTACAGAGAAGGTCAGAAGGAGTTGCATTGTGTCTTTGTGGATTTAGAGAAAGCATATGACAGGGTGCCTAGAGAGGAGTTGTGGTATTGTATGAGGAAGTCGGGAGTGTCAGAGAAGTATGTAAGAGTGGTACAGGATATGTACTAGGGTAGTGTGACAGCGGTGAGGTCTGTGGTGGGAGTGATGGATGCTTTTAAGGTGGAGGTGGGATTACATCAAGGGTCAGCTCTGAGCCCTTTCTTATTTGCAATGGTGATGGACAGGTTGACAGACGAGATCAGACAGGAGTCCCCGTGGACTATGATGTTAGCAGATGACATTGTGATCTGTAGTGAGAGTAGGGAACAGGTGGAGGAGACCCTGGAGTGGTGGAGATATGCTTTAGAGAGGAGAGGAATGAAGGTCAGCAGGACCAAGATAGAATATATGTGTGTGAATGAGAGGGAGGATAGAGGAATGGTGAGGATGCAGGGAGTAGAGGTGGGGAAGGTGGATGATTTTAAGTACTTGGGATCAACAGTTCAGAGTAATGGTGAGTGTGGAAGAGAGGTGAAGAAGAGAGTACAGGCAGGGTGGAGTGGGTGGAGAAGCATGTCAGGAGTGATTTGTGACAGACGAGTACCAGTAAGAGTGAAAGGGAAGGTCTACAAGAGGGTAGTGAGACCAGCTATGTTATATGGGTTGGAGACAGTGACATTGACAAAAAGGCAGGAGTCAGAGCTTGACGTGGCAGAGTTGAAGATGTTAAGATTTGCACTGGGTGTGATGAGGGTGGAAAAGATTAGGAATAAGTATATTAGAGGGTCAGCCCAGGTTGGAAGGTTTGGAGACAAAGCCAGAGAGGCAAGATTACATTGGTTTGGACATGTGCTGAGGAGGGATGCAGAGTATATTGGAAAAAAGATGCTAAGGATGAAGCTGCCGGGTAACAAGGAAAGAGGGAGGCCTAAGATAAGGTTTATGGATGTGGTGAGAAAGGACATGCAGGTGGTTGGTGTGACAGAGCAAGATGCAGAGGACAGGAAGAAATGGAAACAGTTGATCTGCTGTGGCGACCCCTAACAGGAGCAGCCGAAAGAAGAAGATCTTCATTTATTTGCTTTTTAGTATGATTGTCAAGCATTCTGAATTTTTCAAGATATTGTGGTGTTTTATATTTTTGCTGTTCTTTCCATGATTTTCCTCTATCCTGCATTAGCATTCTACTCTCACTGGATAGACAAATTCCATTATTTGTTTTAGTCTCTTCCTTCTAGGAGGTGCAACACTATTTAGGACAGTCAGGAAAGTTGTATTGAATATAATTTACAGCATCATCTAAGGGAGGATTTTTATGAAGTTCCAGTTAATAGATAATCGATTAGTAATGAGAATTTCTGGGTTGAACTTGGACAGATTGCATATTGTTTTATAAACATGCTGCTTAAGTGGATGTGTGAGATATCCAGTTGTATACACTAGGGTAAGTTCATTAAGTTAGTATGATATTGTACCTGTGGTAGTATATTTTATTTGCTAGGGTCAGATACTAGGATCCAATCTAACAGGGAATTTGATGTCTTGTTATAATGTGTGGGGCTTTTAATTAGTTACGTGAAACTTTATAAGCTTATGCTAGATGTAGTTTATCTCCAACCAATTGACATTCACATCACCCTGTAATATTTTTTCTTGTGGAATTGTTATGGATATCCAATGTAGGATATCTTTCACTATAGTATAATTTTATTGTTGCCAGAAAGGATGTAAAGGATGGTAATACATATTTGTTTATACTTGTTTATTTTGAGGAAAGTAATAAAAAGCTCTGCTAAACTGAATTTTTGGGGTCTATATCATAATATCGAAGTATGAAAAGTTCGAATCACTAAAGTTCGAACTTTAATGATCGAACTTTTAATACTTCGAATGTCAAAAACAAACAAACATTTTAAGCCCAAAACAAACAAAAAAAATGTTCTATGCAGGGGGGCACACCCCCCTGCACCCCCACACCCCCCGTTACTTAAAAATACCAACTCCGGGATCGCACTACAGTGCAGTAAATGGAAATCTTCCCTTCCCACACTCTATGGCAATCTCCATTATATGATTTGAGGTTTTAAAACTTCGATCATTAAAGGTCGACCTTTAGTGATTCGAAGTTTTAAACCTTTGAACATATGATAGGAACCCAGATTTTTGTATCGGATTGTTGTAAGGGGAAATGTGGTAGTTGCTGGGAAATATTAAAGTGATATCCTCATCATTCCTCTTTACATTGTCATTACAAATGATTTGTAGCTGGAAGGTTTCAGAGTTGTTTATGCTGTGTTTAAATGAAGTTTAAGTTACAGTGAGAATATCGGGCTTATGTTGAGTATTTTAGGCATGTAGTGCAGCAGTTTTATTTGTTATGCTTCTAACATTTATGGCAGCAAAAGTTAGATTACGGGGGTTGGGGGTTGAATGTTGTGGGTTAGAGTAGTGTGTGGAATGGAATTGTATTGATGTTCATTGTGATATGTGCGGCCAGGATTAGGGTTAACGTCATCTAGAAAGATTTTAGTATATTGAGGAATAACTGATACTTGCTTTTTGGAGAGTATCTTCCCACTTCATTTTGTTTTGGTTTGAGATGAAATGGAGTTAGTCAGTCTGTTTATGGAATATAGGTGAAGGCCATCATTAAATAGTTTGATGCAATGTGTGGAGAGTGTAGGAAGTATGAATAGGTGGTTGGGACAGAATTGGAGAGATACTGAGGGGTATTATAGAGTCATGGTAGGATGAGAGATGGCCCAGTAGAAGAATAGAGGATAAGCTGAGGAAGTCGCATGATTAAATAAAGGGATCTATATTTTATTGATGGCAGGTAGTGGGGAAGTAGGGATCAAGAAAGAAACAAGAAGTTGTAGGGCAGTAGGCTATATAGTGGTGCTGAAGTCTAAAAGCAGGTTGA
Source organism: Protopterus annectens (assembly GCF_019279795.1). Lineage (NCBI taxonomy): Eukaryota > Metazoa > Chordata > Ceratodontiformes > Protopteridae > Protopterus > Protopterus annectens. The sequence continues at coordinate 421,981,524 of NC_056747.1, read as the reverse complement.
GAGTTGGTAGGAAAGAAACATTTTCTATCAGGAAAGAGGGTTAGGTTTTCCTGGTAACTTCTAAAATGTAAGGAATAGAGGGGATTTAAAATACTACAGTATGAGGATGTAGTTAAAACAGGAAAATTAAGGATTTATTTGAAACAAGTAGAAGATACAATGTAGAAATGATAGGTACTGTTAGGGAGGGGTATGAGTATAAATGGATATAGTGCAAAGCAGTATGGGAGGGAGAAAAGTGGTCGGGAATGGTGTTAAGAGATTAAATCCTTTTAAGGACCCTACACTCTTGAACTCTTACATCACTGTAAGACCAACATTTCTGCAAACACTAGATCTAAACACTTAAACTTCTACTAAACAAAGATCCATGAAGAAATGTGTCATTATTGAACATGTATCTCTTCCTTTGAATAAACTTTGATTACAAGTTAAACAGAGTGACATTGTAGCATCTTCCAAAAACAACCCTGATGATTGAATGGGCACCCTCAAATTTATCATGGCCCTGACTTGCTTCACTTTATCAGAATCAGGAGGTTTGCCTTGACGGTGGGTGTTAGCAAGGCATAAATTGTCTCATGACTTAATAGCTTTGTAATTTCTATGTTTTCTAAGATTAAGAACACCCTATTCAGTTTCTGTGATCCTTCAAATTCAACTGAAAATTCTGAACTCTGCCTCCTGCTGCCGATTACAGCTGAGTGACGTCTCCAGGCGTTTCTGCAGTTACCTCCTACTGTGCCTCTAGGCGTCAAATAGTCCCTGTTCATATTTGCATTAATAATTCCAAAACCATGCTACATACAAGGTATCAGAATATTTTATCTTGAAGCATACATTATGGCAAACATAATTGTATTGATATAAGAAGTCTGTTAATCAGTATTTGTTAGAATTTTAAGGTGATAACTTCATTTTTAAAAGGATAAAGCCACACCCACTGGGAGTTAAAGGTACACCATCAGAAGAGCTCTACTGGAGGTAATGAGAAGGCATAGTTTATGTGCATAGTTTGCATAAATACTGATGCAAATTATTGTGATTTAAAAAGAAATAAGTCACTAGTTTTCTTCTTGGACCTTTTCTGACTGGGAGGTGGAACACAAAGGAAAGAAAAGAAAAGAAGTGACACACTGAAGGAATAGATATTTCAGGAAACAGGAGTATAGCCAGCATGTTGGGTAGATAGAATGGACATATTTGTTTTGCCTTACTAACTCAGAAAAGAATTATGATTGGAGCAGACAAATTTCCTCAGATTTTCCTCTTGAAATCTAAAGGAAAATGAGAGAAGGCACTATTACTTCTACTCAGTTACTGGTCAGCAGTGAGACACAACTTTTATACAGTATATCTGTCTAACTACTCCCTCAAAGAGTTGTAGAGAATTGTATACAATGGGGCAAGACCAGATTAATGGCCTTCCCTTGTTGTGTAACCATGATATTATGTACACAAACCCCACCACCAGTCTTACATAATTCAATAAGTCAATACTGTTGCAGTACTGGCTGGTCTCCATGGAGTGTATGACAAGACAGCTGTCTACTACGCAATGGTAATGCACATGTCAGCAGATCAATCTCCCTTAACTGCTAGTTCTAAACCATATACTAAAATTAAATGTAGACCTCCTACATTCCCCAGCATGCCCTTTGCATGTCAGGAAATTCCTACTGGGCAAGGAATTCTGTACAGTGCAGGCAAACATGCTACCACACACACACACACACACACACACACACACACACACACACACACACTTGTCTCCTTACACTTCACCCACATATACTGATACAGACACTCTTCTGGCAATGGAGCTTGCACAGCACAATATACAATCAGTAACAGGTAATATAATGCCTGCCTCACTCTTTCTCTGGGATACCCCAGCCTCAGAGCAGCACAACTCACTGCACTAAATAGTTTGCAACCTAATAAAATAAATGCCAACTCATGCTGTTATGCTCAAGCAACCATGACACATGTTCAGGCAATCTGAGCAAATGACTACAAGCCCTAAATTATATCACTGTAAGTTTTGAAAGCATCATTGTCTACGAACGTAAAATAAATGAAGACAGTATAATGTTTTATAACCATCTCAAGTCATGTTCCTACAAACTGACTAAATGGTGTATAATAATAACACATTTTCTATTGTCATCTTGCCTTCACTTCTGCCATCACATATTCTCATCACCTGACTTTTTATTATCTTTGTAATAATTGCAGTACTTGATGACATAAAATATTTGCTGAGTTTGCATAGCAAAGCTAATGTTCAGTATTTTACAATAGAGGAAGTACTTTTCCAAAGACCCTCGCCCCCACTGTACTTTTTACAACATGAGATATTGTCATACTCCTGTTTGTGGTTGTGTGTAATCACCATGCATAGCTGAAGCTGTCATACTGTTCCTGCCCTTGGTGTGATTTCTGGTAAATACTGTGTGTTCATATATAATTAACACTGCAACCATAGGATGCACAGGTAGATGGGGTGGTCCTGGTAGTTTCCATGAATGCAGGCCCATGGACTGGACAGATGTTTTGCATGTGTACTAAGGCAAATGTATATGCTGTCTACTCCTTAACATTACAGACCCTCACTAGCTGCTGTTAAGCCTGCATATGAAAGATTATATGGCCTCACCCAAGTGTCTCCTCTCCTGATTGCAAATATCATGCACAAAGAAAGATCTCCTAATTGACATTTTGTCAGCTGAATACAGTGTGCCATGGCTTGATCTTCTTGTAGTATTCAAGTCTGCAACATCATTAGTAGAATGACACCAACTTGCCAGAGTTGTACTATGACAGTGACTAAACCTGGGTAAATACATGACCAAATTTCCATTGGTTAATCTGCTCATGACAGACACTATAGTAAGTGACTAAATATCTGTGCATTACAATTTTTCCGTAGTATATCAACATTCATTTATATTATAATTTAAAATTCTGTATTTATCTGCATTCTTTGTGTTTAAGATCAAGCACAGAAAGTGTCATTTGGATTAGCCGACCCCCAGTCAGCAAGTTTAAACAGCATGTAACACTTTCTGCCATTGGTCAGTGTTTCTATAATTTCCAGTTTAATATCCCTGTCTTTGCCTAGGCTAGCACAATTGTTTGCTTACTGAGGTGCATGCTATCCTGTGCATCACTGTGGTTTTGAGCTATGATTTATTTGGCATGTAATTTAAATATTACAGTAACTAAATGGTGTGTTATTGTTACCTTTTTATATATTTATCTTACTCTAGACACGGCGATGGAGTGGTAGTGATGATAATTTAGTCTTTTTGGAATTTGAGATGGAAGGGTTTGTATTAGTGTCTTATTCAGGTTTAATAAGCCTGTCCGAAAAAAAGGTATGCAGAAGGCAATGATTCATCCGGTTGTACTGTCCTATTAGAAGTTTCAACTTACTACAAAAAACACACAAACTCAGTTTTCTTTTGTTAATGATCACTGACATAGACTGTTTTTTAAACATTTTGATAATGGTGCATGTTGATGGCTAGGCAAAGGGGCACATAAGAAGTGAAAATTACCATTTTAATTAAAAATACACACAAGCTTTACCCTTTCATCTTCAGCACATTATACCTAATAAATCCAAAATGGGAACATTTGTATGCAGTCTTGCAAGAAGTTCCAGTTTGTTTCTGGAGTAGCCATTTCATATTTCTATAGTAATCATTTGTTTAGTCTCTGGATCATGCCTTAATGCCCTTTGGAACAGGTTTATCTCATGCTCCCTGTGCCTACATCTGTTTTGTGTACGAACAGCACTTTGCACCTCATTACCATGGAGTAGATGGTGTGGCTACTTCTGCTGTCAGCTACTTGTGCTGTTCTGTTCACATTCAGTGCTAAAAAGGGAATACACTCTGCTGTTATGTATAACTGGAGCAAGAGCTAGAGTTATGCTAAAAAAATCCATTGTTATGCCACAATCCACCATTCTGTATTACGTAACAGTTGTATTAGGGCACTGTTTATAAACCATCTTGTATGCTATTGCATAGGGCTGGTACAAAGTAATTCTCATGTGCCATACCCTGCACAATTCTTAGAACTCTCTCAGTCCTCCCAGTGTGCCATGGTGTAGAGACATATACACCTGCATACCTGAAGAAGTCCAGGTACCCATTTGAAAGGCAAATGGAGATCCACTGTATAGTCTGCAGTTCATAAAAGCCAGTTTTCAAACTACATTGTAGAGTAGGGAAGTTAAACTACAGGAGCTGTGCAGAATCTGATCTCTAAATAATAGCAATGGGCTATGCAACACAAAATAGTTGAGCAGCAGCATAACCATTCCCTTAAAATGACACTGCCTGGAAGGATGGGGAAATGCCATGAGATGTAAAGATGCATCCCAGGTTCCAATGCAATGCAGGCAAGTGTACAGCCTCAGCTGATCTACTTCAGAATCTCAAAGTTTCAAAACTTTAAACTTCAAGCAGCCAGGACCATAACATCGAAGTTTTGAAACTTTGAAAACCTAATAAAAAATAAAATCAAAACAATTTTTTTTGCATTTTGCAGGGGAGCAAGCATCTCTGCACCCCCACACCCCCTGCTAAATAAATATACCAACTCAAAGATCGCACTACAGTGAGGAAAATGGTAAAGTTCCAATTCCACGATGTGCAGCCATCTTCATTCAACATGTTCAAAGTTTCAAAACTTCGTTCTTATGGTCTCGGCCTTTTCAAATTTGAAGTTTTGAAACTTTGAGCTTGTGAAGGAGATCTGCCTAAGCACAATGATGCAGCCAGACTACTGCCAATGGCAGTCCCATAACTAGCAAAGCAACACTGACAAATGACAGCTTGTCTGTGCTCATGGTAAGTGGCACTGAAACTTCTGAAATGGCTTCTGCCATGACAATGGTGTTCTACTGATATAGTAGGCTGCATTGCACAGGCAGCATCATGTAATTAAGGAACTGACCAAGGAGTTATAGTGCATCAGAGTGAGTGTGTGTGTGTGTGTGTGTGTGTGTGTGTGTGTGTGTGTGTGTGTGTGTGTGTGTGTGTGTGTGTGTATTTGAATGCATGAGTAACAGTGTGTGTGTTTGTGTGTATGTCTGTCTGTGTCAGTGCGTATATCTGCGTGTGTGACATAAGTAACAGTGTGTCATGTATCAGTATGTGTCTCTCTATGTCATCGTGTCTATGAGTGCATGACTTAAGTAACAATACGTGTGTGTCTCTGTGTCAGTGTGTGTGCCTGTATGTGTGTCTGTGAATGCATGACATAAGTAACAGTGCATCAGAGTTTGTGGGAGGGAGTAGCTGCTCAAAAGGAGTTAAAGGTACACCCATACAAGCACTGATGTCCACAGCTCTCTATTTAGTCGCTTTGTGCACCCACATGGCAAGGACTTCACTCAGCTTTATGGAACATACTCATGCCAGAACAGCAGACCAAATGCATAATGCATTGCCCTTGTATGGCACTGCACACTCTGACGCTGGGTTTCAGGGATCATCTGTGCTCCTTTTAGGTACTTGGATAGAAGAATAACGCTGCAGTTTATAAGTTATATCTGGCATACATGTGCATTATTTTGCATCCGAGGTCTGCAGTTTTTAGTGAATAATGCCTGCCACTGATGTAGACAGCACTCTATAGAACATTGTAGTACACAGATTTCAGGACAATGATGCAGCATTTGTGCAATGTGTGACAACCATATATGTTGTTTGTATCTAAGGTGTACATTTCTTTTAGTGAGCAATGTCAGACAGTGATACAAACAGCTTTACAACCAAATAGTTATTTCTGCAAAAACTTCAAGTATACATATGGAAATAGCTGATTAGAATGTATGACATGTTAAAGAGATGTTCTAGGATGTTTCTCACTGCTATGTGATAGGTGTTGTGACTGCATCTTCATGTAGCACTGCCTAGCTGTAATGACATGTGCCACAATCCCATAATTTCCTTGCATTGCCAAATCATCGCTTATGGCCCCATCTGGCAAGTCATAACATAGACTTTGTGGCATTGCCTTTAGGGTTTTTTTCTGCTTCACATACCTTCCCAGCTGACCATAAGTTGTTCGATGTTACTCCAATTGCTCCTAACTTTAGTGTCCCTATTACTATCCTTGCACTGGGGCTACAGTGACCATTGGCTAGTTGTTAAGGGGAAGAGGAAACACAGAGTGGAGCAGCCTGGCAGCATCACATACATTGTCCTTGTATGCCAGGAGATTTTGTTATGCCCTAACTGAAAAATGTCTTCATTGCATCTATTCATTATGTCCATGTAGGAATAGTGGCACAACTCCATGATGGAAATACAACTCTTGTGTGATCAATACTGTGATTGCAAGAATGGCAACTATGGTCAAAATCAAAAACTGGAAAAAAGAAATATCACTAAAAAACATTTTTGCAGATATCTTCCCCACACCAACTAACATGGGGGGGGGGTGACTGTGCCACCCACCCGTACCTCTCAACCTCTTAGCACAAACAATCTGGACAAAACCGAAAATAATGGGGGGACAAAGGCCCAAAAATAGAGACAGGTTTTAAATAGTGCTCTTAAAACTTAGAAAGTTGATAGACTAACATGTTTTGTGTTCGTATGCACTTTCTGAAGATTATGAAGTTTGAAACTGAAATGACTGTCATTATTGCTGTAATGTTGGCAATGGAATTCTGGGCCATACCTTGGAACTTTGAGATGCAAACTGTCCAGTAAACCATCTAATCATATGCGGAGAGTTAAACCTTGGCCTTGGATGCATTACTGTCAACATAAGTGATTGCCTTGAAGGTAGCATCTGAGCTCTACAGCTTGGAAGTCAGTAATGTATCCAGTGACCCACTATATGACCTGAAGAACACTATGTCTCTGAAGGTACTGCCAAGATATAAACACCAGCCACTGACTTGGAGTTCAGGACTGAACCTAGGAGTTGTAATGCTAAGGCAGTATACACCATGCCACAGTGAGAATTTGATGTTAGCCTTAAGTCATGTGATCCAAATATACTGGTTAATAGTCAGTGCCCAAAATGTATTTTATTGTACAACCCATTGTACTGTGGGTTTGTTACTATTTTTGATGGAATTTCCACACTAACTATGAAGGTTATTCAACTTACTTGTTACTTTTTGAGTACAGATTTTTATAAAACATTGTCTGTAAATGCCAGCAAGGAAGGAAAATTGAATAAAAAATGTTGTGCTTTCAAAAGTTAATGATTGGAGGAATAGTTCCAGGTTGACAGCTTTGATGCCATTTTGAATTTAATTTGTCAAGAAATTATAACTGCTATGCATAAAGTGTAGAATGTAAACTAACATTACACTGCACCATATGTAGCTAAATTTAACAGTGAAATTTACCACTGTGGACTGACAAACTGAAAGCTTTGAAACAAAATGTAAACATCCCCAACACATGGGTTCTGCCCACTCAAGTTATTCTATGCCTTAGAGCCTGTGGTCAATATGCATCATGTTGACTATGATAAGCTAAAGGATGTCATTTCATTTTTGCAACCAATCAAATGTGCATTGGCTTCGGGTCCTATTAGGTTGCTAAGAACTGATTTGGTTATGCTCTGTCATATTTTTGTTCTGTGAATTCTCTACTCCCCATTGAGCACAAAGGTTTGTCATCTATATTAAACAAAGCTTTCATTACCGTAATCCTTAAGAAATCATATTTGAATGTGAGAATTTTGGAGAATTATCACCCAGTATCAAACCTCCCATTTATTGGTGAGTTAACTGATAATGTAGTCTAGACATAGCTGCTTCCACAAATGGCATCACACAAACACAGTATGGGGACAAGCTTCATTAGCATGGGTAACAACCTCCAAATGGTGAGAGAGCAGTGTCAATATTCCATCTTGATCATGTTTGATCTCTCATTAGCTTCTGACAAGGTGCATCATGGGATCTTTACTGAGTGCTTGAAAGTGTACTGCTGTTTATCACGCACTACCCTTTAGTGCTGTGCCACTAACCTCTCAGAACATACTTTGTGAGTTCTGACTGGTTTGAATTTATCTTGCTCCTTCTCTCTAAATTCTGGTGTACCTCAGGGCTCAAAATTTTCTCTTTTGTTTTTCACTCTGTAGTTGTTGATGCTTAGAAATGTAATTCCAGGGAGAGGTACTATTTTTGCCAGGCATATGCCGATAAAATTCAACCATATCTCTCTTATTCTCTGGACTTTTCATCTATAGAACACTGCATGAACTCAATCCTTGAGTGGGTGATGCATAGTTTAATAATGAGCCCAGCTAAAATAAGTTATGCTGGCTCATGCCTTTATCCATCCATCCAGCCATCCATCCATCCATCCTTCATCCTAACTGCACAGGAAAGGAACTAATTAGAATTTGTGTCTTGTATTTGTGACTCAGACAATGTTCTTGATGACAATCTGACATTGAAGAACCAGGTGTACACTCTTATCAAGACATCTTATTTCCATCTGAAAAATATTGCCTGGATTAAATGCTATACTCTGCCATCAGATCCTGAGATAGCAGTCCATGTCTTGGTGTTTTCCCAACTCCTCTGCTGTGGGATTTCAGATGGTAATCTGACTTGCCTGCAACAGGTGCAGAATTCTGCAGCCATGCTTTTGAATGGTACTACTTGAATGTACCACATCTCACATATGCTGCAGGAGCTGTGCTGGTGGCTGGTTGAAGCCAGGTGAGGATTTAAGATCCTTACCCTCACTTAGAAAGCCTTGCATGATCTGGGTTCTGTTCATCTGAAAGAGCTGCTGAGACCTTATGTTCCATCTAAGCAACTCAGACTGTCAAGTGAGGTGCTGCAGTAAAGGCTTCTGGCAGGATTTCTCTTTTTCATGCCTTGCCTCACAAATAGGATATGGCAAGTATCATACAGCAGTTGGACAGGTGAAATTTTAGGTTACAGTAAGGGTGTCCCACAGGGCTCTGTCTTAGGCTCATCCCTGTTTAGGTTGTATCGTTCATATCTATCTTTCCCATCAGGTGTTCTATAGTTTGTAAGCAGATGATTTGAAACTGGATAAACTGGTTATATCCTTTACAGATAGGGCATGTCTGCAAAAGAACTTGTCTAACTTGACTATTTACTCACAGAATAACAATATGCTGATAAATACAACAAAACCTTAGCATACAAGATTTGGGAAACATAGATCGAAGAGAAAATATTTAATTCAGCACAATATGATTGAAACTGGAACCTGGGTATATGGGTAGATCCATCTTTGAGTTGTTCTGATCATATCAACTAATTGGTTAATGATACTTATAAACAACAGACCACATAAAATGATTTATAGTGTCTAGGATATCAAAAAAGAATATGGAAGAATAAAATGGAAACTTTTTAAGAAAACTTACATGAGTAAATTGGAAAGAGTACAGTAGAAATATGCCAAGGGTATCCATGGATGTGAACATTTAAGTTATTATGAAAGATCTGAACTTTTACAGTGTCTTTTGTATAGAGATTTAGGAGTGACCTTATTCAGTTATATAGGACATTTAGAAAAAAACTACCTCTGGAAATATTTGGGACTACCTAAGAGTAGTAGAGAATCATCCGATGACCTGTGTAAGACATTATATAGGCATGAGAGATGTATTAGTTGGTTTTCTGATGCATGGAATAGACTACCAATGTATATTAAAGCATACACGAGTTTAGAGGGTCTATATTATTTCAGCGAATGCTTAAAATAGCAAACGCTGTTTAATTGACCCAATAAAGTCGAAATCCCTAAATCCCGAACACACAGAACAGAGATTTTTTTCCCAGGGGAAAAAAATCACTGGGCCATGTTCAGGACTTTGCCATTTCCTCCACTGTAGTGTGATCCTGGAGTTGGTATATTTATTTTGTGTTTGGATTTTTTTTTTTTTACGGATCAGCAATTTTTTTTTTCCATGGGGAAAAATTGCTGTTCTGTGCGTACGAGATTTAGGGATTTTGACTTTATTGGGTCATTTTAAGCATTCACTGAAATAATGTAGACCCAGTTTAGATATTCTCAAGAACAGCATGGACTCTTATTATGAGAATGATTGTATTGGTATATTGGCAAGCTAGAAGGGCATTATTGCTCGTGCCCAGAATATCGGTATGCATATATTGTCTTGGCCATTTGGTAGTAGTTTCTTTCCCTGATTCAGGTGTACAACTTGAAGTCATCCTTCAGGAGATTTTTCATGTATCACCTGCTCAGGAAAGTGTACTGTGAGTCTGACAGAGGCATTTATTCCACTTTCAGATGTGCAATTTCTAAATCAAACTTTTATGTAGTTAATATGTTCTTTTTTAGTTTTATTTTATCGACTTATTAAATGCCATTTAATTAATTATTTTGCTATGCTGCTTCATGCAGCTGGTTTTGTTGAATTACTAATATTCATTGTATTTATTTATTTTATATACAGTGCTTAGGATTGCACATTTTAATACCCTGTAATTTAGTAAAACAAATAAACAATGCCATCAGTATTTTGAAAAAAAAAAAAGCAACAAGTCAGTGTTCAGCAACCAAAGTCAGCTGTTGGATAAATTTCAGTGAAAACCAAGAAGACATTCTTGGAGCAGGATTTGTCAGAGATGATCTTGCCAAAAAAAAAACAAATACTTACAAAGCTGAGCCCTTCACATGGGTCCATAGTGAGAGATGATGTCTTCACAAATCAAAGATGCCCTTCTTACAAGATGTAAGCACTGCTAATTTTTAGCTTGGCACTCATTGAAAGCAATGATATTGGTGACGCTACTCAGTGGTCAGATTCATTTGAGAAGTCATGAATGTTTTGTTGCCATGAAGGAGTTATCGGACATTAGTCCAATAAGGTGCACTACAACCAGTAAGGATATTGCTGAAGAAGTACCATGGATAATGAGGAAAATAAAGCTGTCTGACTTCAAAACCGATGGCATTATAGCTGAACATGCCCCCTCCATGACAGAGAAGCAAACTGGATCTGTGAAATTACTGATCAGTTCAGTCTCCTAAAACTCTTGACACATGGTACATAGTCCATTAAAAAAACCTGTGTGCCAAAACCTTTGAAATGAAAGCGATTATGGAAAAGGTCATTGCAAATGGCAACTTTGTAAGAATGAAAGCCTAAATCATAGGCACTTCAAAACCTGTTCCAAGGAATTAATAAAAGGACAAATATGTTTACTTCAGTCATTAGGTGTCTAAGAAGGACTTCCAAATTAACCATAGTTCATTTACAATATGAATAAATAAATTTTTCCTGAGCAAAAAAGGAAAAAAATATCACCTACTTTTGTGATAGTTTATACCATGAACTCCTTATATCTTCATTTATTTCAGTTCACTCAGTGCAGTCAGTCATTGCTGGGTGTGGCTCTTGTAGCACAAGATGCATTATACTGTTTTGGGGATTAATAAAGACATGACAATCTTTTAATAGACAGTTGATAAGACCTAAAATAGAGTGATGTTTGGCATTGCAGAGACCTAATCTTTAGAAGAACATAAAAAAGAAGCAGTTCAGAAAAAGGCGATTAAGAGCTACACAACCTTCATCAGGTATCATATAAAGAGAATTTGGAAGAGCTTAGTATGTACAGTCTTGAAAAAAAGGCTGTAGAGTTGGGTATGGTATAATAATTTAAATACCTCAACAGAATCCAGAAAGCAGGTGTCATACTTCAAAAATGAGCTGTAGGAGAATATGAGATTGCAATATGGAAATACAAGTTAGATATCTTATGGGATGTACAAGGAAGTATTTTTGCACAGAAAGAGAGGTGTAACTGAACATCCCCCCACCACCACCACCGCCATCACCAGAAATGGATGTAAGATTAAACACTGTAATAGAATTCAAGAAAGCATTGCATAAGTACAAGGCAGTTCTTATGGGAGATGAGAAAAATAAGCTGCTAGTTAATCAAACTATGTAGCCTGTTCAAGAGATAGCCAAATGTGCTGCTATATGGGCCAATTTATGCATATCTGTCATTAAAATATGTCTGCATGTTTTACCTAAGTGTTCCAGAGCATCCCTGGTTGCAAAACATTGTGTTGTGCATATTGACAGTTACAGATAAAAACTGGCTTTATAGCATAATTTTACATAACAAATTTCATATAAATTGCTGCATATGACAGAGGAATGACTAATTAGAGATAACCAGAGTGGCTGTGCTGTGGTGACTGGGAAGAACTTGTGCTACTTTTCACTTGTGTTACACTTTAATCTTCCTGTTTATCCAAACTCACTCATAGAAGTATTACAAGATACCAATATGATGAGTACAGGGATACCCTCCAGAGTGGATAATATGAACAAGTACTTGACTTTCCAAAAAATGTAAACTATTTTCTGTTTGGACTCAAACCTAAATGTGGCCCTGTGTGTTCTTGCATAGTTTAGTCTTTTTCATTTCATCTTAATATTATTACTTATATAACTTGAGCCATGTAATGATCAGTTATTTGTAATACACAGTCAGAATTTAGATTGATAATTTGTTTGCCGTCCCTTACTGGTGTATTTTTGCATTGTAAATATTCCTAGAGACACTGCAAGAAATGCTAACAAGGCAGTATTCAAATCTCCTATCTCTAATTGCAACTCCTCTGCTCTCAACAAAGTGGCTTGACTGCAGCTATATGGACCAAACAATTGAAAAACTCACAGCACCTATGAACTGGTACTCACATATGAACTCTTTTTTGTAATTGTAGCCAGCAAACATTCAAATATGCATTTTTTACAGGTGGTGATTCATGTCAGGGTCCATTCCCATATCCTCTTTACTTTTATGTTCTCATTTTGGGCTCACTGCAAATCATAGAAGAGAAACTTTTTCTCAAAATTGCTTTTTTTTTCTTAAGCCAACTTGTGCTCTCAAAACCTGTGAAAATAAATATTTTTAGTCAAACACATCACTCCTTTACAGAAAATGCAAATGAGAAACAAGAATGTCTTCAGTAAACAACATTAAGTAGAAATCAAATGAGCAAAATATTGAATCAAATCAAGAGGGGGAAACCATTAGAGATCATGACAGTGATATTTTGTTCAAACACAGATTGTCATATAATAAGCACAACTATGTCCCATGTGCATCATGGACTCTGTAAATGAATACTGACAGAATCTCTTCATGTATTTTATCAGTGGTATTATACTGAGCTTATAATAGGCCAGTGAAGGATATGCTTGTAGTACTGATAAAAGGCATGCAGCCAATCAGTGCCACATAATTTACTGCTCCTTAAAACTTTACTATTGATGACAATAGTTCATCATCTGAGTAAAATATGCAGGCTGTTTTTGTACATTTTATATACTGGTTATTATGAGTGCGCCTACTTTTAAAATAAAATACTGTATGTATGCTAATAAAGGAGAGCTTTGTGTAGTTACTGAGGCTTGCATATACTAAATCCACTAAAGATATCCATCCTATCCCTGTAGTGTTTGAACACACACATTTCTAGATTTCTGGTAATGAATCACAGAGGATGTTAAACACTTCTTTATTGTTACGGTGAAAAAGTAAAGGTAAACTGAATGAAATAGATTGAAGGGAGCTATTGTTTAGCCTGTTCCTTTGGCCAAGATATGATTTAGCTGTGCTGAGACATTGCAGAAATATGCAACTTAGGCTAAGCACTGATGCCTCCTTACATTTCTGGTATGTTGCTCCGACAGTAACTTAATGTTAACTGCATTTGTAAAATAGGTAGGGAATTTCCTACATTTGTATTTGTTGAAAGGCTTCCAAAGTTGTGGTTTAGGAAAAGAAACTCTTGTGGCTTGGCACTTCTTTCAGCATTCAAAATGCAGTACCCAACATATCAGTGCCATCAGAAAGTAAAAGAAAAAAGAAGTAAAGGATATGAAAAAACAAAAGAAAGGAGAAACAGTGACAGCCAACATTGTGCACTAGTCTCCCCTGATAGTATTACTTATGAGCATGAAAAGGCATTGCAGTGGTACAGTGTAAGTGTTACAACATGTAGTGTTGCTTCCTCACAGCTGGATATAGGGCATGGCTTGGAAGATAAGAATTGTAAGTAATCTTTGGTGTTACCCTGTCAGAAGGATAAAATGTCTTCTCTTTCTCATCCTCCTCTGCACTGTCAGCTGGGGAACCATAAGTGCTACTGTGATTGCAAGAGCTTCCAAGAGAATATATTAGTACTTGTATTATTGTTCATGCATACCTCATTGTGCACTTGTTAAATCCATAATGCAGCCCTATGCACTGCTGTTGTAACATTAGAAACAAGGACCTTAACTTTTACAGAATATGTGCTTATTGTTTATATGGGTTCTTAGACTGCTGAGTCTATCTATTTTTACAGTAAGAGTCAGTATTGCCATATCAATTTGACTTTCTTTGCCACAGTACTTTACAAAGGCAAGTGAAAGAAAACTTAGATATAACATGTAAGAACAGACTTGATATAAATTTAAAATGTATGCAATCATTATCAGTAACAAGTTAAAATGTTCAGACTTGGAAGAATAAAATTAAAAGCTATATGATAAATTCTGTGTCCAAATTAAAAATGCTGCATTTTAAACTAACAAAAAAAGTTATCATCTTGAAATAGGTCACCTATAAATGTTTATAAACACAACAACTAAATTTCTAAACTGTGGTAGCAATACTTAAAAGTAATATTGTTATGAAAAATAACAAAAAGAAGATATATTAGCTATTTTAATCAAATCATAGAATTTTTCAAGCAAGATCTATAAATTGGTACCAAAAAAACTCTCGGAGCACGTATGAAGAGAAAATAATAATCATAGTCTTGCTGTTATGCATTTTAAGTTTATCTGATGAAGTCCTTATCACTTAATAAAGGATGAAAGCATTAAGTACCGGCTCCTGGATGTTTTGTCCTGTGTTATAAGATTTTTTTTTTTATTTTATACAGTCTTCTTGAAGTTTTTTGACTATAAGATCTATAAATTGCCTAATTCTCTAATGATTTTGTTTATAAATAACAAAAGTAATTGCTCATGACAAAGAATCAAATAACAAGTTCAGAAAATGGAATTCTGAACCAGAACTGGATCACAGTCAAATGGGATCCTGTGCAGGATAATGGACCCCTACATAGCCATTCCAGTGTCCCATTAGACATATCTTCCCAATTACTATAAACACTGTACAAACCTACCGGTTTGCATCCGATTTTCTTCTTCACTTTTACAATGATTACAGATATTTGCATTTAATTTAAAACTTTTATTTCAAATATTATAGCACAAACATGGCAATTAGTTAAGCAAAATCAAGCAGTCTGACATTGAAAACAGACTTAGCATGAACAACAGTACTCTTCTCTTCCCTTGGAGTGCATTGAAAATGCATTTGGCCAGTGGTGGATTAAGTGCAGCCTGGGTCATGGGCTGTTTTCAAAACACAGTTTTTACGACTATGCATAAATGGGCTTCCTGATGCAATCTTGAAAATAAATTTCCCTTGTGTCAGTAGCCCATTTTAAAAAAGGCAAATGGCATAAGTCCGAATGCCTTTCTCCATGGAAAATCATTGCCAGAACGATTTCTAAATGTGCGCATCAGTGATTCACTTTTTATGGAAATTTCTTCCTTCTTTGAGGTGGTGTGACTGTGTAGTTGGTATATAAATATATATATATATATATATATATATATATATATATATATATATATAAGTTCGGGGGTGTGGGTGGCTTGCTGTCTACATGGGTGGGGGGTACAGTGGGGTTTGCCCTCTGCAAAAAAACAAGAAAAATTAGTTTTTCCCTCTCTTAGTTTTCAGCATTTTTTCCATTCTTTTGAAGTGTCAACTATCAGAAAGTTGGCATTTGATATTAGAACCTGTGTAAATGTATGTGTTCTTTGATTCACCTTCCTGATTGTATTAAATAATATTTCTTGTTTAGTACATCAACATTTGTTAGTGCTCCATCTACAAATGCAGTGCCTGCTACCCTTGAATGATAAATTGCCTATGTTACATTAAAAACTGGTATGCTGGTGATATTGCCATAACATTTCCTGAACTAGACCAGCTATGCAATAGGGAATAAATTGCAAATGACAACAGGTTCACAGTTAGTAGACATGTAGTCCTGGAGACCATTAAGGAGCCTAGCCCAAATTACCAGTTGTTTCAAAGTACTATCTAGTTAAGTTACTTGCCAAACTTCACACAGGAAGTAAATGTAGATGGAAAGATTCAAACCCTACACCCTTTTCAGATGAAGCATTTCATTAACAAATTGGAGCTTTTGTCCACTGCACTAACTGCCAGAGTAACAATGAATACTGAAATCCTTTACAGTCCATTATGGTAGAGAAGACTGTATCACAATAATATACAACAAGAACTATATAATGGATGGCACTGATCATCACTCCAAATAATATAGTCTATATGACCTGACAACTGTCAGACCCACTGCTGTTGCTACGGGCTGTAAAGAAGGTACTGCAAAAATATATTACTAAAATGAAACATGTTTAGACAACTAAAATACAACATGTTTAAACTATATTATACAATCCAGGCTTATTAATGAATTAATTCATTCTTTAGTATAATTAATAAAGGAAAAAAATAAAGACAGTATAAAGGTTGCAGCAGCTTTGGTTCAACAACCCACAAGCCATACAAAAATCAGAAATGTTACTGCATACAGCATAACGCTTTTTTGGCAGGGGGCTTGTATGCTTTCATTACACCTATATTTCATTTTTAACTTCCCTATGTATTCTCTGCTATTAAGAACAGCAAACCCATCTGACTTCACTCAGTACGTCTGAATCTGTGAGACAGATCTTTTCCCTAACCATGTTCAAGAGAAACCTGGACCAGTGGATGGGAAATTGGAAATAAATACATCCTGGGTCTTGCACCTATGTCTCTAATGGACAGGGGTAGCCTGTAAATCTTGCTTTAGCCTACTCATACCCCTTAAAATAACCTATAAGGCACATAAACTAGTGGGATACAATTGGGATACTTGTCAAGGTTTATGGAGGACCCAGTAGTCCTTAGCCTAGTGTACACCTATGACTAATGCTGTATTGCTGCAACATACACCTCCAGAGTCAACAGAGCCCGATCGTGGACAAATGGGACCTTATACGTGCTAATGAATCAGGCCCTTGCCAGCCATAGGCTGTCTGTAACTAGTTGCCATGAACACTGTTCAAACCTGTCAATGTATTTACTATTTTTCTCTACTCTTACAATTACCACAGAGATTTGGAGTTCATTTAAAACTTTTATTTCAAATTTTACAGAAAAAACACTGGCAGCTATTTTAAAAAAAAAAATACTGACACATTGAAAACAGAGTAAACTTATTTTCCCTTGAACTCACATTTCATGAAAAATGCATATGGCAACCTATAAAACTACAGGAGATGTGCTGGGATGAACACTCAAATAGCATACTTTGAAGGACTAATTACTGTGAAGGGTCCAGGAATTCAAAAGACATGTGTAATACATTTGCTAACAGCTTGAAACACCCTACTTGACACAAGTGTCCCTTTTCAGGAGCAGCCCAGGAGTACTATCTAGTGAAGTAACTTGACAGAGTCATACAGAAGACAAATGAAGGTTAAGGAAATCAAGCCATGTACAGGAAGCAGCTCATAGTCATATTCATTAAGTGCTAGACAAGCTGTTGGAGTACAAACCAAGGATGTCGGGAGGCATACGCCCTATACGTATTTCGGTACGGTTTATCTGGAGTGGGGGGTAGAATCTGACAGGCACTAGGGTGCTCATGGTATCGAACTGCTGGGCTGCAGCCCCCCTAATTCCCCCCCAAAAAGAAAACAAAAATAGAAAAAAACTTTAATTATTAAGCTTTACAGACCAGTAAAAGTTCAAACTGCAAGACAGTGTGTAAAGTTGAATGCCATTCTATGAGGAACTCGAAGCAGTGAGCATGCATGCTTGAGTTCCACTCTTTTTTGACTGCAGGCATTATGAAGATGCCCAGAAGTCATTGTGGTTTTAACCCCAAGAAATAAGAAGCTGACTGATGGGACTGTGAAGTCAGCAGCTTGTCACGTACATGATGCAGCTGCTGATTAGTCCTGTTAGTCACACATTCTCTTTTCACAATTTAGTTGCGAGGGAAAGAGTGAGAGAATAGAGAGACAGTGATTGGGTTAGTGTGTAAGGTAAGTTCTCATTTTTTTTCCTGCCAGGGCCAACCAGACAGTTTCTGCATTTTTTCATGGGAAGGTCAGCCAGATACAAGTGGTTGGTGTGTTTTTTTTTCTTCAAATTGTTTTTAAATTTTTTATATATAATGATAATTACTTGTACATTTTCTATATAGATTAGATTTATACCATTCTATATACACTATTTACAATTGGCTTGAACAATAACATTGTAAAATATAGCAAATTTTGTGCATACATTAATTTCAAACAGGTTACACATGAAGAGTTAGTCAGAGTCATGTTTCAATGTTTTGATAAGAGCAAGGATTTTCACCCAAGGATTGTTGGTCCATTTTTTAAGAGCAGTTCTCAGTTCTTTAATTTTGATTTCAAGTAAAACAGTTTCTTTTAGCAACTTCAAGAATTCTTTCATAGTTGGTTCATGTGTTGACATCCAATTTTTTGTAATACATTTTCTTGCTACAGCCAATATGGACCAAAGTAATTTTATTCATTTCAATATTATCATTTACATTTAGGAAGATTAAGGATTTAGTTAAAATAAAAGCATCTGTGAAAATAGCTTGTAGGAATTTAGTAAGATCTTCCCAAAATGTTTCAATTTTATCACAATCATAAAATATATGGAACCAGTCAGTTTTACAGATTCGTAGGCATCTCCAGCAAGTAGTATTTTCTGTTGTGATTTTAGCTAATTTATCTGGTGTAATAAATGCTCTATGTATAAATTTCCAAGTGTAAATGTTCCATATATGTAAATTAAATGTAGAGTTGACTGAATTTAAGAGCTAAGTTTTACTTTCTTCTGATAAATTAGCTTGGTGTCCTTTAGTTATATAATTCCAAAATTTCATATTAGTGTTGGATTTATAAATCATTAATATTTTGTAGATTTTTGATGTCAAGTTAGTCCAGTTAAAGTTGTTATATATTATATCAGACATAAGATTTATGAATTTAGGAGAAGTCTTGTAAGAATAATTGATAATTACTCTATTTAAGTCCTTGGCATATGATAATATGCTTTGGAGTATTAACCAATCACCATTTGATATATTATATGAATTTTTAATTTGTTTAGAGTCTAATACTTTTTGATTTTTTTATACATTGTTGCCAACAGGAAAAGTTTTTCATCTGCCAGTTTGTTAAAGTGTTTTTTTTTGTATTTTACTAAAGAAGTTTTTTGTAGAACTAAATGGTATTAACAAATCTAGCCATATCTTGATGTCAGTGTTAGAATAGATACATTTTCTAAATAATCTATAAATGTTATTTATATAGTTTACATTGGTTAGTTTAGATATATTATATTGAATATTAATCATTAAGCCATGCCACAATATGTTATTATGATCTAATGTGATAAGGTTTTTAGTTAACTCATTTTCACTTAATAGAATTATAGTGTGCATTGTTTACCAAGATGATGAATAATTATTATCAAACCAATTAATGACAATTTTAAAAATAGAAGCCTTTATATAAGTCTCAATATCTGGAAAGTTGATACCACCTCTTTTCCAGGATCGTATGTGATGTGCATAAGCAATCCTATTTTTTTTTGGATGCCAAAGAATATTCAAAAGGGTTTTATTTATGTCTTTTAGATATTTTCTATCTGGAATCATGAGAATGACTTGTGTAATATAATTTATTTTTGGAAGTAATATCATTTTTATAATCTGAAGTCTATCTTCAAATTTCAAAAATATCTTATTCCACTTTGCAATTAATATTTTTATATTATTTATTATATTATTATAATTTAAGGTTAAAGTAGTTTCCATATTATGGCTTAGAGTTATTCCTAAGTATTTTATTGTAGAAACTTATTAAAAGAGAGTCCAGAGATCAGATAGAATTTTTTTCTTTGATTACCTAATTCCTGTAAGGATTCTTCTGAAACATTGAGTGTGAGTAATATATCATCAGCAAATAGCATAATTATTGAGTTAAATTGGCCCTATAGATCAATACCAGTTATTTTGGGATTGTTATGAATAGATAAAGCTAATAATTTTATTGCCAGAGCGAACAAAATAGAAGACATTGGACATCATTGTTTTGTTCCTTTGGAAATTTCAATAGGTTTAGATGTGAATGGTCCAAGTTTGATATATGCTAGATTATTTTTATAAATGTTTCTTATTAATGAAATAAACTTAAATGGAAACTTTAATAATTTTAAGGCCTTAAAAAGAAATTCCCAACTGAGGGAGTCAAATGCTTTTTCTATATCCAAAGTTACTATTAAGGTTTCCTTATTGTCTTTGTTTAGAAAATTTATGAGTGTTAAAATTCTATAAATATTATCTTCGGTATGTCTGTTATAAATAAAACCAGTTTGATCTTCATTTATAATTTGCGTCAGAGGAATTTTGATTCTACTAACTAATATTGACATAAAGATTTTATAATCATTACTAAGAATTGAGATTGGCCTATAAGAATTACATTGAGAAGGGTCTTTGTTTTCTTTTAAGATGGGTGAGATTAAAGAATATTTCCACAAGGGTGAGATTATGTTTTTCATTAGTATTTCATTTAATGTTTTATGAAATAAAGTAATTACTGTGGAAGGAAATATCTTATACAATTTATTAATTATTCTATCAATTCCCAGAGCTTTATTATTTTTCCTTTCCTTGATTTTTTTCCATAATTTTTTTAGGGAAATTTGTTTTTGAAGATCATATGTTAATTTCTCTGGAATTACTTTTGGTTTAGATGAGTTTAACTCTAAATTTAATGTATTAGTACATTTTGATTCTTCCATATAATGATTAGAGTAATGATGTTTAAAGGCATCCAGTATATCATTTATGTCAGATACTTTTTTGTTTTTTTTCCCTTCATGAATAATATTTGAGATGTTGTTTTCAGAAGCTTGTTTTGTAATTCTAATAGCTAAGTTATGCATATGTTTCGGTGATACAGCAAATTAATTGAGTTTTAACCTTTCTAGAGCTAGATTTGTTTTATGAGTTAAGATTTCAGTGTATTTTTGTTTAATTGTTCAATAGTTTTATTTTCTTTTTAGGGTTTTTAGAATCGTTTAGGTTTAGTTCAGTGATTTGTGTTTGGATATTTTGTAGCTCTGATTCCCATTCTTTTAATTTATTTTTATACTATGAAAGTATCTTCCCATTCAAATACACTTTTAGTATATCCCATAAGTTTATTATATTAGTTTCAGTAGTGTAGTTTATATCTAGAAAAAAAAAATGAACTTCTGAATCTAGCCAAGGTTTAAATTTATTTAGTTTTGTAATGTATGCTGGGATTCTAGTCATAAGTACTCATCTTTCAAAATTTGTATGTATTTTAAGAATTAATGAGTTATGATCAGAGAAAGGACATGGGGTTATAGAGAAACTCATTCTTTTTGTATTTAATTCTTGAGATATTAATATTTTATCTATTCTGGTTTGTGTACCATACCTATGATCTTGATGTGAATATGATAGTGAATAATTTTCTTTATATTTAAATGTATCAATTAGATTTATGCTTTCACAAACATTAAGTGCTTTTTCTGAGTTACTTATGCGTACGCTTTTTATTGGAGGTCTCTGCATTATCCAAAATGCAATTGAAGTCTCCTCCTGATATCAAATATCCCTTGTATATTCTAGTCATTAAATCTATGTGCTTTCTTACAGTACATCTACCTATACCTGGAATCCAATAAACATTTGCTAATGTCCAAATTCTGTTGCCATATTTCAGTATTACAATAGACAAAAGACCTTCTTTGTTCTCATATTTAAAAAGAATCTGAGGCATTATAATATTTTTTCCATAAAATAAGTATTCCTCTAGTCTTTTTCTTATATGAAGAATGAGTTAATAGTGTATATTCATTAGTATTCCAGTTGACATTATCATCAGTTTTGAAGTGAGTTTCTTGAAGAAATATCACTTGTATTTTGTTCACTTTCAAGTATTTCAATAAGTTAGATCTTTTCCTTGGATTATTTAAACCATTAGGGTTTAAGGAAAGATAGGGTAAATCCATTGCTTTTAGTTAGTTGGAAGGCAAATTTGTAATAAGATTTAGTTTGTAGTAATTTATAGATAATTTGTGTAACCTTTACCTTGTTTTTGTTCATTATGACTAAATTATTTTTATAGGGAGTATATGAAGTATTATTTTGATCAAGCCAATGAAAAAAAATTGAAATTTTTTTGTAAAGTTAGTTGAAATAAATTTAATAAAAGTTTTAATAAACCCACTAAAAACCATGCAGTGATATACACTTCCAATCTAATAGAAATTAGGAATTCTATCAGATTGTTCTTCATCTCCATCCTCCAATAGAATGTAAATTACTTCGTTCGAGCTCCATTTAGTAATTCTTTTATCTTTTTATTTTATTTGTATTGGAGATATAGCAAAATTAAGCATTAACAATAAAAATCTATTATAATTTATATTTATAGCTGTAGACTGTGTGTATGGATGTCTACTAAACTTAACATTCCTATTATCATTGTCAAGAACAACCGACTAGGATTTTTATTTCATAACTTTAAAATATCAACAGAGTGATGTGTATAAACCAAACAATTATGTACAAATAGATGTAGCCATTTGTTAATTTTTAAAGGAATAAATTATGAATAAGAAAAAATAAAACAAAAACATATTAGATTTATAAAATATTGAGTCTATAAGTTATAGGTATTCAACTAAAGATAACAAGTCTTTTCCACACAATTCTTGCTCTCCCACAAACATTTTCTGCCAGAATATTGTGTCATATTTCATAAAAAAGAGAGGGATGACAATTCTTTATACAATATATATATATATATATATATATATATATATATATATATATATATATATATATTGTTTAAGTATAGGTACAATGAGGCGTTGATTTTGTTATGATTTTGTCTATGTGTCAAGTGTTAAGCAAGAATGGATTTAAAGCATAAATTTTAAATAACTTGTATTCTAAACAGCTTGTATTTTAAATGACCACATTCTAATTAATATGTATTTGATGAAAGAGGCTGATTTGTGGAACTCAAATTAGATAGGGTATATTAAGGAAGTGTATTAAAAGGAAGTTACTCTGATGAAACCCACTGATGAGATGGGTGAAAGCGCTTAGTGTTTTGGAATTATTACGTTTTGTAACTTGCCTAAGTTTTAAGTTTTTAGTTATATTAATAAACAGTCATACCAGACAAGTCAACTGCCTTGGTTTCTTCATAGTTTTATTTGTTGTATGTTTGTTATTTTACAATTGGTGTTGATTATTCAAGGCATTCCCTTGTTCAGTGTGGCGAAGGAAAATGGAACAATTACTACAACAGCAGTTACAAATCACTCAATGCCTCATTTCTTTTCTTCAAGAGCAAAATAGTGGAACTCAATCAGCCAACATTTTATCTAATGGTGTTGTTTTAAATGGGGATATTTCTTTAACGGAGACAGAGGAACAACTTTATACTTTACATTCGACCCCTGGTGCATCTGAAAATTGTCCGCCAGGCATCAACGAAGCAGCAGCAGAGGATTGTCCGTTGACTAGCAATGGTTTGGGAGATTTCATTGGAGGAAGGGTACGTCAATCAAAGAAAGGAAATAGTAGACAGGAAGTCCGACCTCTGAATACTACCACGAATGCTAGAGATGGCGTGTATAGTG
Organism: Protopterus annectens; assembly: GCF_019279795.1. Lineage (NCBI taxonomy): Eukaryota > Metazoa > Chordata > Ceratodontiformes > Protopteridae > Protopterus > Protopterus annectens. The sequence continues at coordinate 421,957,637 of NC_056747.1, read as the reverse complement.
CTGGAATTACAAACAGACTATGAACATCAAGGAATTACTCTCAGCTCCTACTTTTCCAACTATGGTTCGTAGTAACAAGGACATGGGCAATTTAAACAAGCAGCTGCAGGAATTCGAAAAGGTACTGAGAAATTTTTAATTTTTACAGATGGACAATGTATACCTTGAGAGGTCATTAGAGTTAAAGCAAGTGCCTAAAGGACTTCATATTTTTAAACTACCTTTTGGTTTTGAACATGATTGTAAATTGTTTAAAGAATTGATAGAACTGTATGACAACACAGGTATGGAATTAATGAAATCAATTATTAAAAACAACAATAGTAAGTTAGCAAAATTGAATGAAACGTTAATAGGTTTAGATAGTAGTATACGCAGTGATTTGTTATTTGAATTCAACAAACACCGGTTAGATAGTATCATTATGGATATGGATAGGTTTGTGAATAAAGGTTTGGAAACAAAAAACAACAAAATTAACAGAGATACTAATGATTACAGTCAACATAAGGCATATTCACATTTTAAGGAATACAAACATAGTAAATATGCCAAAGAAACTGAAACAGGGACTCAAAGTGTTGAAAATGAGGAGAGCTTGAATATTGAACAGCACAAAACAACAAACAATAAGAGTTCAAGGTCGAATTATGTTCCAAACCATAACAACCAGGATAGGATTTTTTTAGAGGAACCCACATTAAGGAGATCCGAACGCATTTGCGATTGGTACCAGGGTCATTATCAACAACAACAAGTAAGCAGGGACATGACGAGGTACAGAACAAATTCATATTACTGAATCACAGTGAAGAAATTATAGGGAATGATGGACTGTGTGGCAACATGGAAGATGGTTGTATTGCCACAGGTCAAGAGTCCAGCAATCATAGTCATGTTCACGATGCTTATATGAACATGGAAGTAATTGAATTTAATACACATGTTAATGAAGAAGAACAGTTTTTCTATAACGATATTAGTTTGAATAACATAACAGAGAACAACATTTTTTTCCAACAGTGTTTACATTGTTCAACAATAGTGGATGGTGGATTCACAGTGTACAATTATACAGAAAAAGTACTTAGTAAAGATTATATTGATCTTTTTAAAAAAGGTTTTACCTTTGTCCCTAATTTCAAAACAGATATAGGTAAAATTATACTTAACTTAAAACTATATACCAGAAAATTGAATCTTAAAATGTTTTTTTCTACAAACGCTAACAAATGTATTCAACTGGATTCTAGCTATTTTCATTTGAAAAGTAGTACATTTATACCCCCACAAAATTCTATTATTTATTTATTTGAAATGTTATGTGACATGGAGTTTAGGAGAGTTTTGAAAAAACCAACAAAAATGCAAGACAATTTAACAGTAGCAGAGAGATTTTGTTTGAAGGAACTAACTAGCTCTGGGCAATACAGAATCATGAAAACAGACAAGGGGGGGGGGTTGTGGTAATGACGAAAAATGATTATTGTAACAAGATGTGTGACATGTTAAGTGATACTGACATGTACGAAAAGGTGTCAAGGTTTGAGATGAGTAGAGCCTACACTAAGTTAGATTGGCAGCTTTATGAACTACTAATGGACGGTGTTATAGACAAGGGGGAATATGACTATTTATTAGTAGAATTCCCTATCACACCGACTGTGTTTGATATACCAAAAATTCACAAGAGTGTTGCCAACCCTCCATTTAGACCTATAGTCTCAGCCAAAGGATCTAAAGTAGAGGCCGTTGCACATTATATAGACGTGAATTGTAAAAATATCTTGTCTAAACTACCACATATTCTTAAAGATTCCTGACACTGTTTAGAAGTTATCAAAGAACACACAACCCTCATTAACAAGGACACTATTATGGTCACTATTGACATAATTAACGTGTTTTCGGTTATACCTCATGATTTTGGGCTAAGTATGTTCCAGGCAAGTCTGTCATCATTTGGTGATATGAGTATAGACAAAAACAGAGTTATTACTGATTTAATGGAAATGGTTTTAACAAACAATTATTTTTCTATGGAGGGTGAATTTTATAGACAAAAGGCAGGTGTAGCAATGGGGGGGCTAGATGTGCCCCAACGTATGCAAATTTAGTTTTAGCATGGTGGGAGAGCCAGAAGATTTTCTCTTCTAAAATTTGGTCAAAATTTACTTTATACTTGAGATTTTTGGACGATATTCTAATCTTCTGGAATGGTGATGAGAAAGAAATTATGGATTTTTTAGCCTTCTTAGACACCACATCCTCTTTTTTGAAATTTACACATCACATATTCAAAAACAACTGTGAATATTTGGACATACTACTTCAAAAAAACGATGAAGGAATAAATTCTAATATTTTTAGGAAAAAAACTTATTCTAATTCCTTTTTACATTTTGACAGTTGTCACCCTTATTTTCAAAAAAAAGAATTTAGTAAAAGGCCAAATGGTGAGACTGTCTAGGATTATAAGTGATGACAACAATTTTTATGTTGAAATTAACAAGCTTATTGAAATGTTCACAGAAAGGGGATATCCTATGCAATTACTTATGGAGACAAAGAAAGAAATAGTAATTAAAAGGAATTACAGTTTTAAACCTATTTTAAAATTTGGTTTTAACAAAGTTTTGAAAGATAAAACGAGCAACAGAGGAGAAGCATTTGTTATATCGTTTAATGAAACATCTGGTACAATGGTTAATATTTTGAAGGAAGTATGGATGAATGAGTTTAGCAACAAAGTAGAAGTTTTAAGTATTATTAGTAATAGTCCGAACATCACATACAGTAGAGGAAAGAACTTAAAAGACTATTTTGAGAATAACAGCAATAGACAATCATATAACAAATCTAAGATGAGTAAGTGTGGGGCTTGTAAAACATGTAGATTTATTAATGATGGTCAATATGTGATGATACAGAACTACAACAAATCTATGAAATGCCCAGGACATGTGAATTGTAACACAAAAATGGTGGTGTATTTAGCTACTTGTTTATCATGTCCAGCATTTTACGTAGGAAAAACTGTAAGAAAATTGAAAGACCATATAATGGAACACAATAGGAACATTAAAAATAAAAGATCTACTAATTCTTTATACGTACACAGTACTAAATGTGAGGATTTTAAAAGATTTATATTTTTTGTAATAGACAGAATTCCATACAATGTTAATAAGGGGGGAGATGTCAACAACTTATTAGAAGCAAAAGAATGCCTATGGCAACTTAGACTCAATGCTAGTAGTATGCCAGGAATTAATGAACATGTCTCCATCTCCAGTATTTTAAAACACAAATCTTACTTAATATAATGGGTTTTTATATAGTTTTTAAAGCTGGAGAAAGATTGTTATGCAATTATATATATTTTTTAAATTCTATAAAATATTCCTAAATATATTTATTAACTACAATACAACAATATATTATTTTAAATGATGCGCATATGTATTTATTTATACATTTTATTGTTCCACCGCTATAAGATGAAACATTTGACAAGAAAGCATTTTATTTATATATTTATATATTTATTCATATAATTATATTTTATATTTATATTTATATTTATATCTTATATTTTATATTTTATATTTATATTTATATATAAAAATATATTTATACAACATATATATTGTTTAAGTATAGGTACAATGAGGCGTTGATTTTGTTATGATTTTGTCTACGTGTCAAGTGTTAAGCAAGAATGGATTTGAAGCATAAATTTTAAATAGCGCAATGAGTGAATCACTACCAAGTCAGATAAATGCTCCTTTCCAAAATGAAGAATAAAATAATCAGCAAAAGTAAAAGGCTAGGAGCGAAGCAGATAAGTCAATCAACTTTTCAAAAATTCTGTAATAATCCAAGAATCTTCAGTTAATGTTCTCAAAATATGTTCCAAAAATCATGAAATAGATGTATAAAATCAAAACGAATCTTTATCTCATGAAATAAAGATTCGTTTTGATTTTATACATCTATTTCGTGATTTTTGGAACATATTTTTGAGAACATTAACTGAAGATTCTTGGATTATTACAGAATTATTGAAAAGTTGATTGACTTATCTGCTTTGCTCCTAGCCTTTTACTTTTGCTGATAAATTTTAAATAATTTGTATTCTAATCAGCTTGTATTTTAAATGACCACATTCTAATTAATATGTATTTGATGAAACAGGCTGATTTGTGGAACTCAAATTAGATAGGGTATATTAAGGAAGTGTATTAAAAGGAAGTTACTGTGATGAAACCCACTGATGAGATGGGTGAAAGCGCTTAGTGATTTGGAATTATTACGTTTTATAACTTGCCTAAGTTTTAAGTTTTTAGTTATATTAATAAACAGTCGTACCAGACAAGTCGACTGCCTTGGTTTCTTCATAGTTTTATACCATAGAAATTATTTCTGTAGTGCTATTAATACATAAGAACTTTGCCTCTGAGATTTAATAACATCATATATACAGGACAAATTATATAACATATATTAGATTCCAAGGCAAAGAAACATTTTGAACTGTAAGTAAAGTGTTGCATAGTTAACATTATCACTATCCTATATCAAACAGAGACTTGTGTAGTTAAAATTATTAGAAATTATTATAAATATGTTGAGATAATCATTTATATCGACAAGAGTAAAATTGATCTTGGTTTTATATTATGACTACTTGTGTCTTCCGTAACTTATAACAAAAGAATATCCAAAGGTAGTTAGTTATTGTCTTAGAACAAATAATCCCCTCTAGGTATTATTAACAAGGTACATATCAAGTATGGAAATCATAGTCTGTTTCTGTATTCTGTATAAGAACCCCTATATTACTAGTTCTAAACAGTATTTTATCTAATGTGAGGGGAGCAATCATTCCCATAGTATTTCATAAGATATGATTCAATCTAATTCAATTAATGTGCAATTTGATACACTTAAAGATATCTATTATTATATAAATTATTTCCCAATTAGGAAGTACTAATATGTCTAGTGAAGGTAAAAGTGCCTTATAGTGCTATTTCATTCATTTTTAACCAATAAAGTTGTGAAGTTATTAAAAAACATGCAGCATAACCTTAAATGGGTTAATTTTTCTTCCATATTGGGAGTAACAGGAAGAAAGTGTGCTGTTCGTGTTTACGTTGGGACGTTAATCTACATCACTTCACCTGTACGTCTTATTTTGGAGAACATAAGCAGGAGACAACACACCTCTACTGCTCAAATGAATTTGTGGCCATTGGAATCAACACGTACTTGTCTCCTTACTCTGTACAACTGAGACATTCTAAACGAAACATCTAGCTCATACCAAGTAAGCTATGTAATTGTTGAAAAATACTAAGTAACATATCCGTATCCAGATCAGACTAATAATAAACAATGCAGCATAGACTATGCGAATGCTGTATAAAGTTACGTTCTTTTTTTTTTTTTTTTTTGAATTTTAACTCATAGATGAAATGACAGTTTTTTTAAGCTCGAGAGCATTTAGGTTGTCAACAGCAATACTCTCGTGTTGAAATTTTTAGGCCTAGTGTAACTTTCCTGGTAAAAATTAAACTGTTGTAGTAGACTGATACAAGCTTATTATTCATCAGTAAAACAAAGCTAATAAAGTCACTCGTATCATAGTGTCATAATTTCATTTTTTTTTTCTTTTTAAATAATAACAGCCATTAAGCAAAACATTCAAAACTGCATTATATGCAATATATTCTGTAAAACACTTAAACGGACCCATATATCTCACAGAGAGTATTCAGACAGACCTGTAAAACCTTTCCATATTACTCAATACTTTGCTATGTGACATACAGACTGATCAACTTTTAAAAGTCCTAACTGTGATGCAATGCCAGTGTGTCACATTCTTACAATTTGATGTTAAGACCTTTGACATTGTTAAAATTGTTTATGAATCTACTAATGAAAGAAGATATTATGACAAAGTTAGTAATAAATAACATTAAAGGTATACATACTTAATAAATTGATGTAGCACCAGAGAATTATATCTTAGTTGAATCTTTGAGAGAGACTGTATTTTTAAGTTCGGTTCTTTTTTTCTTTTTTTTTCACATCAATCCAGTTGTTTTTTTTCTGAGGATCTTTTTAGTTTAGTTGTGTTAGACCAGTCCATTTCTTCAGGAATGGATATGATACTATTATTTTTGATAAATATGAATGCATCCTCTGGGTTATTGAAGTTTCTCCAGTCATTTGAGTGAAAGATTCTTATTTTAGCTGTATAAACTAGTTGTGCTTTTATATTATTTTGTTTAAGAAGTTTAACCAAAGGCCAAGATTTTTTCCTTAGTTCAAGAACTCTTGATGAGTAGTCATTATCAAATCTTAACTGATTTTGTTTATATGTTAGTGGACTCTTCCTCCAAGCTGATTTTACTATTAGTTATTTATCTTGAAATGAAATAAATTTTACCACGATGGATCTTGGATGAAGAAGGTTGTGGTTTTCCAATAGCTCTATGAGCTCTTTTTATTCCATATGTTAGTCCCTCTTTCAAGTCTAAAATGTCAGGGAGCCATGAGTTTAAAAAGGTTATGATGTCTTCTCCCTCCATTTTTTCTGTGAGACCAAAGATTCTTATGTTGGTTCTTCTCTCTTTATTCTCCAGGTCATCTAGTTTGTTGGTAAGCCATATATTTTGATGTATTACAGATTCTGAGTGATTTTCTTCTTCTTTAGGTCTCTAATCAATGTCAGTCAGAGCAGTTTCAATATCAGTGATTTTATTTTAATGTTGTTGTAAATATTTATTTGAAGATATCTGTTTGTCTCTGACAGTTCTCTTTTAAATTTTCCAGATTGTCTGCGAATCTATCCATTTTCAAGGACAATTCTTGAAGTGTGGAAGCCATCAGTTGAATCTCTTTTTTCGGAGTAGATTCTGTATGAGAGTTCTTTGAGCTGGCAGTTATCATGTAGTAGTGAATATCTCCAATTTATTTTGACAGGAAAAATGTACAGGAATTTCTTGAAAATTGGTAAGGCTGTAGTTTAGAAGTTCATCAACGACGTTTTCCTGTTCCTATTTGATGAGATTGATTTTACCCTATTTTCTATTACATTTTTATAGAGCTCCAAAAGGATGCTGTTACCAGTAAGCCATCTAGGCTCCACCTCCTGGTCGGTGAGTTTTAGAGACAGTTAATGACTTTCTTCTTTTATATATTATATCCTGGCAGGTTAACCCAATACTAGGGAGGAAATGTGTTTTGGGAACTTTTGATGATTTTCTTTTTTAATATAATACACTGGCAGGGTCAACTAGATGCTAGTGGTCTGTGTGTTTTGGGGGCTGTTGATGACTTTCTTTATATATATATATTATACATATATGTATATATATATATATATATATATATATATATATATATATATATATATACATATAAAATATCCTGGCAATGTTAACCAGATATAGGGAAGTAATGTGTTTTGTGGACTGTTGATAATTTTCTTTTTTAACATAATACACTGGCAAGGTCAACCAGATGCTAGTGGTCTATGTGTTTTGGGGAGTATTAATGACTTTCTGTTTTTTTAATATAATATCCTGGCAGGGTTAACCAGATATAGGGAGACAATGTATTTTGGGGACTGTTGATGATTTTCTTTTTTTTTTTAACATAATACACTGGCAGGGTCAACCAGATGCTAGTGGTTTGTATATTTTGGGTGGCTGTTGATGACTTTTTTTACTTTCTTTTTTTTTTTTAATATAATATCCTGGCAGGTGTCAAAGAGATATAGGTACACAGTGTATTCTGGGGAACTGTTTGTGGATGACATATTTATTTAACCTAATATCTTTTTGCAGGGTTAGTCAAGATACATTAGGATGGCTTGTCAATGTTTTGTTGTTGAAACAACTCTCCTCTTGCATGAGTAAAGTGTGTATGGGTGATCTGAAGTAAGATCACATGCAAGTTCCTGGCTATGTGATGTGAAAGAAGTACAGTAATGTAACTGTGATCATTTATTTTCTTTTATTATTTTAAGCCTTGTAGGCTCAAAGCAAATTCTCTGGGTAGGCAGTTGGGATGGAGGCAATGTCTATGTGCGAATGGAATGACTGCAGTGTTGGCTTGTTTTGCAAGAGTAATATGTATTTCACTGAAGTAAGATCAGCCAAAAGCTCTGAACTCTGAGTATTGTTTATGTGAAAAAAAGAATAATTACCTTAATGACAGTGTGACATCCGGTTAATATCCCACCGAACTGCCATCAATATGTGATGTCCCCTACTTACCAAAGTCAGTAACTAAGAAACTTCAATCCTCACCACTGACTCCAATGTGAGACCATCACTTAAACAGGAGTAATATTTCACAATTTCCCCTAAGAGCACAACAGGAACATGCTCTATAACCAGGGACTAGACTGGATGCTTCTGTCCACCCCAAATATAACTCCCTGTTACACACTCCAGAGCAATGTGTCCCAGTTTAAGACCTCTGATACACTCAAACTTAAATTAAATCTCACATATCCAAACACTTCTGGAAAAGCCTAACACAGATTTCCAACTGTGTCCCTTCCACAAAATAATATGGTAAAATGCTGCCACCAATCAGAATGTCTACATGCCCTTTCAAAGGTGTCTCCAATTATTAAAATTAGATATCAAAACAAATGATAGCATATGACCTAAAGCAACCAGGCTTTTGGAGTGGCCTGGGAATTATCAAAGCAGGTGTAAGCACTCTCAAATCACTAAAAATATACTGATTGACTAGCCACAATGTAAGATAGTAAAAAGATTTAATAATAAGCAAAATGATTAAAAATGTAAAATAGTAATTTCAATAAACAAACAGAATTCAATCACCAGGAAAATGAAATTAATACTGAAGGATAGAAATCCAACATTTAGAAAAAAACACTGGCTAATTATCTATAATTTCTTATCTAACTGAAGAACACTGTCCCTGATCTAAACTAAATATTACAACAGAGCAAAGGCAAGTTTACAGTTCTTGGTGAGTACCTTTGGGTACTCACTGCTCAGTACAACTGTGAACACAGCTACTATTCAACTGAAGAAGACAACTCAACAGTAAATTGAACTGACCTCAGCTGCCTTCAGCATGATTTTTTATAAACTAGATTAACTGTCTCAACTGTTCCAGTTCTTATTTTCATTCCATTCTTTTAAAATCAACAAACAGTTGTTTATTAAAGTTCCATCCTGTCTTTCAGACTCCGACAGTAAACAAAGAGCATCTGAACCCATTCTGATGACTTCATCTGTAGATCAGCTGACTCTGAGACAGTCTGCATTTAGAATTTACAGCACAAACATGCACAGTTAGACATGTAACCGAATACTGTTTTGAACCATCCTGTACAAGCAGAGTATTAATCAACATGTAAGATCTTATTTACAATATCATAGTTAGTCATGCTGGCATATAATACACAGGTTAATCTGGAGTTATGTACAAAACTTCAGCCAGACATGCTAGCACAGATCATCATCATCATCCCCCTTTTCCCATTTTTTTTTCTACAGGGGGTCAGAGTATCATGTTAACTGTCGCCAACTCTCTCAATGCAATGCCACACTCCTGCCTTATTCAACACTCATGCCTGACTGTCGCAGATCTTCTTTCACAAAGTCCATACACCTCTTTACTGGACTTCCTCATTTCCTCTTACCTTCTTACTGTTTGTCACAAATTTTCCTCAGAAGATTGTCTTCTGCTTTTCTGCACATGTCCAAACGACCCTACTCTGTTCTCTTTGATGTTTTTTGCAATTGGAGCTACTTTGGCTTCTGCTCTTATGTCCTCATTTCTTTGTCTGTCCCACAGTGTGCATCCTACCACCCTTCTCAGGCACTTCATTTCCATTACCTCTAGCTTCATTAGCTGTTCTGCCTTTACTGCCCAGGTTTCTGTACCATACTGTAGTACTGGTCGCACCACTGTCTTGTACACCTTACTTTTCAGCTTCTTTGGCATTCTTCTGTCATAGACTACACCTGAGACTCTATGGCAGTTGTCTGCAGCCCCTCTGATTCTAGCTTTGACCTCTTCATTCAGACTTCCCTTCTCCTCAACCATCCCTCCCAGACACTTGAAGCTGTTTACCTGTTCCACTATCATCTCTTCTATCTGTATTCTCAGCTTCTTCTGATTTCCCCAATTTGCTGCCATCACCACCATCTTATCTATGCTTAGTTTCATCCCATGTGCCTTCAGTTTAGCATTCCATTCTCCTATCCTTTGCTGAAATTCTAGCTCAGAGTCAGTCTGTAATGCCACATCGTCTGTATATAGCAACTCTGTTGATCTGTCCCCTCCAACCTGTTTGCTAATGTAGTCCATCACCAGTGTGAACAGCAGTGGGCTCAGAGCTGAACCCTGGTATACACCCACTCCCACTGGGAATCCCTCTGTTAGGTTGAACGCTGTTCGTACTTGAGTCATTAGGTACTTGTACATAGCCTGCACTAATTCTACCAATGTTTCTGGGACTTCAAACTGCCTCAGTACTGCCCAGATCAGTTTTCTTGGGACCTTGTCATATGCTTTCACAAAGTCTAGGAATGCCCAGTTGGACTCTCTCTTCATCTCTAACTTCTTCTCAAGTATCTGTCTCACTGCAAACATCGGGTCTATTGTGCTGCATCCTGATCTGAATCCGAACTGCTCATTTCCCATCTTACTTTCTACTACTCTGCATCTCTGTTTATCAATCATCAATCAATAATTTGAAACATCTACTTGCACAACAAATTATTTGCTATAATCTGGGCTGGCTAACACAGGAGGTCCTCCTAAAATCTCTTTAAGTTTTTGAATGCCTGCTCACAGTCTGTAGTCCACACTGCCTTATCAAGTTTATTTTTTCTAATTAGGTCAGTAAGGAGTGCAGCTATTGTGATATAATTGGGTATACATTTTCTATAGTACCCCGCTGTCCATAGAAATGCTCTCACTTGCTTTTCAGTAACAGGAACTGGCCATGCTTGAATAGCTTCCACTTTAACAGGTTCTGGCCTAATCTTACCACTCACCTAATCTTACTACTCCTCACTCTGTGTCCTAAGTAAGTGACCTCTTCCATACCCACCTGACACTTACTGGGTTTAATGGTTAATCCTGCCTTTTTAAACTGGTCTGCAAATGCTTGTAGCATAGCCTTTAATGTAGAGTTTAACCTCTCCACAAGATAATTAATCTGGGGATGATAGGGGGTGGTCTATAGATATTTCACACCAAAACACTTCCACAAACAAATCAGCAGGTTGGCACCTAGATCAGTCAGTATCTCCCTCGGAAAACCCACCTTGCTGAAAAATTCTAGCAAAGCACTTGCCACACTCTCTGCCTCAATAAATGACAGAACTACCGGGGCTGTTGATGACTTTCTTTTTTTAATATAATATCCTGTCAGGTAGGTAACAGTTATGGTGGGGATGTCTGTAAGTGAAATGAGTGGTCCTACTATTTACTGTTATAATTCTGTCTTTACAGGACTGCTAATGTCTTGGTATTTCTATTTAACTGGCATACATGTGGGTCATGGTGTTTTTGTGTGTGTGTGTGTGTGTGTGTGTATGTGTGTGTGTGTGTGTGTGGTAAATGGAAAGATATTTTGTTTTTTGACCCACAAAGATGAACTTTTGGAATGAAATGCTCACACTGCTTCATCGTGCAAGTAATTACCAACCTGGCATATGGTTGTAAATGATCCATTCAGTGAGCAACATTGTGAAAAGGGCATGGCTTGGTCAGCAGTTTAATGTAGTGCACAAACAGCAATGTGTTGATGTGGGTGTGACTTGTTGGGGCAGCAGTCTGGGAGCTGTGAGTGCAAATATGAAAATCCTGCCTACACCCATGATGCAAACATGCTGCATTTCATACCTATGTGCCTGCAAAAAACAAGCTAAATTAAAAATGTATTCATAATTGAAATGTTAACATTAAACTCAGACTTCATGCTGTCCAATTTATTAACAGTTAAATAAGAAACACACTGTCAAGATTCAACAAAACAAGGAAGCCAAGGATCACATCCAACTCAATTTCTTCCTTTACACCATAAGTAATCTGGTTCATAGGTAGTTACTTGGCTTGTAGTCCAGGGGTCCACTGAGGAGCTTAGCTCAGATTTCCAGTTGCCCCAAAGTACTGGATGGTTAAGTGACTTGCTCAAGAACTGGGCATAAATATGAGGTACAATCAGGGATGTATTGCAAAACTGGAGACATAAGAGCAGACCACTCTAAATCACACAGAACGTTCACAGAGTAACAAGTTTTACATCAACATGTATTTTATTGACTTATCCCTTGTTAATCAGATTAGTCCCATGATGATAGTGGTCTCTTTTCAGGGGAAACTGAAGGTGGTATTTATACTACTCAGGTAATTTCACCAGGGCATCAGAGATATTCCCCATCTCTTTCTGTAGGAGGACTCAGTTTGCTGTTATGCTTCCTATCTTCTAGTCCGGGAGCAAAGGCAGCTCAGAGAAGCAGAAAGTCTAAAATCAAAGATGGAGGTGGAAGAAGGTGCTTTTTGTGTTTCTGATGAAAGAGAAGATGTTAATCAAGCAGCTAAAAAGCCTAATGTGACTGAGAACGAGTTGGAAGTTATGCAGAGTGAGGGGGATGGGGAAGGGGGAAAAGTGGAGAAGAGCCAAATAAAAGGCAAATGATGGAGTCATGGTGGATACTGCAGATTCAAAGGAGTTATTTGTTTGTAACAGAGTCTGCAACACGTGAGTGTGTTGTTACAACCTTCTAGTTAGGAGGGTTGTGGGATGTTTATTTGAAATAATTGATTGAACAGGGAGAACTAGAGAGTGAGAAAGCAGTGTTGCAGGGAGAAATGATAGACAGAATTCAAGAAGAAGTTCAGAAAATGAGGAAGGAGAAAAAGAAATTGTATGCACAAATGGTTAGAAACAGTGAAAGAAGAGAAGAGAAGGACAAAAGCAGAAGTAAGAAGAAAACAGCTTTAAAATGGAAAAGGAACTGGACAAGTATGAAATATGGGACAGCATCATTTCACCACTGAGTATTGAACCCAGAGACGTAAGAGCTTTTATTTGTATTAACAAAGATACTTTTTGTGACAGTTTTTTCAAGGAGGCACAGTATATGAAGACATTTTTAGAACAGTATGAAAAGCGAAGGAATGAAAACCCTAACCTGTATGTTATGCAAGCATTTAACAGAGAAGCTAAAAAAGAGCATTTATACAATTTTGAAATGAAGCTGAAAAAGATGATTTAAAAGACTATCTAAAAACTATGTGTAGTGATTTAATGGACGTTACAAGATCTATGACAATAGAGATTTATGGAGTGGGGATTGGGAATGTGGTGTTATATTAATAATGCAAAATGATAAAATAACGAATAAGTATAAGTAATGTGGAAGGAAATAAAAGATTGGTCAGATACTGGGGACAACCAAAGATGTGTTTTTTTATGTGGTAAAGATGATTATTTAATCAACAACTGTGATAAAAGGAAAGGTTTTATTTGTGGTAAAGTTAGTCACGATGCAAAAAAAGTGAGCAAAAATGTATAAAGTGAGAAAAAAATAGGACATTCATGGATGGACTGTAATGCTACAGAAAATTATACACAGGAAAGAAAATCAGACCAAGATAGGGAGAGTGTTTTAATAGATAATACAGAAAAAACACAAAAACAAACAAAGAATGAAGGACAAAAAGAATACAAAATAGTTGTAAATAACAAAAAATCAGTAAACAAGTCTTTAAAACATAATAAACAATAAAGAGTTTCTAGAAAAAGAGAGAATGTTATCTGAAAGAAATCAAGAGAAAATTAAAAAAATGTTATTCAAACAAAGATACTTTTTACAAGGAAGAAAAGAAGTAGTAGCACCATATCTAAGTAAAATGGTTAAAAAAGATAAGAATAATAAGAGAGTTAAGGAATGCAGAAGGATGCATAGTGAATACACAAAAAAGACATAATGCAGACAGTTAAAAGGCATATTTTGATTTTTGACTTGAGAGCCATTAAAAATGCCCTGTGTAAAAAAACTAGTATTAACAATTTAAATAATGATGAACAAGACCTTATAACTTTATTAAGGAACTGTAACATTAGGATTATGAAACCTGACAAGGGTGGGGGCCTGGTACTTATGGACCTGGCAGTATACACTGAAAATATTGTGACCCACCTTTGTACTGACTCTTATTGTCAGGTTTCACTTAATGAGGTTAATGGGGCATATAGAAGAATTAGACAAGTTATTGAGGATTTATTTTTAGAAGCATCTATTAATATTGATTTGTATAACTATCTCTTGATGCTGGCCCCAACAATTCCTGCAATTTTTGGCACACCAAAAATTCATAAATCTTTACAAGAACCCCCATTTAGAATAATTGTTGATGGGAGAGGTTCTATCACTTATGGGTGTGCCAAATACATTGATAGTATACTCAAACCATTCCTCGATACGGAAACACAAATCTGTAGAGACTCGTGTTTTTTTCTGCAAAGTATCAACAAGTTAGAGTATAAACCTCATTGTCTCTTTTTGACAATAGATGTCAAGGACTTATATACGGTCATCCCCCAAGACTTAGGTATCGAATGGGTTTCTGAGTTTTTGGTGAGGAAAAAAGCAGACCATAACACCATTTATTTAGTCACCACTTTATTAGACATCATTTTAACCAACAACTATATGACTTTTAATAACAACTATTATTTGCAGAAGTCAGGTGTAGCTATGGGCTCCCCATGTGGTGGGAGCTTTGCTAACATGGTTATGGCCTTGTGGGAGCATTCATTTCTTTTTCTTGACCCATTATTTCAGCAAAACGTCTATTGGTACACTAGGTACCAAGACGACATGTTTTGCTTATGGTTGGGTGATCATAGTGAAATTCCTGATTTTATTAACAATATATCTAGGACAACTTCATTTTTGGACTTCACTTATGTCACCGGTACTGATTCCATAAGTTTTCTTGACATATGGTTAGAGAAAGATAAATTTAACCACTGTTTTAAAAGTAAAATTTATAGTAAGCCCACTTATTCTAACATTTTTTACATTATACTAGCTGCCATCCTCACCATCAAAAACGAGCCGTAATTAAAGGCCAGATGGTGAGAGCAGCGAGAATGATCTCTGATGATACAGATTTCGAACAAGAATGTAATTTATTAGAAAAAATGTTTTTGAATAGGGGCTATCCTTATCATATCATAACATCTTTGAGATTTGAAATACAACATAAAAGAGCCAGTGGTTTCTTTCTTCCATTATTATGTTCTCGTAAAAAGTTAGAACATAATTTGAATCAAGTTCCAGCTAACATTAACTTTAATCTTGATTCTAACATTAATTCTTCTGCTGACTCAACTAAAGAGTCATATCATATTAGTTTTTTGCACACGTTCTCTACAGATTTTGATTTGATAAGGAATATACTATACAAAAATTGGGCTATCATTAATAGTAATGAAGCACTTTTTAAAGTTTTAGGGAACAAACCCAAACTAACTTATAAACGTGGTTTGAACCTTAAAAATATATTAGAAAAAAAGAATGGCATTTGTTATACACACTCTAGAATAAAAGGTATGTATAAATGTGGTTGTTGCCCTCAATGCAAAAACATTTTAGTGGCTAACAGTTGTGTCATCAATGGTTTCACTTACCACGTTAATTCTAGATTTAATTGTGAGACCAAGGCAGTAACCTATGCAGCTATATGCCAAACCTGTGATGTGTTTTATATAGGTAAAACGGAGCATAAATTTAAGCAAAGAATATACGAGCATTGTTACGCTATTAATAACAAAGATTTGAACAATGCTCTAGCTAAGCATATTGCATTCAATTCAACACACTTTTTTAAATTCATAATCTTGCAAAAAAGAACATGTGATATTAGAGGTGGCCCTTGGCAGTTAAAGTTAGAGCTGGACGAGCTCAAATGGCAAATCCTTACCAATGCCCAAGTGTTTCCAGGTTTAAATGAGGCACTTTCTATTAAATGTGTACTAAATTTACTGTCTTTGAATAGATGATTCTTTTATTTATTTTTTCATATATACATATTATTAAAAGTTTTTAATGTAGTATTTTTAAATTTAAAGTTTATTGGAAATATTATAAGTAATACAATGTTTATTATTTTTTATTTTTCATGATGTAACCCCACTATGCATTCTGAGTAGATTATATTTATAGTTCAGCTGATTTTTGTTTTACTGTTTATATGCCTGAGATCAAGTTAAATGTAGGCATAATTTTAGGCATTTTGCTTTAATGATTAATTAATGTCTTAATTGATATGGGTATTTAAATGATTGTTTAATGAAGTTTACTGTTTTGTCTGAAGAAGGCTTGGAAAGGTCCGAGCCGAAAGCGCTTACATTAAAACAGTTTTTAACATTCATTCATTGCTGCCAGCTCCATTGTTTCCAGTTTTAACAGTTTGTTCGTGTTTGAAAGTTTTTCATATTTTGAAAATGTTTTCCATATGTGGCACTATAAGAAAAAATAGATGGAACTTAACAAAATTAACTGAAGAAGACAATAACATTATGGACGAAAAAATCACAATGATAGAATTAAAAAAATGTGTTGAAAACAGTAAATGTAAAAACAGCTACAGGTTTAGATGAACTTGAATATTTTTATTTTATTTATTTATTTTACATTTGTTAACCGGGATGGTCCAACTGGACACAAGTCCATTTTCAGCATACGCCCGGGGAGAAAAGCTCCACAGCGAGTAGAATTTTACACAATATGTTAAAATACATTATACAGAGCCTTTTCAAACAATATGTTAAAATACAGTATACAGCAGAAGACATAACAAGACCTATATATACAGGAAAAAATAGTTACACATGGTTGATAACAGAATAAGCATACAGATTCAATCAGCATTAGGATAAGACGTACACTGTAATATATATTACAGTAGGTATATTAGGAAGTTAAGGTATATAAGTGGAATAATTTGAGGACTTATGTAATACATGGGCATAGCCACTTATTCTTTAAGTGTGTTCTAAGTGAGTTTTTAAAGTGAGAAGAGGTAGGGGCAGAAATCAGACCAGGAGGGATATTATTCCAGGTTCTAACTATGGAATGGGAGAACAGTGCTTTTCCTGCAGTATTGTTAGCCCTAGAGATACAGGGGAGGGGTTTGTCGGAAGATCGGAGAGGACAATTTGTATTATAGTGGGTGAGAAGTTGGCCTAGTGCAGGATTTTTTTCTGGATGTGTTACTACATTGTAGGCAATGACTAATTGGTGATAGGGTAGTAGCTGGGGAAGTTCCAGCCATTGCAGTTTCCTTAGAGGCTGGCAATGGTTGGTTCTAAAGGTGGCAGTTTTATTATAACATGATTCGAGTCTGGTAAGGTCACGTTTTCTAAGGTGGGTAAGAATTGGAGCAGCATACATTAGGGTAGACAAGAGGTGAGTTTGGGCTAGGGTAATATGTACTTGTTTCGAGAGCGATTTCCTGTGCCTATATAGTGTTCCTAATTTTTTATGGAATTTTTTGATAGGTTGTGAAATGTGGACGTTGAAGTGTAGATTTTTATCAATTTCAACGCCTAGGAGTTTGGTATAGTCAGAGGGAGAGATAATAGTGCCATTTTGGAGGAGATAGTGAAGGATAGAGGATATCTAATGCATAAGGACATGTAAGAGTGGCAAAAAGAATATTTTTTAGAGGTGTGAAGAAATATGTATGGGTGCAATGAAATTTATATGGAAATAGTGAGAAAGAACAGATATAAAAACCTGGAGACCACTAGTATTAAATAATGTTGATTATAAGATTTTTATGAAAATAGTGAAAAAAGAATAGCACATAAGGCTTAGTTACTGAATGAAACAATATCTGGAATAAAAGAAAAAGGAAGTCAAGAACTTTTAATGTTAATAAGAGAATTGGCAGATGATGTAATAAATAGGGAAACAGAAATAAAAACACTAGTAGGAGATGTAAGTAAAGCATTTGACAAGATCCAGCATCGTTCTTATGGGAGATTTTGAAAGAATATAAAATAAGTAGTAAAATAATCAACATTTTGAAATCTGTATATAACAAAAATAAAGTGAGACTAGTGATTAATGGTTGGTTAAGTGAGGCAATAGAAATAAAGAGTGGTATTAAGCAACGATGTCCAGCGAGTAATATTTTATTTACATTAATTATGGATATGGTAGTTATCAAGATAAATTTGGCATTGGAGGAAGCTAAATATTGTACACCAGAAGGAATTCAGATTCCAGTGATTTTTCTCCTACGTCGACAATCTAGTATTAGTTGTTAAAAGTAAAGAATGGATGAGTATAGCCATTAAGACACTTGACAAAGAACTAAGGGTGTAAGGTTTAAGTATTAATGGGGAAAACAATAAAGGACTAAGGTTCTCTGGAAATTTAATAAAGAAGAAATAGAAATTCTGGGAATAAGGTTTGGTATTGCGCAACAAAAGGTGATGCAATGGAAGGACATGATACTGACAATAAGGAGTTCTTGTATATTCCTGAGAACATTTAAACTTATATATAGGAAAAAAACATGTTTAATTAATTCAATAATATTAGGTAAGAAACCACATCTAACAAGTGTATTTATGGTAACACCAGAATGTGAAAAGGACTTATTGAATATGTTATTTACATTTATATGGGGATCTAAATTGAACCTTATTAAAAGAAGAATTCTTTATGTCACCAATAATGAAGGAGGTTTGGTTTTAATAAACCCATTTGTGTATATAGTCTCATTAAATGTATATAACATATTGACAGGGATGCAGGAAAAAGGAAAATTGTTAATAAGGATTATAGAGGAAAAATGTAAATCAATTTGAGAAAAGCTTAAATGTTTAAAAAGAAGTAAAGGAATCACTTGTCTGAAAATGAAACTATAGCAAGAAAATTATTAATATGGAAGATCGATTTAAGAAACACAAAAAAGAATAGGAAAACATTGTATGAAAATATAATGGTAAAATGTTATTATATTTACCCTTGGAAGCATTTAGAGATAAAAAAGAGAAAGCTATAAAAGAAAGAATCAAAAAATGTGATAAATATGTGGAATGTATAGATTTTTTGTGGAGGATGTCTATAAATAGGCGTCCACTAAAAGCAAATATGCCACATAATACAATAAAAGAGAGAATCTGCATATATTGTAGAGAATTAGAGACCACTGAACATGTTTTTTTCTGAATATAAAAGGGTATACCAATTGTGGGAAGAAATATGTGACAGAGAATGTTTAAAAAGATTGAGGAATTTAAATGTATAAATATGAATATGATAGAATGCGGATATTATGAAAATATGAAACAACATGACATAGATTAGATGAAAATTTGTTTGTTATAATGTGGATTATCTAGAATGAAAGAACTAATAAGATAAAATATAATGGGAAATGGGTATTGTCAAACATCTTGAAGAAAATACAATTTTGGTTGTTATAATGGATTAATATGATTACACCAGTATAATGTTGAGACATTTAAAGAATAGTGAAATTTTCACTCCAGCTTCCATGAACGAAATTAATATTTTCAATAGAAGGTTGGATTTTATACTGGACAACCTTTTCCAGGAATACAGCTTTACAGATGAAGAAATTAAATTTTTGAAAGTGGAACATCCCAAGGTTGCTTCTTTTTTTGGGATACCCAAAATCCATAAATCTGTCACAGATCCACTGATGAGACCTATAGTGGCAGGGAGAGGAAGCAAAACAGAGCCTTTAGCTAAAATGGCGGATTTTCATTTGAAAACATTTTTGAGGGGAAAGATCATGTTCTGAAGGACTCATGGCACCTATTGAGGAGTCTAGCAGAGGTTGAATATAAAGAAAAGGTGATTTTTCTTTAAGTATTGATGTTAAGGATTTATACTTAAGTATCCCCCATGAGGAAGGTATGGAAATGTTCCAAAAAGCCCTCAGGGAGGGTACTAGATATTCCAGTGACTCCATTTATGTGCTATCAACCCTTATAGAACTGGTACTGGGTAACAATTTTGTTTGGTTTCAGGGTGAGTATTTCAAACAGACTCAGGGAGTGGCAATGGGAGCCATAGTAACCCCGATTTTTGCAAATGTAGTGTTATGGTATTGGGAAAAAATTTGTTTTGGAATCAAGGTTTAAAACTAATATCTATAGATATTATAGATTTTTAGATGACATTCTGAGTTTGTGGACAGGGAGAGAGGAAGAGGCTGATGAATTTCTTGAATATGTTAATAATACTATGAATTTTCTAACTTTTACAAGTACTAAAGGAAGTAAAATGGTTAACTATTTGGATGTACATTTATATAAGAACATGAGTGGTAGGAGCTATGAGTCATCAATTTATAGGAAACCAACTTACTCAAATAGCTTATTGCACTTTGATAGTGAACATCCTTTTTGGCAGAAGAGAAATCTTATTAAAGGACAAATGATTAGGGTAACTAGATTAACTAGTGAATACCATAAATTTGTGGAGGAAATTGACAAATTGAAAGAAATGTTATTGGCTAGGGGATACCCTAAGGCATTAATAGAAGGACAAGAAAGATATGTAATAGAAAGAAGGATGGATAGTTATCCACCCCTGCTTAAAAATCAGAATGTGACAATGGGGGGACCAAATAAACAAGTGGGCTCATTTAGTTGCACCTTAACATTTGATGAGCATTCCACAGAAATTTGTAGAATATTAGAGAAAAATTGGAATGGAGTGTTTGGTGCTTTTGGTCTTATTGATAAGTTAGGCTCTAGCCCTAGGATAGTTTATAGAAGGGGTAATAATATGAAGACCCTTTTTGAAAGAAGTCAAAATAAAGGGAACAGGATGTTGATGGGGAAAATGAGTACTTGTGGATGTTGCAGGGAATGTAGATTTATGTACGAAACAAGGAACTTGATTATTGAAGTTTATGATAGGGTTATTAACATTAACGGCAACTACAATTATAAGACCAAGGGGGTAGTATATGTCGCCCTATGTCAAACCTGTAGGGCCTACTACATTGTCAAAACTGAAAATGAATTAAGAAAGAGAGTATATCAACACAACTATGCTATTAAAAAATAGGATGGTACAAATGCCCTGTTTAGGCATAGTGTTGTGTAAGGATTTCAAAAAATTTAGGTTTTGTGTATTGGAGAAGGTTAAAAAACAAGAGAGAGGAGGTAATTGGTCTAATTTTCTTGAATTTAGGGAGACCTTTTGGCAAGTTTTATTAAATGCAACCATGAAACCAGGCTTAAATGATAGAATATCAATTAATAGTATGCTTAATATGAGAGTAGAAAACATATGAGATCTATTAATAAATAAGAGTAATAAGGGTTAAGCATACTTTATTAGATGAATGTTAATATTAAAATACGATACATATATGGTTAGTATAGATTATAAGCTAGTAACTGGGACAATAGTATGCACTTATAAACTAATAAATGAAATAATTTATAAATTAAATAGCAGGAATTGCACATTTATGTTGAACATTTATGCTGAAAATATATTAGGTAGGAAGGTCCAAGTAGAAAGTCTTTTATTAATAAACACATTTTGTTTTTATTATGTGAAACATAAATGCTTTTATCAATGTGATTTTAAAATGGTTGTAAACCACATGACATGCAAGGGTATTTAAATGAGGGGATATGATGTATTTTGTTGTATCTGATGAAGTTCCGTTTTGTTTGTAATGAATTAAAAGAACGAAAGCGCTCATACAGGCTTTCTTGGAAATTGGAATACTTTTGTGTGGCTGCCTTACTTAAGAAGTACTTCTGGTGCCTCTTTTTTACAATTTTGGTTATGGAAAAAAGAGTGGGGGGAATTGAAAGTTTGAAAATTTTGAAAATGTGCCCATTACCTGTATATAATTGTAAATATTGTACATGAGCTGAGAAATTTGTATATAGAATGTATATATTGTATTTTGTGAATTTTAATAAAAGACCCCTACTCTTTTCAAAAGGTGCACTGGGATCTTTTACATCCACCTATTGTATAACAATACAAGTAGACAGGACCTTGATATAGCATCTCAACCAAAGGAAGACATACTGAGGAGTGCAGCACCCCCCTTTATGCTGCAGTGCAGTGTCAGCAACTGATCTACCTGGTGTGGGAATAGAACCCACAGTCTTCTGCACCAAAGGCAAGTGTTCTACCTGTTGCACCACTGACACAGACCATGAACTAAAAAATATGAAACTCTATGACTGTCACTGGCAGACTGTTATCCCCTGCAATTTACAAAAAAAATATTTTATGATTTAAAAAATTAAAGGATGCCTAGCAGTTGGTATGGAGGATCGACGTTCTTGCCTTCCATAAGTTAAGGTTCAGGCTTTCACTCTGAGCAAAGTCACTTAACCAGACAACACACACACACTCACACACACACACACACACACACACACACACACACACACACACACACACACACACACTGGCCTGTGCACTCTCTGCAATGAAGCTATTCACTGCAACCCGTTCTCTTCCATCGCACTGGGCATCGTATTACTCAACATAAATGCTACTGTTCTCAGGTGCTTGCTTATTCAAATCTCCTGCACATATCATCATGTTTCTCTGCATATGCGCTGTAGCTACTAATTTCATAGACAGGGTCTTACTCGCATTTCCAGATGTAGTTACATCATGTTGAGGTTTCTGGCGTTAACTATAATAATGTTTTTTTGACGTTGAGAAGGTTTCTGGGGCTTATTTAAGCTGACAGTAGAAAGATTTTTTTTTTAAGTGAAGCAGGCCCTAGACAGCTGCTTAGGTTGCCTACTGCTAGGTCCAGCTCTGTTCTGATCATCTGACTCTATAAAATCAATGAAGATAGAGCTGAAATGTTACATGCATTTCTTCACTAAAAGAATAAATTATTATCTTGTAGCTTGCTTACTTCCAGCTGCAAAAGTGAAAGCTTTCCATTTACTTGAGACTTCTATTTGGCAAATCTTTACCTCTATAAAATCAATGAAGATAGAGCTGAAATGTTACATGCATTTCTTCACTAAAATAATAAATTATTATCTTGTAGCTTGCTTACTTCCAGCTGCAAAAGTGAAAGCCTTCCATTTACTTGAGACTTCTATTTGGCAAATCTTTACCTCACTGATTTTTTAGAACAATAAATGTCACAAATATAATTTAAATGCAATGAGCATGCTATTAAATACTATGAATAAAGAGCAGCCATGCAACTTCCAGCCACAGATTGACACATGCCTAAGCTCATGTCTCATTTGTAACTCCAATCTTAAAACATAAAATAATGATTCAACACTACCAACATGGCTTTAGATCTAGGTTCATGTGCATCACACTAAAAACTCCCCAAACTTGGATGCAGCTGAGGTGTAGTACTTGGGATTCACTTTAGAAGCTTGAAATACTGAAATATCAAAATTCAGTATTTCGAGCCCATAAAGTGGAATCCTGAGAAAGGCGAAAGCTCAGAAGCGCGAAATTCAAAACCTCAAATACCGGCGGTTTTGAATTTCGCACTTCTGAGGTTTCGCTGTGGTTATGGATTCAGGTAAGAGTGTGTGTTAAGGGTTTTGGGTAGGGGCTGTGGTTTGTGTCAGTGTGTTTTGTTGCTGTGATGTGTGTGTGCGAGGAGAATGTAACTTGTGTGGTGGTGTTTTTTTGTGTGTTTGTGTGTAGTGCGACCTTGGAGTGAAAATATTTAAGTGGGGGGGGTGTGGGGAGCGCAGCCCCCCACATGGGAGGTGCAGGGATGCTTGCCCCTCTGCTTTTATGTAGTAGAGAACTTGTGTTTGTGTGTGGGGAGGATGGTGTGTGTGTGTGTGTGTGTGTGTGTGTGTGTGTGTGTGTGTGTGTGTGTGTGTGTGTGCAGTAGAAGTGCGAAATTCAAAATCTCCGGTGTGCGAGATTTTGAATTTCGCGGTTCTGAGTTTTCATCGTTTCAAAAATTCGACTTTATAGCTTCGAAATACTGAATTTCGATATTTCAGTATTTCAATGATGTAAAGTGAATCCAGTACTTGCAGTTTGAAGGTGCTATCCCAAATTTCCAGACAACTTGCTGTAATTGCACTACTTGGCCAGAGAACACCTGTCTAGTCTGCCTTATAAATAATCATAGCGCTGAGGAGCTTTTAATATGGATATATCAGCTGGCCTTGTCACAGAAGAGATATTAAAAAAGGTAGCAAAGAATAAAAACAATACATGGAAAAATTAGCTTTTACATGAAGTCACGTGTAAGTGAAAGGTACAATTAAACAGACTGGAGACATTTTTTAAGTCTTACGGCAAGGGCCAGGTGAAGTTCAAAGCAGCCAGTTGCTGGTGTTTGTGAATCTGTAATACAAAACTGATGTCTCAACTATTTTGTTTTTATGACTGCAGCTAAACAATAATCTACAGGACCTGATATAATATTGGTCAGGAGCATGTGTTTTTGCTGGGTGCTTATTAATTGACTGACAACAACATGACGGCCTTATCACTGAAAGACACTTTCAAAGAACGTGTAGTATTGCATTTCTCCACTGTTGTGTGACCATGGAGTTCATATAAGTTGGGGGGGGCAAGGGGGCTTATACCCCAGCAGAAAAAAGCTTTAATGTGTTCACTGAATGTAGCTTACAACAATTAGTTTTAATTGATCTCTGTATTGGAGAATAGACCTTCAACAGATAATTATAAATCCTGTTTGTCTAGACAGCAGAGAGTGAAATCAGGTTCCTGTCTATATGCAGCTAACCCTAGAAATAAGAGGTAGGAAATGAATCACAGACCTTGAGGTAGAGTGCTGAATTTTATCTAAACACCCTGATTATCATTCATTTTCATAAATACTGCCTCAAAGGTCAGCCATCAAAAATATGAGAATCTTCTTAAAAAAAATCAATAGCTTCTTTTAAATTGTTTTCAGTCCTAGTTAAAAAGTCAAAAATGTTAAAGCTATACATATTTTACAATTCATTATACATAATGTATTCTTACACTGGATCTGTTTACTGATTTACTTTACATTCACAGTTTGTTTCAAAATGAAACACCAGCATCTGCTTATCTTTAACGTTAATATTTTACTCATTGCCTTCATTGGAAGTGGTATGCATGCAGCCATTCCTAGAGAATGGGTAATTAATCTGTTTCCTTTCAGTGTGCGTGTATCTGGAACCTTAGTTTGCATCAGACTGCAAGCAAGTGAAGTCTCAGTGACTGCCTTCCATAGTCAAGGAGAGTGTAAAGATAAGACTACATTACGGAGTACAGAATAAAACAGAGTGCTGGTCTGTTCAGCCTAAACCTTGGTAGTGAAATTGATTATGCTGGATGGCAGCCTGAGGAGACCAAATTTATTCCCTGTAAATTAATAAATTAGAAGGAGTTATGATCAGCCGCAGGTGTGTGTGTGTGTGTGTGTGTGTGTGTGTGTGTGTGTGTGTGTGTGTGTGTGTGTGTGTGTGTGTGTGTGTGTGCGCGTGTGTGTGCTTGTGTGCGCGCATGTGTGTGTCAGGTGTTAAATATCTAAACTGACCCCTCCCCTAATATGATATGTAGCATTTCACTCACACCCATGTCACATTAAACCTCAGTATGTAAGATAAGAAGAAAACTTGCCATGAGTGTGAAATGGCTGAAACGTGCATATAATTTAGAACACCATAAATACACTGTAGTCCTGTGCAGTAAGCCAGGTTCTTCTGCTTACACTGCACATAACGTAGCTTCTCTATTCAGCTTTGGTATTTGTCCCTGCAGATTCTGACATAGTTTCCATGTCAGATACAGATATTCTTACAAGAATAAGTATGAAGTGGTGAGTACTTGTACATTACTAACAACAGTAATATGTTGTAGAGGTTCTGAAACACAAGGAGGTCAACAGACTGATTAAATGTCAAACTGGGGCCAGCAGCTATAGAAAAGCTTGTTACACAGAAGCTCAAGACTCTTGGTTATGTGTTTAGTCTGGCACTGTGTAAAACTTAAAATAACGACATTGTTATTTGTTAAAATGCTTTGCTAGCCTTGTGATACAGTAGGCTTTTAAAAGTGCATTTGTCTTATTGAAAATATAATTGGTGAGTCACTTGGTCAGCACACTATTAATGTCTTGAAAACACATACAATTTCGTTCAGAATTATAGTAAGCTATATGATGTTTTGGCAGATAAAGTTAACTGACTTCACTATGGCAAGATTATTGACATATCTGGATACTTTTTTCTTGGATTAAACTTTGGAATTCACTTCTGTAAGAGCGTCTTCTTTCTCTCCCATGGAGCCTTTAGAAAAGTAACTTATTATCTATGATTGCATCAAGCAAAGCAAACAAAAGTCAGATGTATACAAAGTAGAAAGATGAATGCAATGGGATATTGTGCTATTTTCTTTATTGGCGAAACCTGTAATATTTCAAGGTATAAATATAATTTGAACTGTAACAATTAGTGAGGTGTCACTATTTATTCATTGATAGCAATGACATTGTATTATATCAGTTAAATATTGTAGGATGTCTATTGTTGTAGAATACAACACACGAACACGCATGCACACACACACACACACACACACACACACACACACACACACACACACACACACACACACACACACGCACGCATGCGCGCACGCACACACACACATATACACACACGCACACGCACAAATACACGCGGACACACACACACACACACCCACACACACGCACACACACACTGGTTTTGGTTGCATTGAGAGGGAAAAGGTATAAATAAATGCTTTCATTCTAAACTTTTCCTTGGTGTGACATTAATCTATAAGACTGCTCAGTATGAGTTTCTTACTATGATATTATATGGCAATAAATGCAAAGAAAAACAGAGCTTAATTTAAAAGTATTTCTATGTTGCCTACTTTTTCAGTACATCTTTAAAGATGAGCTTACAAAAACCTTGTTTTTCTAGAAGAACACCTCGTTTTCATTTTTACAGTATTTTCTCTGCTATTGAACCTGATCTTTTTTCTCTTTCATGTAGACAGCTTTATCTTCCTTATCCCAGCTCACATTTGTTGATAATGTTGCAGTCTTTGCCCTAAGTCACCCTTGCTGGTGATGCTATTATCTATACCCTTGCTGCTCATGTCAGAAATGTTCTTTATTCCATGTTGCAGCTCTTTTGGTAGGATTGCCCTGTCTAACCTAATTCCTCCATAGTAATAGTTTTGTCATTTTGATCTAACTCACCCCTGAAAGGAATATTGATCTTTTGGACATAGGCCACCCTATCATATGTTTCCTCCTTTGCCCTAGTTTATATTTGTCAGTGGTGTTGCTGTTTTTGCTGATGTAATACAGTTATGTCTCTGCTCAGGACACCCATGTTAGTAAAATAGTCCTCGTTCCCTAGTTCTCCTGATTTAGGAGTTGTGTCCTCTGTGTCTTATCTAACATCTTTTGGTAGGGTTAATATGCTTTTCCTTAACCCATGACTGTCAATGGCATTGTCATCTATACTTTGGCTTACTCCTTTACTTGTGTTAGTTACTCCATTTCTCCTTGTTCTCCTTTTGTGCTACCTTTTCTTCTCATCTCTCTCATGCCAGGAGTGTTGCATCATCATCATCATAATCCGTAGTATTATTATTACTGTTATTATTAGATAGTGTATCCATTTGTCTGTTTACTAACTAGATGTGATGTGTTTCATGGGCCCTTTTCTGCATGATCAAGGTCACTGGAAAACATACAAGTCACAATAGTCAAGATCATGAAATTCCTGCAAATAGTTCAAAGCAAATGAAAAGTCAGCAATGCAAAGCCAAAAATTAATACATTAAAGGTAGAATTAAGTTAGATAACCTAAAAAGATAGAGGGCACAGCAGTAAAAGAATATAACATTACTTTCCATCAGGTATAGTTTACCTAGAAAAAAAAAACAGATTAAAGAACATTTGGGGAAAGGAAAAACAGAGTATGCACAGGCATAAAAGCAATATATAGTTACTGTATATAGCTAGGAAGGAGCAGGCAATTTGGGAAGGTGTTGAACTTTTAGCAAATATTCATCATTTGCATTATACCATTAAATTAGGCACAGCAGCTATATTGTGCAAAAACTGGAATGGGGATGCGAGCACTTGAGACATTTGTAACTATATGCTTTGGTCACATGATTAAAGAGTTTGAATTAATTTATCATTGATAGTACATTTTATTTCATTGTCTTTGTTCGACAACTGGAGAATGCAACCAGCATTGTAGGGGGGAGTAGTGATTTTGACAGAAGTGAGATTTTTTTCTACAAATTTAAGCCAGTTATTCTCAAAGTTGTTTAGCAATGAAGCCATTAGACAGGTGTTTTAATCAACATCTGGGAACAGGGTACTTTGATAAATGATAACACAATTAAAGGTAGCTTTCCTTTTCAAGGGTCCAAAGTCGAAAGTATAACATCAGCAAACATAGAAATTTTATGATAAGACAGATGGCTTAAAAATCACTTGCTTTATTCAGTTTGTCGTGAGCTATAATTTATAGTCAGTACTTTAGGGATACAACCCTTCGTCATGAATGACTCTTTTTCAACAAACTTATGTTTTATGCAATTAATTAAAATTACTTCATTGACTACGAATAAATATTTATTAACAAAATCTATTTACTTAACCAGACTTTTCATCTAACAATCTTGCAGAGATAGTAACAAAATTCATCTTTCAGCCTTTGCACCAAAAGTCATAAAATGACCGCAAAAATCCTTGAAAGCCTTGAAAAACACATAACAGCTCTCCTTCTGTGGCAGTCTTTTAAGTGTATCAGCATCAAAAGTGAATGATCAGTTCAAACCAAATGAAGGCAAATGAGAGCCCAGATCTGTGGTGCAGAGAAAGTGTTGATCTTTCAGAGTATTCATTTCAAAATATTAATGATAATCTTGTATACAATGCTTTAGTGATCTTGTAGTCTTCAAGTTATATAGATTCTTCCATTCATACTATATAATATAAATAAAATGGACTTTTAACAAATTCAATCTCTAAGCTTCATTTTAACATCCTGAAATAATTGATGATAAAGTTTGTTTACATATAATATAACTTCAGTATCTTCTACACTCAGCTAAGCCAGGCATTTGTGGAACAAAAATCTTTGGTTACATGTTAACTTAATGATCAAATAACACTGTTGCTAGGATACATAGACAAATCATGTGCATCTATACAATGCTAATTTTCAAAGAGGTCCACACAGTTAATTAGACACGTGTTAGGCACTGCATAGTGCCAGCAGTCCAAGCAAAAGACATAATTAAAGAGAAACATGGTGCTAATGGGAGAAGCTTTGGTAAGTCACTCTACATCTGGGGTAGCAGTGTAGTAGGACATGTGATCAACATGAACAACATCGCTAAGACTGCAAGCTAGTATGGCTGAGTCGATGCATGATCACATTCACAATGTAGCATCACATAGTTGCATCTGTTTTTCATCCAGTAAAACAAGAGCAGCAGAGTGGCCAGTAGACAGAGCATGGTGGATGTGGACAAGAAAGTGCTGATTCTGTTTATAATAAAAATGGTAAAGAAAAGGAGCAGAGAGGAAAGAAGGAAAGGGCAGAACAGCATGCAGAAGGAATCACAAAAGGGGTTTTCATAAGGTATGAAACAATGGAAAGATCTCCTTTTGAAATATGTTGAAAATGACCATAAGTGGAGAAAGTAGAGAGGATGGCTGTGGATGGCAGAGGGAGAAGGGCAGGTAGCAGGGACAGACAGACATGCAAGCATAAAGCACAGACTCAGGCAGACAAGGGACAATCATGGATGGTCACAGACATATAGAGGTTGTGTAAGTGGTGATAGAAAAGGTTGAACTATGATGAAGGAATAGGGAATGACACACAAGACAGGGGAAACACCAGGATGGGGATAGGGAAGGATCGAGACATTGTTAGATGTCAGGCCAGTCCAGAGGGCAACAAACCTAAGAATCACTCACCTTAGATGGCCAACGTTATGAGCTAGTCATTCCTCCAGAGGCTTAATGGGCAGGGCTTGTGCCTTGTGTGACTCCACAAGCTGCACCAGCATTTACCTTACATTGCCAAGGCGGGCATCTATTTTTAGTAACACCTCAGTGGCAACCAGCCTCTGCAAATGATACTGGGAGACTAGGGCAGACATATCCAGACCACTCTCACAAGAGAATCATTTGTTCCACTCTTGAGAAGCAGCCACAGAGGGTACCAGTGAACCCTGCAGGTCAGCTTTAGGAAAAGATCCATCATCCCATGCTGAGAGGCAGCCTTGGTACACCAGAGGCATCAGCCAATATAAACTGTGGTAAGCCTCATGGCTTACTCTTGTACAACTGGACCTACAGAAGGATGACACAGTGAGAAAAATGATTACATACAAATGATACAGCCACAGTCACGGTTATATAGTGGGCTGGCACAGATGTCATATATGCCCACTGATGGGAGTCTTGCTTCCACTTTTTGCAACATCTAACCACACAAACCATCATTCCTCTACCACTGAAAAACAAAATGCTCACTCCTAAGTAAACATGTGAAATAAGTATGATACCAGATAACAGCAGGAAAAAAATACAGTACACATCTTGCTCTCTCCCTAAACTTTACATCTCATTGAAGAAGCAGATCAAAATGATGATGCTACCTCAGATCACTGAACTGATAGCAGCACTGCTCAGCAGAATGTCTCATCATTCTCATAATCAAATCAGGCATCAGCCTTATGCAATGGGTCATCACATTGGCCTGTCAGGTGCTCCTCAAACTTCCTGTGCAGGATGAACAAGAAAATGTTGTTCTCCCTGGCATACCATGATGGACTTCTGTATTCTATAGTGCCCGAAATAGACATCATGGCTACTCACTCAGGCTCACTTGAGGAGCAAAATTGTAACCCTATGCACACTGATGCACATTTGCAGATCACATGTTATGCAAAGTTCCTAGAAGAGCACCATGGTGCTAAGAATGGTTACAGTACTGCATCACTACACTAGGGGTGTATACTTGCCATACACATGAGCATACCAGTAACATGCTTCATGGCATGTTTGGTTTGGGTACTGCACTCTGTTATGGCAATGATTGAAAAACAGTACAATTGAGTGGCTTTATTAGCATAACTGCTACATTAACTGGCCCTTGTTAGTGTGATATACAGCATCAATATCATTTTGTGCAACTGTTCTCATTAACATACCACTATGGATTATAGAGTTTTCAGTAAAGATTATGTAGATTTACAGCTTTATAGTATTAAGGAAGGTGTCCTACCTGCTAAAGTACCACAGTAAGAACAGCAACTCTGTGGTGACCCAGCCCCATAATGCAGATGAAAAAAAGCCCTGATTATACCCTAGATGGCCAGTGTTCAACTAATGGTACTGGTGCTGGAGGGACCAGGTGGGGGAGGATGGGATTACATAGACAGTGCCAGCTCTCCTATCTTGGGTTGAGGGAGACAGCTTGGCTCACTGCATTGACAACACTTTGCACTGTATTACTGCACTGTGAACAGCCAGTGTGCTCATGCTGCAAGCAGCGTGCTGTTTGGTCAGAGGATGTGGAGGCATGGAAGTGCAAAGGCACCTCCTAAAAGCAGCTATAGCAGACTCTGCATGCTGCTGAGGAGGTGAGAAAAGGACAGTTACCAAGATCTGCAGACAGACATTCTGTCTACTACCTGACACTCATCTCCACTAGAGAACAAGTGGGCCAGGGAGGTCTCATCCTGATAGAGGAACAAATTTGTCATCTAGGTCCAGGAAGGGGAGCCATTGGGCTGATCCTGTGGACCACATAAAAGCCTGTGTTGGCTGATGCCATCCACACTGAGACAGATGGTGCTATGCACATGTAAATGTGAACACAGGGCCATGCCAATGTGCTGCATGAGCTACCTATGGCTGTGGGGGGAAGAGGGTGACTATGTATAATGGAAACCTTGTGAAGGACATGCCAGTATGGGCTTGAGGTTCCAAGAATTTTTGCTGAGGTATAGCTACAGTATGCAATTGGAGGGGGGAAGGCTGTGCATATCACTAACTGCAGCTAATAAGCAGGTGAATCAGGATGGAAACTATGGCCATAGCTACAGTATATAAATGGGAGAGCTGTACATAGAAGCTGATAAACAGGTGCATTAAGGGGTGGCTGAAGCCATAGGTATGTGCATCCCACAGAATATCATACACACCCACTAAATGACATGTTTTGTCCTCAGGCGTACATGTATTGGCATGGCCACCTGAGGGAAGCATCACCTGGAAAAGTTAACCTCCAAGGACAATGAAAGATAATGTAAGGGTATCGTACACATAACATGTGCCTCCTGGGCAAAGATGCCACAGACAAGCATTACTGGGACCACATTTTGCAGGATGTGGTGAAGGAAGTGGTGAAGGATGTGAATGCTACAGGTGCCAGCAACAGTAATGGGTCTCTACAACAGGTTCAATGAAAGGTTACTGATAGGATATTCTTTAAAGAAAAATGCAAGGAACCCAACAACAGACAGATTCTCTGACACTGAAGCAGTTTTCTGAGGCTGAGGAGTTTTGGTCTTGCTCATCAGCTAGGGGGAGCAGCCCTTCATAACTGGAAGTGGCTTGGATGTGAGAACTGGGCTGGCATCAACCATGCATTTGTTAGTCAGGGAAATCCCAGGTTAATATTGTCGACTATAGTACTATATAACACACTCCACTGCGTGTTGGAAAGAGAAGATTGATCACGACCTGTCTGCATACCTGTTTTACTAGGCACTTGTGGTCTATAAGTGTAACAACCTATATGAAAATCCTCGAAACAAAGCAAAAAAAAACAACAAAATGAACAAAGAACAAACACTCCAAACCACAGAAATATTATCGTAAGCGCTTTCGTTTACTCAGAATAGGCAAACTTCATCAGATCGGTCTGATGAAGTTTGTCTATTCTGAGTAAACTAAACCGCTTACGATAATATTTCTGTGGTTTGGAGTGTTTTTTCTTTGTTCAACCTATATGACAATGTTTACCTAAAAAAGTACACTATAGCTGTATTTTAATCACTAGCTATGTATGCCTCAAGGGTTTATAGGGACATACATGTGTGAAGAAACAGTAGTGTCATCTTTGTTCCAGCTTTCATAGTTTCTGCTGGTAGATGGTCCAACACAGCAGGTCATCACTGAACAGCAGTGTACCTTAGGCTGATAATAATGACAGCATGCAATTGACATGGTGAAATGACACTGTGGAACTATGTGCAACACTAAAGGGGTGAGGGTTTATCCACATCCACTATTACAGAGGCACATATAGAGGTATGAAGTCTCAGCAGGGCATGATAAATATTTTGCACCTAAAATTCCCTCATGAGCTCCATCAGTATCTTAGAACATAAATTATTTAAAGTGGACAGTGTAAGTGTATCCAAAATGCACTCCATCTCTAAGGTGCACACTCCCAACATAGGGGATAGACATTTGGAGAGTGAGGTGCCACTGTGATTCGAAGACCACACATGATATGGCTACTACTCTTGGCATTAGCCATCAGATGTGCAGGTCAGTGATCCAGGCATAACAGGTTGCAACCCACCGTGCATTGAAGATGATGGCTGTGCTCTGTGAATTACAGGGTGACTGCAACAAGTGCACACTGGTATGAAGTATGGGGATAAAGAGCACATAATGCTGCTAAGATCATTGTGGACATTTCCTCCATATGTGCCTCCATTAGAAACATTTCAACTGCCATCTGGTCAGCTTGCAAAACCTATGCCTTTCATGGTAATGAGAAGGCCCAGATATGACATGATCTGCTACAGATAACCCAAGTTTACACAGACCATTGCTGAGACAGCATCATGTCATTGTGGGCACACAGCCAGCTAATCTTGGTCATTAGCATTAGCCAGATCATGGGCAATGGTGCTACTTTGCCTCAACCCTAGGACACCTCATCAGGTAGCACATGGACATTTCCATAGTTCTGATCCTGCTCTGTCACCTGTAGGCACACAGACTGTCACCCATGATCATGGGCAATACCCCATTTGTTCATTGGCATTCAAAAGAATCAACATAAGGTATGCAGCAAAAGGGTGAATGCTCACAGCCCCACAGACCTACCCCTTCCCTGCCATAGACTGCATCAAGTCCCAACACTATGAGCCAACATAGTGAACACTGCCAATGGTCATGTTGTGGCAGCTTGCCACCACCACTACTGGAGGATGACATCTCCATCTCACAGAGTATGTGGTTACCATATTCCCATCCCATGACGGTATCCACATCATAGTATTTGAGTCATCTGTCAACTGTTTCCAAGCCACCTGTGCAAATAGTGATGTCTGTGCCCTGCTCACCCCCTAACATGTGGAGGTATTCTGATGTCTGATACACAGTGTGGTCAGTCCACACACCATCCTCCTTGGTCTGTATGTGATAACACCTGTATCATTTTATTCTGTATTGTCTGTGTTATGGTCCATGGATGTATACCAGACACAGCCACTTTACTAGTTCTGCAATTTATTGCACCTGCCTGTGCCTTGGCTGTGGTGCTGCTGATGCATGTTTCCATCCTCCCCTTCTGCTGCTGATACTATTAGTATGGGAAACCCTGCCAAGATGTTCATGTGCTGCTTCATCTGTTTTCACAATGTCATGTTGTGTAGCATAGCACAACAACAACAGTTTTGCTGCATATGTTTGGACTGTACTGCATTACCTCTCCTGAAGTGTCTAGCCATGGAAACATACCTTTAGTAGACTGAATACCCACTTGACTATATTACGTATTTTTGCACATATTATACTATAAGCCATTTTCTGTATGATCTGGGAATTGCTGATTGGGTTAATCAACCAGGGCTTTAGGGCATATCTGGTGACATCTGCAATACCTACCTCTGGCATGCATGGCATCTGAGTACATAAACCAATCAAGAAGTGTGTACACCTAATAACCTGATGACATTGTAGGAAATGCTTTCACAGAGACCTTTAACAGAGATCACAGATGTGTCAAAAGTGCGAATGATGTGAATTCCTGGGGTTATATGTATGCATTATAAATGATGCCCAGGGTATTACATAGCACCTGACAGTTAAGGGAGTAGAAATCCTTCCTGTTGCCTTATCACAGTCTGTCTAGACCAGGTAGGACCTTCATGGTAATACATGTGCCATCTATGGTTCCCAGCACTTCATGGAAATCATCATCATCATCATCTTTAACCCCCTTTTCCCATTTTCTACAGTCTGGCATTCATGCCAGTTGTCGCCATCTCTTTCTATTCAGTGCCACTCTCATGCCTTCATTAGCACTCATGCCTGACTGTCAGAAGAGGTCTTCTCTTACACATCCTATCCACCTATCTGCCTTATTTCTTCTTGCCTTCATCTGATCTGTCCCAAATCTTCTTCACCAGATTGTTTTCAGCTTTTTTGCACATGTGCTCGAACCACCATAATCTGTCCTCTTTGACCTTTTCTGCAAATGGAACTACTTTGGCTTCTGCTCTTATGTCCTCATTTCTTCATCTGTCCCACAGTGTGCACTCTACCTC
Source organism: Protopterus annectens (assembly GCF_019279795.1). Lineage (NCBI taxonomy): Eukaryota > Metazoa > Chordata > Ceratodontiformes > Protopteridae > Protopterus > Protopterus annectens. The sequence continues at coordinate 421,921,983 of NC_056747.1, read as the reverse complement.
CCATCTCAGGCACTTCATCTCCATCACCTCTAGCTTCCACAACTATTCTGCCTTTAGTACCTAGGTTTCCTTACCATACAGTAGTACTGGTCTCATTGCTGTTTTGTACACCTTACTTTTCAGCTTCTTTTGCATTCTTCTGTTATATACTACACCAGTTGGCTGCAGCCCCACTGATTCTAGCTCTGAGCTTGTCATTCAGGCTTCCGTTCTCCTCAACTACCACTCACAGAAACTTGAAGCTGTTACCCTCTTCCAATATTTTCCCCTCTATCTTAATTCTCAGGTTCTTATGAACTCCACCATTTGCTGCTATTACAACTGGCATATCTGTACTCAGTCTCATCCTGTTTACGTTCAGTTTTGCATTCCATTCCATTTCCTTATTCTTTGCTGAAGTTCTTGCTCAAAGTCTGCCTGTAATGCCACAGCGTCTGAATACAGCAAATTTGTTGATCTGTCCTCCCTGACCTGCTTGCTAATCTTGCTAATATAGTCCATCACTGGTATGAACAGAAGTGGGTTCAGAGCTGAACCCTGATGCTCACCCACTCCCACTAGAAACCCTTCTATAAAACCAAACACTGTTCGTACTTGAGTCATTGGGTCCTTGTACATAGCCTGCACTAATTCTACCAGTGTTTCTGGGACATTGAACCACAGCAGGACTGCCCAAATCAGGGAAATAACAGATTCATGTCTACATGTCTATTTGTTAGAGACCATTTTTGTTAAGTGTAGATTTCGCTGCACGATTCAGTGTCTATGATGTTATGTTATAGACAATTTACATGCTATTAATTGTGGCATAACAGTGGATGTTTCAATTTGGTCATGGTTGTATTACCAGGGAATTAGTATAATTAAGTAAATTGATGTAGGAGAGATGTTCCTCCACAGTCAAAGAAATGTTATTAAGTTTGCAAGATTTATTTGAACTGTCATGAGATTCACTGTGTGTGCAATCACAAAACAATGCCATGTGGGTATCTGTTATGATCAATTGTTATGTATCAGTAGTGTGTGTGTGTGTGTGTGTGTGTGTGTGTGTGTGTGTGTGTGTGTGTGTGTGTGTGTGTGTGTGTGTGTGTGTGTGTGTGTGTGTGTGTGTGTGTGTGTGTGTGTGTGTGTGTGTGTGTGTGTATGTGCGTGTGTGCGTGTGTGTGTGTGTGCGTGTGTGTGCGTGTATGTGTGTGTGTATGTGTGAGTATACACTGTTACTGTTTTTGGTAGGTTAGGTGTGTGAATGAAGCTAAAAGAAAACTATTAGGTTTTATTTTGTGATAAGATACATTACAATAACTTGAGCTCGGACAGTTAGTGCCTTTGATGTATTTTTGGATGCACTGATGTTAGACTCGGTATAGCTTCAATATTAGGGAAGTGGGCTATTTTGCAAGAGTCCCACATGAAGTCACTTATTTTCTCTATAGCCTGTGATATATGTTCCCCTACATGCTGTAGCATAATGTTGAGGAGCTGACTCAGGATTTATGAGGTTGGCACCTGTGACATCCTTAATGTGGCCACACTAGGCTCCTAACAGTCCCTGCAGTTAAAATGATTAAAGCTACATATAATACATTATCCACAGAGATGGGCATACCACACAGATTCATAGCTTGTTACTAGGCTAATGACCGGGGAGGGGGGGGGGGGATCTTTCTAAGCTGAGCCAAGTTTCCCTTAAAGAATAATGATGTCCTGTATCCAAACAGGACATTGAAGGCCAGGCATATATAAGCTATCCATAAGAGGACATACTCCTCTCAATTACTTTTGTGGGTAATACTATTTGACAAAGTCCCTTACAGTCTGTCTGTCCACATGGAAATGGTCCACTATCTGCTGGTCTGTGAGCTGGTGGTATGTCAAACACTCCTTGTACATCCTCCATTGGTGCAGCACTGGGGGCACTGGTTCAAAAAGTACCCATTTTATACATTTCTGATTAGGATCACCAATTTGAGTGTCATCATTTCTATACACCATGTGATTCCTTTGCATGTAGTTTCTCATTTCCATGTAGTTATACAGTCATCAGCATGCATTACATAGTGTGCTATTTTGTCCCTAGTCCCTTGTGAGGTCATCTGTGTCTTGGAATTACCCACACCTTGCACATTACAGACATTTGACCTGTGCAATGTGCTAAATATCCCTTAATCCCAGCCTTAGCTTTCCATAATAGTACCTTAAAATGCTCTCCAACTACTTTTACTAACACATTATCAGTATGTAAAATTCTACTTATTTCATTACCAAGGTTCCTCAACCAACCAGATAGTTATATTCAGCTGAAAATGTGATAAAATTATAATTCATTTTCTCTTATTTATCATACCCGATCTGTCGCTCGTCTGGTCAGGATAAAACAGACGGACATTTGTGGGTTCTGTTCAAGCAGCTTTATTATACACAAACACATCAGAAATGAGGCTTTGTAATTAGACTTAAATAAACTTATAAACCGACTCATTACTGCACTCGTACATGTTAACTGTCTGGCTGTTGTCTCAAAATGGCACTGCTGCCTGCATGTGCTTAATTTTTTTATGCATGTGCTACATCTGGAAATGCTTCTTAAAGGTACATACACATGGTCTGATCTACACCATCTATCCATTCATTTTACTAGTTTGGATATTTCAAGAATTCCAAATTATATGCACTTATAATTTCTGACAGTTTTCAGGTTGCAGTTTGAAGTCATCCATTTCAGAACTGTTCCTTTACAAATTCCTAATCTTGCTTTGAGACTATAATTCAGTGACTTGTGTCTAGTATACCCAGCAGTGTACGATGTATATACAATTAAACATGCTAATAAACTAAGTTGTATGCCATGTGACACTTTCTGTAACCAGTCTGATTAAGCATGTTACGGAAGTTGCTAACTTGTTCAGTGTCTATCCTGATGACTGCGCATTCTAACAAACATCCAATGTTACATGGTGTCAAAAGCAAAGAACTATATTTGTTTTGGAGAGTTTATAGGTTGAGAAGTACATAAGCATAATTAGAGAAATTAGTCTGTTGTAACAAATATGAATTCTCTTGTTTCAGGCAACTTAGCATGAACGCGTTGGCTCAGCCCTGTAAGATTTTTAAATCTGTACACCATCTTCTAGTATGTATCTCCTTCCTCTTTCTAAGTATAGCTTCCCAGCCAAGGCAGTGCATGTTAGGCCAACTTTGTTGACACCCAGGGATAAAGCCTACAGTACAACCCAGGCAAACTGAGTTTGATTAGTAACATAGCAGCTGGCAGGGGAATGGGAGAAGTGATGCTGCATTTTAGGCTCACTTCTGTTCAAGGGAAGGTTATAAGGGCATGTGCCTGGGATGCACAGTCCAGTGGTAGAGTCTGAACTGGGGACTGGATATCCAGGGGGAAGGACAGTCTTGGAGGGCTACATCACTTGCGAAACTGAGTGGCACACTTGGAATATCCATTGCATGCTAAACCCAATGAAACATGTTACTGGGTGTTCACCATGGGATTGGGTATAAAATAAGAAAACCCTTAATGGCTTCCTAAATGACAGCCCTTCTTGGTCAGTTCTCATCCTCACTGAAGGGGAAAGAATGCAACAACTGGCTGGGCAGAGGCTGATGATCAGCAGGCAGTGTGGCAAATGACAAAAAGACAATGCATGTTCTGGACAACATACCTTTTCTTTAATTTTTGGCCGCACCCACTGTTGTCTACCATGAATCATATGCTGAAGTCCTACTGAATCACACAATTCGCATTCCCCGACACTAGTCCAACATAGTCCTCCAGACCAGCATTCCACATAAGGAATCCCATAGTGTAAGCAGTTAGGAGAGTTACACAGAGAGTAGAACAGGGTATCCTGGTACAACAGCACTCTGACAGCTGTATAAGGCTTGTTTGGCATGCCCTACCCACTGCCCCATCTCGATTCCTATTGCACATTACATATGCACTTGCCTCTGGACTAGAGTAATTGGTCTCCACTAATTACTGTTAGTCCTTGGATGTGAATCTTGCCCCTACCTAGGGAAATGTGACTCCACATCAGATGAGTCAGATGGGTAACATTCAAGGCATCATCCTTCTATGCAGCAGAGCTGGTATCTGGATGCCATATCTTTTTACCATTAAGGTGAAAAAAAACTCTTGAACTGCCATACTTGAATAAAAAAAAGTTAGGAAATAATTGCCAGGACTTTGTATAATTTAAATAATAGCATATCTCATTGCATAAAATAAAATAAATACATTATCTGCAGAAAACTGCATGTGACAGCATGCCTGGCATATGCCTGGCTGAAAATCAGTTGTCCTGTTTGAATCCACTTTATGCAGCATTCTACAATGCCAAGCATCATAAATTACTAATTTAGGGTGATCTTAACCCTAACTCATAAGGTTCCCTAAAACTACAACTTAACAGGATCATCTCTTCTCATAACCTCAGCCAGGTAGTCTGTGACTGGACTCTGTTTAATTATGACAACTTCAAACTTACACTTCTAGTCAAAGTCCTTACTAACTTTCCTGAAAAAAACACTGGTAGATCTTCAGGTACTCCTTAACTCCCTAAGTAACCACTTGGTCCCTCCAAAATAAAAACACCCACTTTCAGATCATCCAGACCAGAACTACCTCTGACAACTTTGCAGGTAACCTCATCTTTGAACTTGAAAATATCAGCTGGGCCCCTCTCTACTCCTGCACTTATAATTCAACTCTGTCTGCATTCTATAACATTCTTTCTCCCATACAAGATAGACTTTTATCTGATAAAAAAAAAAAATTAAGGAAATATGGCACACCAACTTCCTGATTTACTGATAACATTAGGCAGTTTATCAGAGACAAATCCTCGTCAAACTGGAAAGCAAACCCTGCCAGTACAGAGAAGTACAATATTTATCACAGACTCAAAAAGAAGCCATTATAGCAACAAATAAGTCCATAGGTGAGTACTACAGGAAACTCAAAAGTGCAACATTTAGTCTGAACTGTCTGGATTTCAAACTTTATTTTGTTTTTTTTTTTTTATTAAAAAAAAATAAATGGAGATCGCCCTTTCTCTGTTGCTTCCTGTCCAAAGCACTGATGTTCTGCGTAAGCGTGAGAATGTAAGTTGCATATGCATGAGCAGTACATCAAGAAAGCCCCGGGATAAGCAGAAGAACACTATGGCAACATTATACAAAGACACTATTTAAGAAAAGTAAGAATTTTTTTTTTCTTAAATAATATCATTGTATAATACCTATCACTCATGACCAAGCCATGCCAAATGTGGGTAAATCCAGCATTACGCACACCCAGCCATGGATTATTGCTATATTCTACCACAGCAGGAATTATTACCCTGCTATGTATCTTTCCAGTTAAACATGGGGAGTAAAATGAATGTATTTTACCTCCTTTTCCCTCGTAAGCTTAGCAAATAATGAAGTTAAAGAGTATTGACACTCTAAGTACTCTTGTACATATTTTTTGAGTACATATTCTAGTGAGCTAAACCTCGCCACAACAATAAATAGAACATGCTGGAGGGATCAAGACAGAAACTCCCCATGCTTTGGAACAAAATTCCACATGACATCAGGCAGAGCCCCTCATTAACACTCTTCAAGAGAAACCTTGACAAGTGGATGGGTAACAGAAAATACACCCCTGGGATCACTTCATTGGCTCTGCTTGACAGAGGATCAGTTAATTAATCAATGGGGCGGCGAAAGCCGATACACTCTGGCTAGGCTTATAAATGCCCTCAGGCAGATAGCCTAGTACCTACCTATGAACCTATGAACTTATATTGTCATAACATTTCTTGTGCTTTTTAGTGTTTACTTCTTTATATTGGGTGCATATTATCAGAATGTTTCTTGATTTGCTTTAAGTGTATATTGCTTTTAAGCACATATTGGCACTTTATGACTGCTGCTGTTGCCTGATTGGCCCATGTCATGGCTGAAAAGGGTCTTTGGTCCAACCCACCTACCCAGTTAAACAAATAAAATGAATCAATAAAATAAAAGGACCAAGACTAAGGAAATGGATTGGTACATGTTTGACTGGTGAAATACAGAGAGTTGCGGTGTGATGAAATACAGAGAATTGTGGTGAGAAGGACAAGGTGAGGAATAAAAAACAATGATTAGTAGAACAATCCAGTGGTCAGTTTTGATCCAGTACTCTTCAGTGTGTCAGTTTTAGACATATCTGAAGGAATGGAGCACGCAATTAACTTCCTTGCTGATGACACAAAGTTTTAGGTGCAGCAGTGGAAAATGTAGGGAAGAGTCTAAAGACGGACTTTGAAAGGCTAGCCAAGTGGGTAGAAATACAGTGGTTGAGCTACATTCTAAACAAATGCAAGATAATGCTTTTGTTCTACAACAAACCTGCTGTAGAGTATTAACTCTGGAGTATTAGCTTGGGAGTATTAGCTTGGGAGTATTAGCTTGGGAGTGGGGTAGAACTTCAGCTTCAACATTATTTTCTTCTTGATTATTTACAGACAAGGCTAATTTTCAAAACATTAAGTAAAAACAGCCTAATAATATCCAAAACCAATTATGATTGCTGTAGTTAACTTTAACTTTCAAATATTTCAAACTATTGTTAAAATGTACATCAAAATGAAAAGGCATATATAAGAGACTTCAGAGATTCACATTTATATACCCTGGTTTCTCACAACGACGCATAAAAGTGAGTCATAGTCATATCATCTCTGAATTCTTTTCTGCCTAATTTTTGCTCCCTGAAGCTGACCAGTAGGATCCCCTAGAGAATCTGCTGGGTCTACTGAACTTGCCTGTTCTCAGACAAATTATCTCTAACCTATGTTCATGGACAGCAAGGAGGGCAAGGCGCCTGGGTCAGTGTCATATTGTTGCCATCAAGAGTTGTCTTTGAATTTCTCACCCCCACGATTCAGCTATGCAATGAGCAAAGATGCCACATGGAACCACACAATGAGAATGCCTGTGCATCCCCAGGCAGCACTACACACCATTGTCTCTCTGACCTCCAACAGAGAAATCAATGCACTAGTGTGCCCTGTGCATGTGTGCCTCCTCCCAAAATGTTCCAACCCTGTCAAGTGCCTGTCCCAGTAACTGAACTCAGGCCCTGGGCCCTGTCATGGCTCAATCCCTCTATGCCACCAGTGCAGGCACGTCATCCCTGCATTTACACAGTTACCCAACTTACTTTTACATACAGGAATATCTTGATGGAAAAACAAGAGGAAGCATGTCAATTGTTGGCTCCTGTTGTTGCAATATAAATAAATGTGCCTGAACAAGACAGTCTGTAAGGAAATGTGTGTCGATAAAATTGTGTATGCAAAAAAAGTAATAACAGAAAATAATTTCAAAGACTCTTCCAGTCTCCAGGATTAGACTGGATGAGAAACATTCAACAGCAGCCAATGTCTGATATAAACTGGTACACAGAAACATATCAATAAGTATGCCTAAGTACTTTGCAAAGGGCACCAACCCTACCGATTGACCTTCCATATTTCTAACAAATTAACTAAGGAGGTTAGAAAAATACAGATATAGTCTTGGATCTATTCACCTCAAGACTATGAGCTGTCACCCACTTTTGAAATCTCACCAAAATCTGATTGTAAACCAGATACAGACATCTGCTGGGGAAAAAAAAACAGTTTTACATCATCCACATATGTGATGATTTCCAAATTTGATCCCAAATCTGTATGGGTATAATAAGTAAAGGAACCATAAATGGACCCTGGGGGATATCTTTATTTTAAATCCCAAATGAGGATGTAACCTTCCTTTTTATGTAGCAAGCAGGACTATGTAAGCTCCAAGACATCAATGTCTCCTCCCAAACAACCTGATAACATCCATATAAGTTATGCTTCCGCAAGCTTTTTACTATGATCGTAGCTAGGGTAGAGAAAAGGGGGCAGCTATCCTGGGTGAAAAGTGTTAAGTTGCATGATCAGAAGATGCTGATTGTTCTTTGGTGCAGTACAAACAATCAGAAATGAGTGCTGGTACAGTATTTGTGGTGAGAACTCAAGTGCTTCTTTAGCTGTTTATTTGGGGGGAATATACCCCATTAAGAACAAAGCACTTTTACATAAAACAAACTTTATAGGAACACATTGTATAAATTGGCAGAATTGTCTTATATAAATATAAAACAAACATGTTCTCTCATTCCTACCTGCATATATACCTTCCTAGGTACATTAGAACTTCTGAAGCATGATTCTGCTAACACATAGATATCATACTTTGCCTCCATAATCCATTGTTTCAGTGGCTTGTCCTTTTGTATATTCTTTCAGTGCATACCCTGAGGGAGGGTACCAGAAGATGTAAATGGTCATAAGATTCAGTAGTTTTAGAATATCTATAAATATATGAGTTTGTTTAGATAACATACTTAACACAATGGAAAGACTTTGCCACATCTTCTGCAAATTCCAATTGCTGTTACAAATCTCTTTTTAGAACCACTCTGGCACATACCATGAGCATGCATCCTCTGGCAATCACTTACAGATAAGGAAAGCGAGGAGCACCTGTTTTGTTTGTTAGCCAGTAGCAGCCCAAAAACATAATATTTGCAAGGCAATAAACAGCCACTGTAATCAGTTTGCAGTACTCTTGTATCTCACCCAAACCAGCCTATATACCAGTCAGTTTGTTTACATAAAATCCACAGTTTGAAGCTTCTGATTTTTAAAGTGGATGCCTAGAAAAAAACACAAGACAACAGTACGGCAGCAGTGCAAGAAAAGGACTGGGGGGTGATCATACCTGGACTGGACTACCATAAGCAGTAGTTAGGGTGGGATGAAGGGGGCAGCTGCTCTGTGTGCCATATGGAAGAAGACTAGGACAAGGGTCGGGGAGGATTGATCATACCTGGAATGGGTCATCAGGAGCAAACTGAGAGAGTAATAGCAGAAGGGAACAGAATGCTGACTGCATCCCCACAAGAAAATAGTCTTCAGAAGCAAAGACATAATGCTTCTGCTCTGTCAGGCTGTCTTCAGGCCACACCTTGGGCATCATGTGCAGTTTTGGAGGCCATGCAAAGAAGGGGACGCCAGGCTACTAGCAGGTATCCAGAAGAAATGTGCCACAAAGGTGCATGGGAAAGGCTATAACCAGAACCTGGAGAAGCTACAGCTTTCTCACTACAGGCCAGAAGAGACATGGGACTGGACATAGATATCTAAGCCCATGTCAGAGAGATGTGAAATGGTCATACTAAACAGAAAACAAAGAAGGGACTGGACATAGATATCTAAGCCCATGTCAGAGAGATGTGAAATGGTCATACTAAACAGAAAACAAAGATGGGACTGGACATAGATATCTCAGCCCATGTCAGAGAGATGTGAATTGGTCATACTAAACAGAAAACAAAGATGGGACTGGACATAGATATCTCAGCCCATGTCAGAGAGATGTGAATTGGTCATACTAAACAGAAAACAAAGATGGGACTGGACATAGATATCTCAGCCCATGTCAGAGAGATGTGAATTGGTCATACTAAACAGAAAACAAAGATGGGACTGGACATAGATATGTAAGCCCATGTCAGAGAGATGTGAAATGGTCATACTAAACAGAAAACAAAGACGGGACTGGACATAGATATGTAAGCCCATGTCAGAGAGATGTGAAATGGTCATACTAAACAGAAAACAAAGACGGTAGGTGAGGAGCCACAGGCAGACAATTATCAGGGATAACTACTACCTGCATCTCTGACTGCACTTCTTCATAGGAAGGGTTGTAAACCCATGGGATGGACTATCAGAATGAGAGGTAGAGAGGAAATCCCCAGGGGAATCTGAGTGTGTATAGGACAGGTAGGAAAGCATACAGCAGAAGATGAGCACGGAGTACAAGTAGAAGGTTAGATGCAGTGAAAGAGCAAACTATCTATGCTTATTGTCCCTACTGTTAAGTGAATGTAATATGTAAAATGCCATCTTGTCCATTATAGCTCTGGTGTTTTGGTTTCCTCTCTTAATTATACTTTAGGTGCCTACTTTTAACATTAGACACTCCCACCTAAGCAAATTATATCCAGAATAGTATCAGCAATATTAACTCTGGAGTAGTCTCCCTCCCCAAGGTGTGTCCATACTTTTGATATTCTCTGACTAACTCCCTGTCATAGTCGATTCCATAAAATCTGCACTGCATTTGTGGCCCTGCCCTCATGTCTACCCTCATCAAAAGTGAGGATTCACAGAATAAATTGTTCTGGCTCAGAACTGCACTCTCGCCCTTCAAGTACAGCTACAAACACTGACAATCTGAAGCGGTTGGTGCTGACCTTCTCTTTAGTATTATTCTACTGTATTTGATGTTACAATGTGCATTCCCTTTATACAATATTTCATAACTCTACAGTTCAGTACAGTTACTTGATAATTGGAGCCACCTCCTCTCTGTTCCCAGGTCTTGCCCACCTGTCTCCAGTGGTTTTGAAAAAGTACTATCATATTACCCTTTTCTAAAGTCTGTGACTGTGTTCCTCATGTACCATCCTCATATCTCCGACTCTGCAACAGACTCCTGTACTTAAGTAGGTTTTGTTTATATAAACCTCTACTCGCAGCCTTGATACACCAAATGTATTGGTTGCACATTACCTGCTCTGATTTTCAGAGTGTTACTTATCAATATTTCATTTTTACCTAGCTGCAATCACATCCAACCCACACAATTTCAAACATAAGCTTGATTTTCTTTGCTGTGTGTATTACAGTTTCTTTTATGTCATAGTTTTATTCTTTAATTTATTTAGTAAAAAAAAGCTTTATAAATTAGCTATTTAGGCCAAAGACTTCTTATCTTTATGAATTAACTAAAATAAACAAATAGAGTCACATACAAATGACTGTATGATATCATGGTAAGAAACGAACATGTTTATACTTAATGGTATTCATGTTACATTTGTGAGCCTCTGGATTTTGTATTCCATTTTAACAAGCCTGAGTTCATGTGGGGTGAAAATGTGTCTCTAACTCCATGTTCCTGTACCTCCCTACATAAGAAAAACAGTGCTGAGGCTTTTCCACTTTAGAAAGGAGTGGTTTGCCCTGCAGCAACCTCACTTGAAGAAAGATGCATTTTATCACTTTATGACAGTTTCAAGAGTCTATCATCTTCTTCATATATTTATGTAGCAGCTGCGGTTACTAAAGCAATGCTTATGTTTATGCTACTTTGTATTTTTTTATATAAAATTGTAACCGTTTCTGGCAGCATAAAAAATCCAAATGGCATACAACTGATTATATGCTTCTGCTAGAAAGACATATTTTTGACAAGTAAATGACATTTTTACAACATGCAGTGCTTTTGGATCATTTTTGGATAATGTGGGTGGGTTTGGCATAATGGTTAAGGTATTTGCCTCATAGACACAAGGTACAAGGTTTAATTCTGATCTTGAGTTATTGGCTAGACTTAAATAGCCCTTCAGGACAAGTAGCCTAGTATTCAACTATGAATAACATTTTCAGATTTGCTTATGATATTGTCACTCTCCTGCTTTGGACACAATAGAAGAGTCTTCATGGGTTCTGTTCAAGCAGCTTTATTCTATGCAAACATATCACTATAAAGGTTTACTGACTTTAACTTAAGTAACTTATATACAAACTAACAACTGCGATCATACATGCTCTCACTGTGGCTGCTCTTACAAAATGGCACTAGAGAATGCATGCGTCTGGAATTTATACGTGCATGTACAGCCTTTACATGCTTGTTAAAGATACAGCACATTTCACTTGCAATCTGATCTACATCCTCCCTCTTTGAGAATTAGATCTTATGACAGTATAAGTCTATTTAGCATGCAGAAATCACAGGTAATTCTTGGTCATGCATTATACAGTACTAAGTACACACACACACACACACACACACACACACACACACATATATATATATATATATATATATATATATATATATATATATATATATATACACAATGAAGTCCACCTTGCTGTGTATTTCACACTTGGCTTTAACACTCGCCCATATCATGTGACACAAAATTGCAAATTAAATTTAGAAACTGGAACTGTCTCTGCAAAATGTTTGACCTGTGGAATGTCTGGAACATTTTCTGGAATGGAATCAGAATTTTGAACACATTCTGGTATGGAAACAGTGCCTGATTCATTCTTAGATTTGAAATTTGCATCACAGAAACAATGTTGTGATGGTGAGGATGGTTCTGATACAGGAAGAAGACATTTCCGGTTCCTACTATATTCTACACCTTCTGAATCATCCAAGTAGGATCTTGGCTCGGCACAGATGCCTGTAATCTGTCCAATTTGATCAAAACCTTTTGTTGTCTGGATTTGTACCATATCTCCTTCCCTCAACGGACGACGTAATCTGCTCGATTTGTTGTAAGTAGATTTCTTAATATTACGCTTCTTAACCAATTGAACCTTGATGGTTTTACTGTTCTTAGGTTAGGCTTCAATAAAATGGATGTAATGGGTAGCCTGGTTCTGATTTGTCTGGAAAGCAGTCTTTCAGCAGGTGAGTCAAGAATATCATCATGAGGTATGTTTCTGAGATTAAACAAATTTAAGAACACATCAGTATTCTCACACTTTGACCTTTCAAGCAATTGCTTTGCACTCTCTACTGCACGTTCAGTTAGGCCAACTGACTGAAGATATTCAGGACTACTAGTGACATGTACAAAGTTCCAGTCTTTTGCACATTTCTGAAACAACTGGCTAGTAAACTGAGTACCATTGTCAGAAAGATGAGAAATGATGTTTCAGCTTAGTAATAACAGCACTGATGTTAGGTTAGGTAGTAGATCAATCTCAAACCAGTTCGAATAAGAGTCTACCAAAACGAAATAGTGTTGTTTGTTCCACTCAAAAAAATCAACTGCAACTGTTGACCATGGTAGTTTGTGGTTGTCTTTGCAAATGGGGCCTAGTACTATTGCATACTGAACAAGATGAAAGTACTTTATCAATGTCTTTTAGTAATGAAGGCCAAAATACTAATTCTCTGGCTCTTCTCTTACTGGATGTGGAACCTGGGTGACTGTGATGCAAAATTTGGATGTATTCTTGTTGTAAGGAAGCAGGAAAAACAATTTTAGGACTTTTGAAAATAATGCCATCTTCCATCAACAATTCATCTCTGTAGGGAAAGTAGGTTTGCACTTCAGGTGGTACACTAGATTGCTTTGACAGCCATCCAGCATTAATGTAGTGAGTGAGCTTCTGCAAAATTGGATCAATCTGTCTGTTTTCTCTCAACTCATCGTCTACTGGAAGAAAAATTATGCACTGCTATCACATCAAAGTCAAGATTCTCTGTGTCAAGCTGTTCTGTCATATTTCTGGGTGATATGGATAAGGTATCAGCCAAATAAAGCAATTTGCCTTTTGTGTAGACCATTTTAAAATTGTACTTTTGCAATTTAAGCATCATTTTTGCAATCTCACTGCAGCAGAATACATAGGTTCCTTTAGAATAGTAACTAGAGGTTGGTGGTCAGTCTCAATCTGAATAACTTGACCATAAATATAATCATGAAACTTAGAATATACAAATACTATTGCTAAAAGCTCCTTCTCAATCTGAACATGCTGCATCTCAGTTTGGGTTAGTGTTCTAGATGCATAGGCTACTGGTCTGCCCTCTTGGAGTATAGCTGTGCCAAGACCAAATTTTGAAGCTTCACAGGAAAGAGCAACTGGTTTGTTTACATCATAGTATCTTAAAGTAGGTGGGGTGGCAATTTTCTGCTTAAGGTCTTTAAATGCCTTCGGGTGCTGTCTCAACCATGACCATACAACATTTTTGCGTGTTAGCTCTCTTAAAGGTGCTGTCAACTCACTAAAATCTGGTATAAACTTACCTAAATAGTTGATCATGCCTAGAAAATGTTGTAAAGCTTATACATTATCTGGTGCTGACATCTCAAGAATAGCTTTTTGCTTGGTCAGAGCTGGTCTGAAGCCTGTACTCATGAACAAATGTCCTATGTATGCAATTTCTGGAAGTCTGAATTTGTACTTCAGAGGATTGATCTTCAAGTTTACTTCATGTGCTCTATCTAGAACTTTCTTGTGGTTTCTGTCATGCTCTGCTTCACCATTGACTCCAACCAATAAATTATCTACTATTATGGCACAAGGATAAAGTGAACAAATTTGCTCCATTGCATGCTGAAAGACTACACTTGCAGAGTTTATTCCAAATGGCATTCTTAGGAATCTGTATCTGCCAAAGAGAGGACCAAAAGTAGTTAGAAATGAAGATTTGTTATCAAGCATCACTTGCCAAAATGAACTCCTTGCATCCAAGATGGAGAAAACAGTGACATTTGGTATTTAGTGTGTGACCTCTTTGACTTTGCACATTGGATGATACAGTCTTTTTAATGCTTTGTTCAGATCTCTTGGGTCACTACATATTCTGATTTTGTCTGAGCCTTTTTTTGTGAGCTGCTACCATAGACAATGCCCATTCAGTTGGTTCTGTGACCGGACAAATCACAACTTGCTGCACCATTTTATCCAACTGAGTTTTAACTTTATCCTGCATAGCTATCGGAACTCTTCTTGCTGGTCTGACTACAGGACTGACCTCTGGATCTAACTTAATGAAATACACAACTGGAAGTTTGCCTAACTTGTTATCAGAAACATCAGCATACTCTGAGAAAATGGCTTCAAAAAATTAGAACTCGGAAATGTACTTACATGATGAACCTCTTTAGCAAAACAAAGCAGATTCATTCTTAAACTATCTTTGAGACTCAATAAAGATTTCACTGGCCTTTGGACTACATAGAACAACAAGTTGTATCAGTTCTCGCCCAAATAACATGAAAGCATCACTGAACCTTCAGTTTGAATTTCTTCACCTCCATATGCAGCAAGTGTCACACTACTGGCTAGATTGAGTTGTTCATTAGTTCTCACTTTAGCAAATGTGTCTGCTGATATAATGTTACACTTTGAACCAGTGTCTGCTTTGAGCTCTGTGGATTTTCCATTAATCCAGACAGTACAAAACACCTCACTCCTTGTTAATTATTTCACTGCATCAACTCTTTCATCAAGCATTGATATCCCATCTACATAGAAAGTTGTCTGCTTCGGATCTACTTGATCAACTTGCTTTTTTGTGCGGCCTTTCTTTACAACTAAGCAGTTCTCTCTTTTAGACTCATGATTTGCACAATTGTGACAGTTAACAATAAACCTGGACTTGGGTTTTACTGATTTATTCTTGTACTGCATTGAGCTGGAGCGTGCTCCTTTCTTAGAACTTGCCGGAAAGCTACATGTCTTCCCTGGAAATTTCATAGCTGCCACGTGCTTGGGCCTACTTTTGTTTGCCACGTGTTGCATACTATTTACATTTGCTCTGGAGCCAACTGAACTTATGTTGTCATCACTTGCAACATACTCATGTGTTTTTCTGTCACCAAATAGATTTGACACATCTCAATGGCTTTACTTAATGTTAAATCACTATCAAGAAGCATAATCTTTCTCATACCAGCACTGTTAATACCACACATACGCCTGTCCTTTATCAGCTCATCTTTTAAGTCACCAAACCGACATGTTTTAGCTCTGTTTCTCAGGTCATTTATATAAGCTGCAAATGTTTCCCCTGGTTTCTGATCTCTCAGTTGTAAAACAAATGCCTCTCTAATGTAATATTTGTTTGGGGGTTGCACATTTCTCTGAACCTGTGCTTCAAACACTCGGGGTTCTGCCTTGATTCAGCCTGTACAACAATATGATGATTTTCACCTTCTCTTTTATATACTGCAGGTGCATACACAAATGAACGCTCTCTTTCTATGGCCTCTGCCCAGCTAGGTTTACTAAAATGAATGCCCTGGTGCATGCATCTCTATCTGCATAAACTGCTTGTATAAAAATATTGTACTCTTGCTCAAATATTCTCCAATTCTCTGCAATATTCTGATTAAACACAAGTGGTAGGGGTTTTCAAAATCCATCTGCCATATTAACACATACCAGTGAAGGGTTTTGCAAATAAACACAAACATACACTCATCACATATGTCAGAAACTTATGCCAGTACTTGTAACTTTGTCCAATGCCTTTGTACTTCTGAATTTATACCTTTCTGGCTTTTCGAAATAATACTAATAAACAAACTTGTAGTACCTTTGAATAATTGGACTTTGCGAAATAAACTTCTTGGGTGGTTTAACACTCTTGTAATATCGTTTGAAAGGCTAAATGCTAAAGTCATTTATCATCATTTTGCCAAAGTCATTTATCATCATTTGAAGAAACATCTCAAACAACTTTACAGTACGATTGAAATAAACTCGTGGGCACTGTAATATTCTTATAATATTGTTTTGCAATAAAATCACCTCTTATCAGTGTAAGAAACATATCAAATAACTGCACAATGCAAATAAACTGGACCTCTCTTGCCCAAAACTCAATAACATTTCAAAGTAGTCACACTTTGCAAATAACTGCATACAGCACACTGAAATGTCCCCAAAATGGTGGTACCTTTATGGGCAATTCTTTACAGTGCAAGAAACACTCTGTAATGGTGGCACTTTGCAAATAGACACACCCAGCACAAGAAACATTTTGAAATGGCTATACTTTGATTGTATTTCACTAAATAGTTGTACTTTGCACACAATAAACTCTTTGAAACACATGCACAGTAATAAGCACACACTATAAGCACTTCTACACACTTTGAGATACTTTGAGTAACTTTAATTATGCCCTTGATATAATGCGACGTCATAGTTATGCCAAAACATAGCACTTTGCCAAAACACATGCCATTGTTTGCTTTATTTTTGCTTAATGTTCCCTTTTTTTCCTCGTTTTGCCTTATTATATTCATCTTGTGCATTTAAGCTCTTTTCATGCCCAGTGTACTTTTCTTGTGCTTGTTTTACTCTACACATGTCCAGTTTTGCTTTGAACGCACTTGCATTACTTTAAACATGCTTGCTTTATCTTTAAACATACTCATTTTGCTTTAAGCATGCTTGTTTTGCTTACTATTAATTGTTTCAACAAATACCTTTGTTTTAAACATTCTTTTAGCCAACAAACTTTCCGTCCCTTCCGCTGGCTCAGTGATGCGGTTTGTGCCCTTGTAATGCCCATTTTTATCTCTTTTATCAAATAAACAGTTTGTGCTACTTTTCATTACCTTCAATTTTTTTCTGGCTCTTTTTTGTGCTCATTTCTCTTGGTTTTACCTTCACTGTCGTCTCTGCACCTCATGGCTCTGGATATTATTATCTTTGATCCTGGTTCTGACACCATGTCGCTCTCCTACTTTGGACACAATACAAGAGTCTTTGTGGGTTCTATTCAAGCAGCTTTATTCTATACAAACACATCTTTATAAAGGTTTACTGACTTTAACTTAAGTAACTTATATACTAACTAACAACTGAGATCATGCATGCTCTCACTGTGGCTGCTGTTACAAAATGGCACTAGGGAGTGCACATGTCTGGAATTTATACGTGCACGTACAGCCTTGACAAAATACAGCACACTTCACTTGCAATATGATCAACAGATATGCTGCACCCCACTCTATTTTTCTTCAAAAGCTGCAGAGTGTTGTGTCAGAAGTATTGCATCTAATAGTATGGCACTGAAGAGTCCTGTTTTTGGAATGTACAAAATAGATTATTTGTTTTAGTTGTCTGTGTATTTGCCATTGTATATTTGTTAATAATGCAGTCATATTCAGTCATTTAATTTTAATCATAAGATGGCAACTTTTATTAAACTAATACCAACATGTTTTGCTTGAGATGGCTTTGCAACACTGACTTCAGAAGAATGTCACTGTTTTGCATTTTGCTTCATGAGCATATTGGTAGTAGTTAGTTGGTAACTGCTTTTATGTGCCTTATGAGTGATTTCTGATGAATTTGTGAAGAGATACTATATACCAATCAGGTTTATCACTGTCGCATCAGCTTGACTTAACCTTAACTGCCAGCTGGAGAAAGCCAAATGGAAATGTTGAAAAAAATCACTGGAGGGTCAGAAAAACTTACTACTGCAGGTGGTTCTTATAGACTATTTTATGTTTCAACAAAACAGTTTTTAAACATAAATTCACCACTTGGCATTATCACTTACCATATAATTGGATGTGGATAATGTAATTTGCTTACATACATACTTAACATATTCTTTTTTCTTCTGGAAGCATTAGATTATATTAACTAAAATGCTCTGCTTACTTGTATATGACAGCCTGTCGCAACCCCTTTCCCATCCAGCAGTATTAAAGCAGGCATTCCAGCAAAGGTATTACATTTGTGTTGCCAGACACCTTATTACCTGGGAGACGTATCGTCGATCAGAAGTTATACCACAACAGAGAGTAAAACTAAGCGCTAACTGAGCAAGCTAAGAGCATATTATTATTTTTATTGGCAATGCTGTTACTATAGGTCTGTGTTAAGCACAGGAACTGCAGAATGAGAACTTAGATAATACCTGTTTTCCCAAATGAATTTCTATCATGTTTATTTTAAGATAATCTTGTTTTTCTGTCATTTTAGGAAGCAGACCATACTGCCATTGTCCATATGATGTTTGTTTCTTGGTTATTTGGGAAGCATATAATCCATCAGGAGGACAACAGCTGTATTCTTCAGTCTTTCTGACAAACTGTCCCTCACAGTTGTTTTTTTCTATCATAACCTCACCAGCACCACCACTGGTATTCTTTTGTCCACTTTTAATCCTTGGCTCTGCTCTTGGCACAGTTATACTGCATTAATGTTAGTTTCAAATTATCACACCTGCTAACAGCCATCTTGTCACAGAGCCTTAAGCACAGCTTCCTGTTCTGCCACAGCACACACTTCCAGTCACGTGTAAATACAGGTCACATTACATACGTATGCTTGGTAGACCGCATCACCTATTACATTTCTTCTTTATCACATCATACCTGTATTAGTGCAAGCCCAGATATCTCAAGTGTGTGTGTCTGTTTTTCAGATTTTCCAGCTGCATTCACTGGTTTACAAATCCTGATGCTCTCTTCAGGAGAATACATATGATCAAAGGCCACCAAATAAAAGTCTCCTAAGTTGATGATAGTTATCATAACTTACCTACTGCTTTTGTTTTTTTTGTTTTTTTTGTATGCGAAATGTGCATCAAGACCTGTACCATATTTCCATATGGAGATAATCAATTAGTTATGGATTAATCAAATGGGCAGACAAAATAACTACAGAGACTATGATAAACATACTACTTTTCTAAGTCTCATATTTGTGTCACTCTCTCTCTCTCTCTCTTTTATATTCTGCCTCATCTTATTCTTTTGAATTATCACAGAGAAGAAATAAATACTACCTGTCCTTCCTTTTCTATTTCCACAGGTGTAATTAGTGATGTCTTTATATGGAAGTTAAGTATACAGTAAATTTAATATTTCTATCGTTTACCGTGTACGTTTTGTAAAAAAAAATCTTAACATATTTAAAAGACTAGGAGCATATAGTGTGAGTCATGCACAAAAGTATTGTTCATTTGTTCACTTTAGTTTCAAGGTCAAAGTTAGAGTAAGTCAAAGTAAACTTTATTGTCATTTAGAACTACATGTGTAGCCTAAACGACATTTTGTGCATCAGCTCAATTTTTGAGATTGCAAAGGAGAGTAAAACAACACATACAAGTAGAAGAATAAACATAACTAACAAATACAGTCCTACTCTCAATACATACATAAGAAAGAACAAAGGCATTTACCACATTCAAATACAAAAAAATGCTGTCCCCTAAGTTAAATTAACTACCCCATTTAAAGTAAATACAAAACACAACAGATTGAAAAATGAATGAGTTATTTGTCTAATATTGCACTTGAGTGGGTTAAATAATGCTCACTGCTCACTATGGATATAATAAATAAATATTGCACTTACTTACTTGGAATTTATATAAGTATATATTGCACAAATAAAAACTGACTTATTATGTGTCCAGTTATTTATTATGAGTTTAGTTTAATATCTTGATAAAAAATGTTACTGAAATTTTTAATTTCCCATCCCTGTATCACCACTGATATGTCCCACCAGAACTTTTAATTCACTGCTCTGTCTGGTACCTCCTTCAAGAAAAATTACATTTTTCCTAATGTAACTTGCACTGATCCTACGGTCACTGCTACAGTGTTGGCACCATTTATTTGGCTAGTCATGTGCAGACATTCCTGCAACAAAAGCAGGCAGTAGAAGCAGTATGTGATATGATGTACTGCAAAAGCTTAAATGTAGTGGTACAGAGTTGGCAGTAATCTTACACTCCCTCCTTTTTGAAAATCTTGTCCACAGTACTTAAATCTGATATTCACTGTTTTGCTAAAGAAATTCCTATGCCTCTGTGACACATATGCCATATTTATTGAATGAACAAATGCCTGAGGTAAAATGAGTGATTGAAAAAACAGAAGTATTCATATTTGTAATTGCTTGAGTTTTTTTTAGTCTGCGTATTTCTTCTTCCAACATCTCATTTGCAACAGTCGAGAAATTTATTCCAGACGTTATTACTCAGGCAGTTGGGCACATTAACATTTGCATGTGATAGCAATTTGTAAAGTAGCGTGTTTTCAGATGACAGCAAAAACATAGTGGTGAGATAGGTTTGTATTTCAAGCAAGGTAGCAATATTACTAAGCAGTAAGACCCTACTCAAGGTAAAGGCATTCAAGACTAAAACCAAAACAGGGTTCTAATCTGATTGTAGGCAAGAAGTTTGAACACTCACAAAGAACAGGAATGTGTTCAGGGGTATATTTTCAAAAACAAATAAGAATGAAACAATATTTTATGTTGTCATCAGGCACTTTTCCTGTTTGCTGCCATTCATTATTTAGGTATTTTCAACAAACTGGTCCCTCCAAAGTCCTGCACAGTATAACAGCTATGTCTTCCATGGGTGTCACCTGACCTTGAAGCTCTGTACCCAGTACCTGAAGGATAGATTACCTAAGGTCCATTTCACCTATGTGCAGCAAAAAAGCAACCCTTTCAAGGATGGCAAAAAATAAACATTCTTTATAAACAGTCCTTGGTAGGTTGTCAACATGCTGTTAAAAGATGGCCAAAATAATACCTCATCCCCTTCCCTGGACACTGTTGCTGGAAAAAGTAAAGGTTACTTCAGTAAGAATTCCCTTCCTGTAAGGACATCTGTCTATCACCAGTAATCTTCACATTGGAGCTATTCATCATTTCCAGATTAAGGGAATTTCTTTCTCAGTTATCAAGACTTCAGAGAGAAGGCAGACATCATACCACCAAATTGTATTATGATGTTAGCAAACTGTCTTCTTTTACCAGTTATGTTCATTAATCTGTATAAGAAGCATTAAACACTGAGGTTGTTCATCTTGAAAGGATATAGTTATCCTTCCAATGCACAAGGATTGCTGATTTACAGATATGTCCAATTATCTTCCAATTTCTATCCTCAATTATTTTTCAAAGGTACTTATGAAGGTAATACATCAGCACCTAGTAGATTTCCTCAAGTCTGAATTCTGACTTATACTATTTTGTTTTCCTGAAGAGTTATGTTTTGTTTAGTGCTCTTTTTTCATCTAAGTAAAGTGATAAATGAAGGACTTCCTTGTTTTTCTTGTTTTTTTTTTCCTTTATTTATCCAAAGCCTTTGATAGGATCAGTGACTCTTATTTTTCCTTCAGGAATTTCTTTACGGATCTTTTGTACAGTCTTTTTTTTCACATTAACTAGGAAACTACAGTAATCATATTACAAGATAGCAAATTCACTGTCATCTTTGGGGGAATCATTATTCTCCATCTCTGAAGTTCCCAAGCTAGCTTAAACTGTAGAAAAAAAATGCACATGTAGCATATAATATTTTCAGTCATACTCCTATATGACAGTACACAACTATTTACTAAAGAGTTCCCTGCAGAGATTTACTGTCTTCCTTTCCTTTCTTTATCCAATCGGTCAGCAGTAGTAATGGCTGGTGATACTTTTTTATAACTACTTTAGCTCAAGTGGAACTCATTACCCAAGAAATTAGATGCACCAAGAGGCTAAAGGAATTCAAATGAAAATTAAAATCTCTAATTTTGACCGAACTGTCTTACCATTGCAATAATATAACACTTTGAGACCTATCGCTCACTTCTTACTGACCTTCATCTATTAAGTGTTGATTTTTCATCATTGCTATATTGTGAGAATTAATCAAAAAGTAACTAAAAAATCAGTTACTACAATATATGTGCATGTGTGTATGATTTATATGTCTATTACATTGCTTTCTATATTTTTCTATTTAGTAATTAATTTCTTACTGTTTACTTGTTTTGCCTGGACCAATTTCACTTTTTACTTTGTCTTCCCCTGTTCAAACACCTCTCCGTTTTACTTCTATATTAGCTTCCCCAATCAAGTTCTTTAACAATAATTTAGCAGTTGTTTTCATGTTAACTTTCTGAGTATTCTGTAATACTACTTCCCTTACACTTTTTGCAACTTAATTTGCACTGTGCTGTATTTATATATTTGCTTATTATTTATACAGTTGCTGTATTGTTTCTGTCCTTTGTTGTCTCCACTGTGTTTTTTTCCTCAGGGTAGCTCAGAAGCTAGTTTCAGGTAGGGGGTTGTTGAGCCAGCCCACATCCTAGCTGTTAGTCATTGCCTGAGGTATATATTCTCTGTTGTAATTCCAGTACAGACGGCATTTCAGTGATTTGGTGCAAAGCTGATAGATCTCCTGGCTGTGAGCAGAGTTGGAATCTATTCCAAACTGATAAGTACACTTTTTGCAACTTAATTTGCACTGTGCTGTATTTATACACTTGCTTATTATTTATACAGTTGCTGTAGTGTTTCTGTCCTTTGTTGTCTCCACCATGTTTTTTTTTCTCAGGGTAGCTCAGAAGCTAGTTTCAGGTAGGGGGTTGTTGAGCCAGCCCACATCCTAGCTGTTAGTCATTGCCTGAGGTGTATTTTCTCTGTTGTAATTCCAGTACAGACTGCATTTCTGTGATTTGGTGCAAAGCTGATAGATGTCCTGGCTGTGAGCAGAGTTGGAATCTATTCCAAACTGATAAGTACATTTTTTGCAACTTAATTTGCACTGTGCTGTATTTATACACTTGCTTATTATTTATACAGTTGCTGTATAGTTTCTGTCCTTTGTTGTCTCCACCGTGTTTTTTTTCTCAGGGTAGCTCAGAAGCTAGTTTCAGGTAGGGGGTTGTTGAGACATCCCACATCCTAGCTGATAGATCTCCTGGCTGTGAGCAGAGTTGGAATCTATTCCAAACTGATAAGTACACTTTTTGCAACTTAATTTGCAGTGTGCTGTATTTATACATTTGCTTATTATTTATATTGGTGCTGTGTTTCCACCCACCCTCCCTGTTGTTATCTTGTTGTTATACTTGGTGACTTTGCAGTTGCCCGCCCCTACTGTAAACTTCATCTGGAACACTCCCCTAGTCTAGTGTCGTTAGCTCATTTTACCTATTACAGAGAGAACATTTCAGAAAGCCAACCCACTTAGTTTGGTAAGCTTGAATTATCTTTTACCCCTCCTTTCTCCCTTTCCATTTTACTAAAAAAAAATAAAACTTTGCTAGAGTCTCCCTGTGTTCTGACTAAGTGTGCTTCTCAGCTGATAAGTATATTTTTGGCACTTTTTAACTGTTCATAGATTAATAAAACAATAACTGAATTCAGTTCAGAATACATTTTGAATAAATTGCATTTATTTAAACTGTATTTGCTTTAATACTGCTACACACTGAAGTGTGCTAGCTTGCATTGCACTTGAATTGTTTTTAGTGCTGTTTTAGCTGCCTTTCTGTAACAAAAAAAACTCTAAGCTTGTTTCCTACCTTCCCTGTAACTACTCTAGTCCATCTACAGATTTGCTGTATCCAGGACTGTATGTAAGCTTCTGACCCCCAAACCTTTCTGTGTTGGAGGGAAGCCTTCTAGTTTATCAGTGGGAGTGGTAAGCACTAGGTAACATATCTACCACATAAGGAGTGGTTTCTGGCCCTGAAATTGTAGTTATTGGCCGTTAGGGCAATATTTCCATCTCTCTCAACTTTCTGATTTAAAAGCCTGCATTTGCACTTGTTTCTTTCCTGTAACTAGTCTAGTCCAGATACAAATTCTTAGTTTTAGCACTTGAATTTGCTTATTCATGCTCAGCACTTGTTCAGAACTCATTGTAAGCACTAAATAAGCTACAAATTACTACAGCACTCAACCTTCCTCATTGCCTAGAGGAAAACAGTTTTTGTACTTACTTTCCTCACTTGCTTAGAGAAAAATAGCTCTTGTACTCACTTTCCTCACTTATCTAGAGGAAAATATTTTTTTTATTCAGGCATGTCCAAGGGTCAGCTCCCAGTGTTCTCTCCTGTCTATCTGATAAATCTGTGCATCTTGGGGCAATGTAGCAATTGCCTCATGTACACAGAAAACCCTCTCCTCCTACCACCCATCACTACAACCTGTGAGAGTTGCACTTATCTAGCCAAACTGGAGGTAAATCTCTCTCCAATCAAGACTGAACTTGACAGTCAAGAGGATAAGGTAAATACTTGCACCACATCACACTCATCACATAGTCCCACTAAATCTACACCACCAAAATTCACACATAGAAACAAAAAAACATTCACAGAAGCTCTCAATAATAATCTGCTCAAGCAACAGAGACCTCCAAAGCAGAAACGCAAGCAACCTCCACCCCCCCCAACACAACCCAAATGACACTCAACCCACAGACTCAGTGTGCCACTCAACCACAGCCCATAAGGCAAAACAACATACCCAACAGACTAGTAATAGATGACTCTATAGTCAGGCACACTGACGTCCCACTCACCAGTCTAAACAAGGAGAAGGTTACTGTCAGCTGCCTGTTGGGTGCCAG
This sequence comes from Protopterus annectens, assembly GCF_019279795.1. Taxonomy (NCBI): domain Eukaryota; kingdom Metazoa; phylum Chordata; order Ceratodontiformes; family Protopteridae; genus Protopterus; species Protopterus annectens. The sequence goes on along the minus strand of NC_056747.1, from coordinate 421,896,948 downwards.
GATTCGCCACGTAACCCACGCACTCAGTTCACTCCGCAACAAATACAAATATGACTCTGTCATTGTCCATGTTGGTGTGAATGACCTGAGATGTACCTCCCTGAACTACATAAAGAGAGACATGGAAGAGCTTTCCAATCTTGTAGCCCAGGCAGATATGACCCTTGCCCTGAGTAGCATTCTGCCATCGCTCAGAATGAAACCGCAGTACAAGGACAAAATGATTGACTTCAGCAATTGGCTAAGCTTCTGGTGTCATTCTAAGGGGATCCAGTATTTGTCTGCCTGGGACGACACGGTCGACAGACCATGATGCTTTGCCAGAGATGGCCTGCACCTGTCACCCCTAGGATTCCGGATACTGGCTAAGGCTCTTGCTGCCCCTATAGTGCCTTTTTTAGGTAAGGTTCAAATGACAAATTCACCACCGTAACAGGAACAGACAAGCAAAAACTGAGGTTAATGCTACTTAATGCTAG